>NC_054561.1:3217385-3524885 GCF_017654505.1 Polyodon spathula | reverse complement strand
TTAAACTCAGTTAGGAATGTGCTTGATATGCTGCATGAAAGTGGGAGTTTAACTATCGCTTTGATGAAAGATGACGAGTTTTACTCTTCACTGCAGATAGACATGGGTTTCATCACATTTACACAGTAATGTGCTAAAGATCTCTGGGGATGTCTGTTTTTTTGGTCTGGATCACTGAATGCTTTGCCAGGACTAGGGAACCTGCTTCCTGTTGTTTCTGCTGCACCCCTTGCCAATTCTCCAAGCATATAGGAGAGGTTTGCCTTTTAAAGACCTGCTTCCAGCCTCCTGAGAATGGCTGGTTTGACTTTCAATTACAGGAGAGCCCAGTCATGCATCATAGTGCATGCTGGGAGTTGTAGTGCTTTATACTATAGGGAACTTCTGAAACAACTAATAAATATGTCATACATGAGATTACAATAACCCTATAAGCTAAAAGTACCGGCATGTCTTTTTTTGTGTGTGTTTTCAGTACCTTTATATATTGCTTTGGTATACCAGAAAAAATGCATAAAACAGTGAAAGTGTAATGGGCAGTGTTGCGTGATACACTGCCGTTAGAGATTCTGTCCTGTCACGAGTCGGTGAGATGAGGTGAGGTTCAAAGCTCTAAAACCACAAAGGCAGACAAGCCTGGCTCTTTTGCATTGTGGTTAAGAAGCTCGCTTGCGGTGCACAGGGGCGTCAGTTCGTGCCTAGCCTCTGTCCTGTTACAAAAATACCTAAAAAGAACCTCAGGCAAGGTAGATTCATAGTTTGCACAAATACGGTTGAATTACTGTAGTAAAGACTGGATATGAACACATAGTAGATTTTTTTTTAGTTTATTTTTACTATTTTATTTATTTGTTATTTGTTTTATTTACCAGCAGGCCCTGCATTTTGAATGAGATAATTTGATGCTAATGGAATGTGAAATCAAAACAGGAAACTGCAAAAGGAGAAAGCGATATCAATATCACACATGCTTTCATAAGAGAAAAGGCCCCTTGAGGCTTCATCTTTCACTTCCGCTGTCAAAGTTCAGGCATGCTTGAACACTCTTGTGTTTTTGTTTACCAGGGAAGTTTGTGTCGTAAAGCCAAGACTGTTCCATTCGGAAATCTTTCTGAAGGAAATCCCAGTGTTAATTCTAATATGTGTTTGTCTGCCCTGGCACAAGCATCAGATAGTAAAATGCTGTCATCACTGAACAGTTAATCATACAGCATATGCTGGGGATTCCTGTGCATAGCATTCTACCGTAGTTAGCTGTCTGTATGCCATGCAGTCTTTTTTTGTGTGTGTGTTTCATCCAATACTTTTTTTGTGTGTTAGATATAATGACAACAATATGTATGTAAAAAAAAGACCTACATTATTTACAGTAAAACTATAGCAACTCAGATACATTCACAATGACCAATGACTTAAGACAAGGGTGTCAAACTGGAGGGCTTCTGGCTTTCGTTCCTCCACACTTAATTGGTCTAATTGCACAAATGTAACACTTCTCTCCCGGCCTCAAAATGTTTCATAGGTAGTGTATGGCAGCAGTTTAATCCAGAATTGGATAAAGGTGCACCAGAAATATGATTGCACCCATAATAAATAAAGGATTTCTGAATTACAGCAATCAGATTCAGTTATATTTCAGAGTAATTGGTTTACCTGATTGGCTTAAATGTGACATTTGGAAAAGGGATCCCTGTACAAAAAAGATGCAATTTCATTACATCAAATGTATTTAATTAAACTAAAAATGGTATAAAAGGTACATGATTAAAAAGTTTATTTAAAATGTAAGGCCTCTATATATTTTTTGCAAGACTTTATTCTCACACATCTGACTCGCTGTGTGACCCTGAGCAAGTCACCTCACCTCCTTGTGCTCTGTCTTTCGGGTGAGACGTTGTTGTAAGTGACTCTGCAGCTAATGCATAGTTCACACACCCTAGTCTCTGTAAGTTGTTTTGGATAAAGGCATCTGCTAAATAAAATAATTAATTAATTAATTAATTAATTAATTAATTAATTAATAATAATAATAATAATAATAATAATAATAATAATAATAATAATAATAATCTGGCTGCCTGAATGTGACGGACATAAGAGATGTACAGAATAAAGTTTTCAGATGTTACTTGTCACTTTAGAGGAAAAATGCAGCTGTCTGCAAAAAAATTTAATCAGTAAATGCTTATGATAAGCCAGCATACTTGTCCTTCACAGTAGTGCGTTAATCCACTTGAAGAGAATCATCACAAATTTGATTTGGTACGCTGCAATCAGGATCTTTTTTAGTCTTATTTAGGAGATGATCTGCCTGTGAATTAACTTCTGGTTCGCTGCAATCGGGATTAGAAGGTCTACTAACTTTATGTGACGGCAGCGACCTCTTCTACTTAACTGTCCAGGTCGCTATCCAAACTACACCATCTATAGTTTAGCGAGGAATAGAACCTCTGATAAGGTTCTCTATAGACCAGCAATATTTGGTACCCCACACAGAGCCACTCTCAAATAAATGAAGACAAAAGAATGGAAATTGGGTGTGCTCTTTTCAGAAAAATCTTTATTATAGACAACAAAATAACAAAACTTAAATCAATAATTGCTGCAGTGCAATAGAACAAAAACACAATCTTAACCATATATCTTGCACTAAAAATAAATGTTTACTTATTATCCCCAGCGACACCTAGAGGAGAGAGAGAGAAATGTCAGTCCAATTAATAAATAATGTTGGGCTGCTCCACATACCAAAACCCAGAAGGGCAGTCAAGGACCACCTGTGATAAAATAAACAAAAAGAAAACACATGTGAATAATTAGTAAATATACTAAAGTGTACCTACAAAACAAATCACCACACCAGACTTAATAATAGTGCCCAAATCAAAAGGAAAACACAACCCAGCACCCGACTTGACTGAACGTTCAATGCTCTGTAGGGCAGAGCAGCCACAATAGCGACGCTCTCCCTTGCAGCTCCATAGACACACACACAGAAACTAAAAGCTAGCTAAATGCTACACGGTACTATTAAAACTATAAAGACAAACATAACCATGCATATACACAACTAAAACGAAGGGGACAATAATTACAAAAGCAATGCGCAAGATAAAAACACAGGGAAAGACGACTACCAGGAACAGCGGCTGGTGGCGTTCCACTTCCTACAATAAAAATGAAACACCGAAACACAGGTACACAGGTACACCAATTACCTTGCTCTGCTGCATCCTTGCAGTGCCGGTAATTATAATGCTGGCAATTCAGACTTCCTGGTTCCCACAGTCCCACATGCTATACCTGTCTCCTCCCAAGGGTAATCTGTTGCCGTTGTCTCTAGAGGGTCCACACTTGTCGTCACCTCCCAAGGGTCCACACCTGCCATCGCCTGGGGATACCCGCTCACCATTGCATGAGATGCATGCTCGTCATCGCCTGGGGGTACCTGTGTTTATATCTTGTACATTGCTTTTGTAATTATCATTTAGAGATATCTCAAATTCATTAGAGAGTTCTCTAAATATTTACAGATATCTCTAAATCATTTCTAGATATCTCTAAGTATTTGAAGATAATTAGAAATGATTTTGAGATATCTAAAATCCATTTAGAGATATCTTAAATTGATTTACAGATATCTCTAAATGGAGCTTTAAATGAGATATCTAACATGCATTTTAAGGTATCCGTAAATCATTTAAAGATATCTCCTAATGTTTTTGAGATATCTTAATCATTTAAAGATATCTGAAATTCAATTTAAGATATCTTAAAATTACTTCCTGTTCATTTAGAGATATGGAGATATCTTTATTTCATGTTTAGAATTCTCCAATTGATTTACTGATATCTCTAACTGATCTATAGATATCTTAAAATGCATTTTAGATACCTTAAAAACTGCACAATTAAATATCTCTGTAATTCAATTTGAGATATCTCAAAATGAATTAGAGATATCTTTAAATAGTTCAAGATATCTTAAAATTCAATTTGAGAAATCTCTAAAAGAAAATTTGGCTTGCCATAAAGAAGAGGAGGAGGTCAGCATCAGTTTGGCTGCCTGGTTTGCCTTGGCCAGAGAAGCCAGTCTGTTTGCGGTCAGCCTGGCCTCTGCTAGGGTTGGCATGGGAAGAGGACTTCCCACTGCGGCCGCCACCCAGGGACCAATTGCTGCTCATGTCCTGTTCCAGTACGCTATCCGGGACTTTAAAGGGGGAGGTGGCCGTGGAATGGCCGGTATGTGCTGCACTCATACGTGTGGGGGGATATGTGACACAGCAGGAGCTCTGCCTTAAAGTAAGTGTAGTCCTGGGAGCTAACATGGCTGCCCAGGACAAAAACTATATTTTCCAGCAGGCTGCCTAGCTGGCAGCAATTTGCTGGGATTTTGTTCATCTGATGCTAATCAGGCCAGGTATTTAAGGGCACTGCAAAGGTGTCTCTTTGTCTATACTTGGGCTAAAGCCTGTAGAGACCTGGCTACTGTCGTTAGAAGGTATGAAAACTGAATTTTGTTGAATAAATGTGTTTTGTGGTACCAGTGAGCAGCTTATCTGCCCAGGTTATAGTTAGCAACCTGTTTTTGTAAAGTGTTAGTTAGCGCTCATGAAAGAGCTAGGTTTTGTTTTGTGTTTTGTTTTATTTTGTGTTCTTTGATTATAATAAATACGCGCATTAGTGCTTAAATCTGCCATCTCTGCTCCTGAGTCTCTGCATTGCAGCCTAAAAGCCTCTGTAGCTATGCTATCCTGTAAAGGATAGCGATTAATACTACGGTAGAGTGATACCACTGCTAATGCAAAAATATGAAAATGTTACCAATATGATACTATTGTACTATTGTAGAGTCCTGGTGCTACTACTGTCCCATAGTACAAGACTAAATTCCTAAAGAATTCTGGGAGATGAATTTCCTTGATCAACCAATTGTTGTGTTCTAGACAGGTTAATAGATGATGTGATTTAATTGATATATACAAATTTTATAAATGACCACCTCCCCAAGATAATAGCTAAGAAATACAAATTGCAAACATGTCAAACGTGTTTTTCCATTTATAAATCTGGATGGCTGAGCTGCCCAAATTCCTTTATGTACCCTTTGTGCATTATGGCAATCTACATTGGAAAGAATGATTCGTATTTCATGTGCAGTTCTCCAGCATGTCTGAATGGGAAAAACAACTGTTGCAAAAGAGCACTGTTGAACCATAGTCAACATAAGCAGTTTCTCTGCAATGCCATATTGTATTGTACTAGAGACGTATATATATATATATATATATATATATATATATATATATATATATATATATATATATATATATATATATATATATATATATATATATATAAACTTTTTTGTCTCTGGACTTCAGATGGACATCAGAGTGCAGTTGAATATGGGTAATCCACAACTTCATAAGACTACAAGAAACTGAATCCTGTGGACATGTGGACAAACCTTTTGGCTTACTACAGAAGTTTACTGAGGAACGTTTGTTAGCTTCGTAGGCATAATTTATACGGGGGAAAGCTTTTTAGATACAGGGAACTGGATCTAGTCCGGTACAGCTGAGGGTAGCAGATGAGTGAAACCTGACCTGCAGCACTGGCTGTCATTTTTAAATGAAGGTTGGAGAATAGGCTCCTGGAAAATTAGAAATGTCATCTTCCAGAGACTGGGCTGGCCTGGGCATTCAAGTCTTAGAATGTGTAGCCATATTCTCTGCTTAAAAAAAACAACATAAGGAATATTATGCAATATAAATGTAATGATTTACAAGAAATGGCCGCTGTAGAAGGGGGAGCTCCTAATGAAGTGGTCGTGCCGTTTGGTGCAATGCTCTTTAGCAGGTCCATCTGTAGTCATCTTGTGGGACATTAACCATTCCTTAAGGATGCCTCAATAAGTGGTGCTTGGTGCTAGACGGACAGCAGCAATTATTTCTGTTTCAAACTCCGATAAATATTAGTTTATCATCTGAATTAACAGTCAGCTTACATATAGTTATCCACTAAGGGAACAGGACGCAAGCAGGAAAAGAGAAAAGTAAAAAAAAGGGAGCTCTGCAGAGTTTCACTACAATGCACACACTAAACGTTTCTAGTCCTAAAGGCTGCTTGAGTAGGATAGCTGATACAGAAATAATACATTTACTCATATTTGCAATTTTACTTCTGTATGTGTGTGAGCCCTCCTCTGGCGTCGGGGCCACGGGCGCTTGCTCAGATTGCCCGGGTGCTGACGCCAGCCCTGCTTAGCGGTGCATTTCTGAATTGATAGCAGAAGACACGACAACTGCGCATTCCCTTGACACCAACGGCCATTTTGGACGTCCAGCTTGTTAGTTATATGAATATCGCCCACACAGGATACAAATAACTCGTTACAGGTGTTAAAACCATGAAAAAACAGGTCATTATGGCCTTTAATCATTCAGATTAGTAACTCTCATTGATTCCCTATTATTGTCCCAACTTGTAAACTTCTCTTCAGAGTCAAATCTACACTGGCCACTAAAGAGCATAGGAGCATTGTCATTTTAACAGAAAAAGTCTTAATAATTAAGAAATGGGGTAATATTTACTATCCAATCTAAATTAAAAAAAAAACACCAGACAACCCCCCCCCCCCCCCCCCCCCAAAAAAAAAAAAAAAGAAAATCTTGGCTGCTCAAAATACCAAATATATCACTAGAATGTCCTCAGAGGGGGGAGCAATCTCAATAAATGTCTCAAAATAAATTAAAATTACAGGCTGTGGAAAATGATTCGCAGTTCCGCCCCACTCAGATGGTAGTGTTTAGGTCTGGCTGGTGTAACCACTATCGTCTGTGTTATATTTGGCCTGGTGACAAAGAGGATGAGAGAAAGGAAGACATTGGCCAGGTGCCAAAGAGGATGAGAGAGAGGAAGACATTGGCCAGGTGCCAAGGGGGTTAATGTCTTAGCCAACCCAGATCTCAATTATCCTTGAGAGGGAGGGAAAGTAAACATAGACTTTTCAAACCAGGGTAGGAGGAAGAATTGCTCTTTAAGTTTAACAAACAAGAAGAAATATTTGAAAATCACACACGAGAAATCACTATTACAGATTTATCAAAACTTGAGTACATCTTATCCTGTGTGCTGCTGTCATCCTATGAATGCTATATAGCACCAAAGTCAAATTGTGCTCATCATATACCATTTTCCATTGTAAATCCACAATGTACTAAATACATGTGTACTCACATAATTACAATGTTATTCTGCGTAGTTACAACATACTTAATGTGCACAATATATGTAAGTACACAATTGTATCGGAAAGAGTTAGGGTTATAGTGTGCAAAAAACGTACACATTAAGTGCATTATAACTATGCATAATAATATTATGTGTATTTAAACACTATGTAAAAACAAAATAATGAGAGACACTTAATGTGAAGTCTTACCTGAAGTCAGGTAGCATGCTTTACCTGAAGTAGACAAATGCTTTGGAAAGTGCCTTCTACAATGGACACTAGAGGAAGACACCAGCCAAAAGGTTTGTTATACTGTAGTTTCTGATTGAGCCTTATGTTTTTAACAAGCTGCGTCTCCAAGGTAACCAATTAAAGAGAAGATTCGGCCAGTCGAGCATTTTTTTTTTCTTTGTAGCTTTACGTTGTAAAATAAAATGTTAAAATATAGCCCCCAATGTCTTTTGTAATTTATTTTGTTCATGCCCTTGCCTGTGCAGTACAGCACTCCAGGTAGCATGCTTTACAGGGAAGGGTAAGGTGAACGCACAGTCAAGGTAGCAAGCTTTACAGGTAAGGTAAGATGAGCACACACAGTCCAGGTAGCATGCTTCACACGGAAGGTAAGATGAGCACACACAGTCCAGGTAGCATGCTTCACACGGAAGGTAAGATGAGCACACACAGTCCAGGTAGCATGCTTCACACGGAAGGTAAGATGAGCACACACAGTACGGGTAGCATGCTTCACACGGAAGGTAAGATGAGCACACACAGTCCAGGTAGCATGCTTCACACAGAAGGTAAGATGAGCACACACAGTCCAGGTAGCATGCTTCACACGGAAGGTAAGATGACCACACACAGTCCAGGTAGCATGCTTCACACAGAAGGTAAGATGACCACACACAGTCCAGGTAGCATGCTTCACACAGAAGGTAAGATGACCACACACAGTCCAGGTAGCATGCTTCACACGGAAGGTAAGATGACCACACACAGTCCAGGTAGCATGCTTCACACGGAAGGTAAGATGAGCACACACAGTCCAGGTAGCATGCTTGAACCCCTGTAGCAGGATAGCATCAGAAAGGAGACAGAAAGAAGTGCTGCTTGCACATCAATCAATCAATCTTTATTTTATATAGCGCTTTTCATAGTGGACCACCATCACAAAACGCTTTACAAGATGCAGTAACAACAAGAAAATCCATAATACTTTAAATACAGAGAAATGCATAATACATGATATAGAGTAAAAACAATGCATAATGCATTAAATACAGTGAAAAGTGCATAATACATGATAGTAACACAATACATGAAAATGTGGTAGCAACATAGTAGATATCAGGCTTAAAGAGCATGGAAAGCAACAGAGAACAAGTGGGTCTTGAGAGCTGATTTAAAGCAAGTGACAGTGGGAGCATCACACACTAAAGGTGGGAGTGAGTTCCAAAGAGTCGGAGCCATGAAGCTAAACGAACGTTCTCCAAGTGTGGTGCACTTTTGCTTGGGGATAACAAGCAGGCCAGAGTCGGAGGACCTCAGCTTGCGTTCAGAGACATAGATGGTCAGCAGGTTGAGGAGGTACTTGGGACCTGTGTGATGAAGGGCATTGTAGGTGAGCACGAGGGTTTTGAAAATAATGAACATGTTTAATATACAACAACAAAACACAAAGGTTTATCACTGAAATCTAAGAACTGTATCAAAAACATAAAACAAAGACTAGACTAGGCATTTTTAACATGGTACATGTTATGATAATTTCTCCGAACAGATCAGTTCAAAATGGTTTGGATGTGTCTACTGTATGTACAATTCTATTTTACAATGTAAAATTAATGTTCATCTTTTGCTTCGCCCCCAGTTGACTACAACCAATCCTCAACACTTGATTTTCCTGAACCTTATCAGATTTAAAGGTATTGAGATCCTTACTTAAAAAGGATTTGGAGACTGAGTTAAAACTGTAAGCAATCCCCTGACCTAAGATTTTTTTTTCCACTTCAAATTTTTTAGCAGCCTTTGCAAGATGTTGAGTTCATTTAACCAGATCTCCAGGATGTTATAATAGGAATCACAAAAGCAGATGTCCAGAGGTGTATTCCAGTGTCTGAGAACACGCTGCCAATTAGCTGCTCTCTATAGTCGGGGTCAGAGACAGGACCCCAAGATCCAGTACTACTGTCACCATGGTCACTAGTGAGCCCGAACCTTACCCCATTGACAATTAGCTTGCTCAACTGACTCATTTCAATTTGCTGACACATTGTCCACCTAACACAAACTCACCAATGATTACGCTCTTTTCTTCCAATGTGAATGTTGCTCTTTTTTCCATCAAGCATGGCTAGATTTATCAGCAGAAGGATACCTGACAAATCAAGGTAAATACAGGTTTTAAATGTGTTTCACTAAGAGTACTGCAATGAACTACCAGCAGTCAGTTCTTACAATTGTGAAACAACTGGTGTGTCAAAATATCTCAGTGGCACCATTCTATCAGTGGCACATACCATTGTAGCTTCCCCTCAGTTCAGAACCATTGCCACAGTAGTGCCACTAGTGTAGTGCAATTGAACAATTTGGTAAGACATGGAAAAGCAGTTTTAGATCAATATTTAGATGTGACATTATTCACCCTTAATGCTGACATCAATCAAGAAACTTGTGTATATATTCCTATATCTTATTTAACATCTGTAAGCCTTTATCCTAATTCATTAGTCTCCAGGCACCTTTTCCTTTCGATTGTGCGATCAAAGAGGACTCCCATTGTTTAAGGGAACTAAGCAAATTTTACACAAGTGGTAACGAGACTCTGTTAAACTCCTGTGCAGAGGCCCTCACAGTAGCAGGTTTTCCATTAAATGTGGACTTTTGAGCCCTGGGTAATCTTATAAACGGCAAGATCAAGGTAAGGCAGGAATAGGTGTATTGGCTCCCTGGTGGGTTAACAATGGCTACAGGTCTCAAAAAGGTTTGATGTGGAGTCATGGCCCAGCTTGGGAGCACTGTAAATGGGCAACAGATTGAGAGAAGGTCTCAGGATTCATTTTGGCCCCAAAAAAACCTTGGGGGGACCTGGAGCCTGGAAAGTAGAGAGGTACCAGTAAGCAAGATTTTCATCATCATGATTATGATCACAATTGTTATTGCTTCTGTAACTTTTAACAGGCGAACCAATCATGTAGCACCAGTTAAAAGTGGCTGTGCTTCTTTGGTTTTCAGAGGGACAAACTTATCAGCCTAGCGAAAGCTGTATTATAGAAAGAAAAAAATATAGCATTCATTAAAATGGTAGAGATGCTGAACCACTGTCTCAACAGTAGAACTCAATTAATTTAGTTTCCTAGTTAACCAGTTAACTATGGCTAAAATTAGGATTGGGACATGTTTTTTTTTAAACATATGAATATGATTTAGATCTTTTGTTTGGATATGGAAAACTACAAAGCTGTATGTAATTCAATATGTTAACGCAACATTATTCAGCAGGTTTCCATTGACTTTATGAAGCAAAATTAGTTCATTCTATAGGATGATGCAAAACTTTTGGCCAGAGCTGTAGGTTAGTCCCCATTATCAATTAAAATTTTAACAATCAGTTAAACCAGTTACCGGGATTGTCTGTCTGGTGCGCTGCAATCAGGATTAAGTTAGTACAGATATGCTGCATATTCTAGTCTGCATTTTAGTCAGCTTGATGTGGACTAAATCACTGATACTCTGCAATTGACCCCTTTATTTTCAAAATTAGTGAATTATTTAACAAAATGAAAACAGAAATAAATGTAAAATTAACAACAGCCACAAGAGTCAATATGTTTTAACACCAGTTTTTATACCCTACCACAACCATGGACTGATCACAGAACTACCAAACAAAAGTTGTCTGATAAAGTAACACATTTATACTGATACGGGACCACAGTGTGCTACCAGGTAATACTCGCCTATAAAATGGCATACCGTTGATAAGTAAAGTATGATAGCTTTTCTCCTTAGTGCCACTGCCTTTAAAGAGCATTTGCTGAGAGTGATCATTGACCACAAACTCAGTGATGAGCTCCACGAGCAAACCTGGTCAAGAAAAGTGCTAAAGGACCATATGCTGTCCAACGACTTACATCTATTACTATAGAACAATGTTGGTATACTGTACAGCATCCATTAACTAAAACACCTTGACAGACATACTGACTACTACTTATAATGTACACTGCATGAAGATAGTGCATCAGTGATCCAGTAGCAGTGCTGCTGTTATGTCCATCTGGTGTCCTTGGCTGGAAAGTCCTACACAATGAGAAACAAACATTTGCCTCTTCATTACATGAAGTATTACTTTACTGATTGCTGCCTGTGGGTCTCAGCAGGTATCCCCTGAGAAGATCAAACATGCCCAGAGCCTTGCACCATGGTGATGGGCTTTAATAAATCCACCATTAAACTCTATACATTAATGGGTAACATACGGAAGATACTGAGGGGCAGGGGAGCTGCGTGAGCCTTGCTGATATTTTTTATAGGTTTCCAGCCCTGGAAGCAAGGTGCTTTAAAACTGTAAATGAGCAGAAAGCCACGGGTTGTGTCTGTAGGCTTCTCCTGGGGGGGGACCTGCTGTAAAAGAATACAAGGAAACTTTCCTTACAATTAATCTTTACAGTGCCTTCCAGGTAACTCAGGTATGAATGATTTACAGTCACCATTCCTGGAACTTGTTTATTGGGGGGGTGGGGGAGGTTAAAGTGAAGAGCAGCCACATTCAATTATTCTGCATAGTAAATGGATAACATTTGGAATTCCACTTCACTTGTAGGATGTCTTGCTTATTAAAGTATTGAATTTATGAAGAGGAAATTGTATTCAGGGATACCCAACTACTGTACAAGGGGACCCCCAGGTTTGTCACCCCTTGAAAATGGATAACATTTTGGGGGAACACTGCTCTTGTCAGAGGGCTTTTCCGTTAACATCTTTGAACAGCAGACAATTATCCATTTATAGATATCAAGTTATTCAGTAACTAAGAGGCCTGAATGGTATTAATAAGAAATAAATGCCCCTGCCAAGCAACATCAGGGGTGGTTGAATATTTTTTTTCCATCATTGTAGATATGGTGATACCCTGATATGTATGTATAATGTACAGTATACATGTAGATTACCCTCCAACAAGTACCAAGTTAGTGTATGTGTGTATATATGTATGTATGAAGTTTAGAAGTTCAGTAAATAGGTGTTCTAGCTTTCCACTAGACTTTCTGTTAGTCTAGTCAAATTACAAGGTGTAGCTAAGGAAAGCCTTTATTTCCTAACTTTGTTCTGAATCGAGAAGGAGGTGTAATCAGGGTGCTTATCTGTCAAAATAGTGGCATAATAAATACATAAATAAACAATAACTACACCCTTTCTATGCCCCCTTTGAACCTGACAGCAGAACATTAAAAGATTTGTCAGCACTGTTAAAACCTGCAATTAGTCAAGCACCTCTGAGAGCCTGTGTTCAAACAGGATGGAATATCATCCAGATCAACATGCAGATAGCTTGACTGATGATGTGCCAGTGGGACTGATTGTAGTTTCTGCAGCTATCTGTGTTCTGCCCAGTGTAAAGTCTGGGAGTTTACCAGGGATATCAGAGTTAGAAAGTTAAAGGCAGTTTTCCCAGAGCACAAACCCAGCAACCCAGCTCCCTTAAATTGTATTAGCAGGATTATCACTGGTCCTCTTTTCTGGTCAGCAGGAGGGTGACAACAGGTTCTCAAGACAAAGTACAGCGGGGTCCCCTAACTCTGGTAGGTTCAGCCATGCTGTGAAAGCTTGAGTAACTTACTCGGCCGAAGTGGAAGGGGCACTCACCAACCTGGCCAGCATGGTGAGTTATGGCCAACACCCCCAAGATGAAAGCACAGACAAAAACAAGGCCCTCATTACCTAGAGGCTGGTTTGCTCAGGTTCAGTGGTTTACTTAAAGCTAAGACGTCTCTCTGATTGCTGCTCTACTGTATCTTCCTGTTTGACATTTTTAGTATTCTAATTACCATCTATCATATCAGTACAACCTTTAACATAGCCATCTTGTGGCAGCTTCCAGTATTGCATCTCTCGTTCATTCTATATATGTGTGTGTGTGTGTTTGCAGAAGTATTCACCCCCTACCAATAAAGTCACATTTAGTTGAATTACAAACAATGTGGCAGGGTGAAAACAGTGTACCGGTGTGGGTGTGAGTGGGTAATATTGGGTTCAATTCCACCCTGCAAAAACACGTGGGAATGTGGCTGGAGCCAAAAAAAGTGCATAAAAAAGGGTGACCAACAAACTTAGTAAGTTTCTTCAAAGTTGCTAACGAGGGCGTAGAGAATGCACCCTATACAGAAAAGCTTCTGTATATTCTGTTATAGCAAGTGTTTTAATTTAATGTTTTATTTTGCATGTTGAAAGGAGGTAACAGTTCATCACATGGAAGTACAATATTGGCTGCTGGTATGCTGTCACTGCGTTTGTGCTGTGGGCGTACACATCTTAATGAGTCTCATTGTAAGACTCATTATCTTCCTCTTCAGGCCAGATAGGGAAGTGCACCTACTCTTGCATCTGGATTCCATGTGGGTCAGGAAATATTGCGAGGGAGGGGGGCTTTCTCCCCAGAGGGGAATGAGAGAAATGAACAGTCCGACTTGCTCTCTCAGGTCAATGCTTCACAGAGGCACAGTTTTATTTATTTTTTTGTAGCACTGAAAACCAGACCATATACAAAGCTACAAATAATGCACTCAATTAGCTAACCCTTATATGGGAACCCATATGTTGTCAACTATTGTAACTAGATTTCCAATTGAAAAAACACATTCTGTCACTGTAAAAATATATTGGGACACAGAGCTGTGCGGCTAGGAAACAAGGCACTAAATTGGAATTCCTGTGTGCCCCAAGTCTATTATTGTTATTCACAAGAAAGCAATCTTTCACTCTCAAAACAAGCCTGATGCCTCGGTTTCATACCTGTTCAGTGATAAAGTTTCAACTGCTTCTCAGTCTAATACGCTACGTGGATTTGATCAGACTTGTGAAGGTTTGGGTTTTTATGCTGCTTCTTTTCTGGGTGACTGCTGTGCAAGTTTTCAAAGTTTTCAGCTTTAATATATTTTATATAATCTCCAATGCAGGATTTGCACCAGAAAAGGAAGGGGAAATACCCGAAGCTACAACAACACCCCGTTTGTATTTTTATTTTAGGCATTAAAATTATTTTTGTGAATATTTTTCGTAAGAGCTGCATCGCTGTGTGTTTTGTAAGTATTCCAATACTGACGAATGAGATTTGTAGCCCCCCCCCCAAAAAAATAAATAAGTACCATAAACTCTGAGCAACCATCTTTTTGGAAGCTTCCACAAAGCAATATTCAGAAACAACACTTGAGTGCTGATCGTTAACTGAAAAAGTAATTTGTGTCCAACCCTATTAAAATGTAATTTATTTTGCAACTGAAAGATTGTTGGTTGGGTTTGCAACACAGAGCTGCAGTGTTATAATATATACCAGTACCTTAGCAGAGGGGATAAGCAATGGAGAAAAGAAACTATGGGAAATGGGGGCCAATTTCATTTTTTTAGAGCTTATTGCAGAAAAAGTGATTAAAACTCTGAGGTAGCTTTTAAGGATCTATTGATAACTTGACCATAGTTCTATGGGGTGCCAAGTGTAACAAAAAAAAAAGTTTCCGGATTTAACTTAAATCATGTAATCTTTCCTAACCTACTTAAAAGTTTTGAAATATGTACTTTCAGATATAATTTATAAATATTGAAAAACGTGTATCACAAATTCGTAATTTAAAGTCAATATGACAATTAAATCTAGAAAAAAAAGCTTCAGTCTTTACATCCTTTTCTTACGTTTTGTTTTACATTTAGCTGGCATGTTAAATCTGGGAATCTAACAAATAAATCTGTGAAAAAAATACATGGAACTTAAATCTTTATTTTACACTTGTTATCCATCATTTTCCAACATGCAAATGAGTCAATTTAAGAGACTGATGTAGGCATTCCATGCATAGGTGAGGCGGGGAGGCGGGGAGGCGGGGAAACGGCAGAGAGTGCTTCTAATTGGATGGCTTTTCATTCCATTTTGCGGGAGAGAATGATGGTAACCGGGTTGTCTTTTTGAGCGGTTTTAGCAAAACACTGCAGGTTTTTATTTATTTATTCATTTATTTTACATTAACAGTGTTTTGTCAAATAACAGAGGATCTCTGCCATGATTGACACAACAACACATCAGATCAGAATCACAGTAAGACACACCAGACAAGCCCCCTGCCCCTTTTAAATGGGTGCTGACTCATTGGCATATTAGCTTCAGATTTAGCCTGCAAAATAAATATTTGTTTTGCAAAAAACAGATTTATTTTTCCAGAGGTATTTTTTTCCTAACAACAAAGATTTAACTTACTTTAAAATTTTGAAAGATCATGATATTTTGGATTCATCTGTTAGTTAAATGTTGTGTGCCAAGTGTGAAATAAAGATTTAAATTCCATGTGTTTTGTCCCAGATGTACATATCACCTAAATGCTGACTCCCCAAGTGTAAAAAGATTTAAAGACTGAAGTATTCTTTTCTCCAGATGTAATTGTCATATTGATTTTAATGTTGAATTTGTGATATTTGTTTTCAATTTTTATTAATTATATTTGAAAGTACACATTTCAAACCTGTTTATGTTTTTGTTAACATTTGTTTTAAGCATTTTATTTTTGGTTAAATCTAAGAAAAGTTGTGTCATTTAAGTTCAATCCGAAAAAGAAAAAACTGGTAAAATAGTTGTGCTTTTTTTACACTTGGCACCCTATATAACACTGTCACATGAAATATAATATCTGTAAAAGCCAGTAGCAGATAAAAAAAATTGGCCTCTGCATAGTGGCCAGCTGTTTTTTCTAAACTTCTGATCAAAAGTTGCTGCTCATATTCCACAGGCTCTCACGCTTTCTTGCAATTGCCAAAAAACTGATTGGAATTCAAGATTGCTGGAGCCCTTTAAAGGGGCGGAGCTGGGATTAAAAAACCTGCTGATTGGTTCCTTGGTTCCAACTCTCTCCTGGTTGGCACAGTAGAGATTGGCCCAGGAACAAGGCCACTGGACTTAGCTGGGACCTGGTTCAGTTTTAGACACAATGTGAGTTCTGAATGTAAGCAAGTAGTAATATGATGAAAATAAGCTGTATGCAAACAGTTAATGAAGACAAATTGCAAAATAATAAAAACAATATACAGATAATTACTGCTTTTCATATATTTTTTATAGTAAATAATGTATTATATAATATATATATATATATATATCTATATCTAGATATATATATATATATATATATCATATATTATAATATATAGATATATATATATATATATATATATATATATATATATATATATTATATATTATATATATATATATATTGCCATATAGTATAATTCTATATATATATACCATATATATAGATATATATAAATATATATATCAAGCTATATATATGATGTCTGTCATTGAATGTTGCTCCTAATTAATAGCTGCCATGTTGCCCTGTCATACGTACAAAGAGATGCGTCTGTGAAAAAGTCTGTATATGCCATTGTAAATGTAACACACGTAGGAGAATAACATTAGCAATTTGGCAGGCAATAGTTTCTCTACTATGACTTATTTTTTGTAATTTACACAGTAATCAGTATGTATTTTATTTGAATGTATTTATTTTACCTGGAGATTTATCCAATGAGACTATGGCAAACAATAAAAAAAAAAAAAAAACTATTGCAATGTATAAAAAATAATTACAATATACAAACATAATAAAATACACAATAAAAGCATGTATGGTTCAAACTTTGTCAGCAGCATACAGTTCATAGATCTAAGAATAGGTTAAATAATCAATGTGTTAATGTAGACTGGAGGAGAAGCATTGGCAGGAAATTCTATGCAATTCCCAAATACGATCTTTAAAACCAGAGGAGGACAGATTATCAAATTGCATCTTCAACTGTGATGGAAACAATTCCACGTCTTCTGGAGTTGATATGTGAAAAAGAATCCTTCCATATGTGTTCAAACCCTTGGAAAGGCTAAATTAACAGAATTCTGACAACCATGCAAGCCACATTTCCAGGGTTTAGTGTGAAGGAAGGGTTCACAGATTTCGAGCCTCAAGACTTCTTTCTCTGTAGTTGAAGGTTGAAGGTGTCCTGACCTCACAGCCTAGAGCAGGTAGATTAGTGTTTGAAATGCAGGGGTTTGCACCTCAAGGACCGTCCAGCAAACCAAGCTTCTCTACGACTCTAATCTCAAAGAGGAATTCCCAAAAATGAACCTGTTTTATAAAAAGCCTATTTATGAACACAAAAAAAATGTCCTCACAAAAACATTCCTTTAAACAGTTTTTAAAGTTAATAAGGCCCTCTGTTTATTTTCCTAATGGAAAATAAATAGGTATACAGTGCATTATAATGCCCCTTTTAATGTTTATCATAGTAAAATGTAATAAAGCATAGTGAAAGCATGGTAAAGTATAGATAAGTGTTGTAAAGAATAGCAAGGCATGGTAAAGCATCTTAATAAACATGGAAAACCATAAACCTTAAAGAAAGAAAGAAAGAAAGAAAGAAAGAAAGAAAGAAAGAAAGAAAGAAAGAACACAGGGACTGGGACGATGACAGGACATTTACAGATCTGGGAATCATTACATTTTCATTCCAGCTCATCTTTTTGATGTGCAGTGCATTTGAATAAAAGGAATATCTCCTACTTCAATAAATGTATTTAAAACCGTAAGAGGGATGACAACTACTGTGCAGGTATGTACTGCCTTATAAACACTTGACCAGCTGCTAAACTGAATGCAAGCCACAAAACAAAGGGGGGGTGGGGGGGCTGTCCGTAAAATACTATTGCAAAATAACAATAACAAACAAATAAAGCAGGGAAAGCCAAGAAGACACATACACTTACACACCCCACTCCATGACCAGCTGGACAGTTTCTTCTCTTCCTTCCCTGTGAAGAGACCAAAGCTGAATCTAATTGGCCAATAAATAAATAAATAAATAAACATAAACCAGTAACTTGAGTTTCAAACGAAGCTCAACTGTTGCTGGGGACCTCCACCGGTCAAGGTCATAGAAGAATATTGGCTGGTATAAAAATAAATACCACTATACCAAAAAAAGAATACAGTATATCTTCAGGATCCCGACTTTAATGGCCTGTTGTTTTAGCCCTGGGATCCAATGGGGATCTATTTCAGCTGTTGAACCAAATAACTTTGACAGAAAAATTGAATTTGGAACACGTTAGTTTAAAGGCATTGATTCGTTGTGGATACTTTAGGCAGTGACAGACTTGAAATAGGCACATTTGTGAGGGGGCCGATCGCTACTACACCTAAGCCCTTTATCGTTAATTAGTTTGGTCCCCTCATCCGCTGCCTCCACTTTGCAGCGTGCCTTGTCTAGGAGGCAGGTAGCCCTCAAGTGCCATGTCCTGCCACCGCTGGCATTAGTCATTCATCTAATTCATATATTTCATTCATCATAGCTTTGCCAGCATAAGAGCGGCTAACAAGCTCCAGTGGGCAAGGACATGGGCCAAATTCAAACAACACCGTAATCATTTAAATGTCATTGAAGCATATTCCTAGTGAATGCTTTGTTCAGGGCAAAATTTTACTTTTTTTTTGTTTTGTTTTTATTAAAAGGAACTTAATGATCTTAAATAAAGTTGTTTCTTTCTAGTTTTGTTACAGGCTTTGATTGCTTTCCAAATAAATTAGTGCAAATGACTGGGTTTAATGCAGTAGTGTCAATGGTGCTTATTTCAAACAGTCTCCTTTTGTTTCTACATTGAAAAAGCCTGTAATGTGTTTCTGAATTGCTCTGTAATGTTGGATCCCAGCACCCTACGTCAGCTGCCACATCAACAAAAGGCAGGATCTCGGCTGAGGTACACATTTTAAAGGGAAAAAAAAGAAACAACATCTTCAAGTCAAACTCAGAAAAGCATATGCACACATGCAGCTCTTAAAGTGATATACACCCCGAAACTAATTTGGTCCATCCATTCTCTGCAGTTTATAGACATGCAATTAACATAACATAAACATGCAATTAACATGTGAGTTGCGAGGTCAATGTCTGTGTGCGCTTTAGCCCTTGATGCATATGTAATTCTGTATATGCATGTATAATTCTGGGGCATTTCTGAACAAAACCGCTGAAATTGGGAGGGGATTTTGCAATATGTCTATTAAATATGCTGTCTAATTTATTAAAGCTGCCGGTAATTGCGGGTCTTGTATTTGCTTGATTATTTTAAGAACTGTGAAAAGCAGGCGTTAATCAGACAGTAGGCTATATAAAAGACAATGTGATTGTCTGTAGTAAGGAGGAGACATAATTTTCAACGACAAAGAAACATTTCATAACATTTTGCAAAGAGCTCATTTTTTAACCCTTCTGATCAAGTCAGTTTGTAAATTATAGTTTATGATACTGGTATCTTATTGTTTTGCAAACTCCAATTTTCAATACATGTTTCACAGCTTACATCACAAAACAGAGAGTCTGCAAATAGAGAATACAGAATCCATGTAAAAAAAAGGTTCTTAGAAGAAGCTAAAAAGGTCTCCCCACAGTGGCAAAGCGAGGTTCTAACAAGAGCTTTTACTTCTAGAGTGTAGGCATTATTAAAAAAAACGGTGGAGGAGATTAAGAACAGATGGAACAATATTCCGAGGAGCACGAAAGAAAAAGTCTCATATGCATGTAATACAATGAGGGCTCATCCTCCACTGTTATTTTAGTAATGCCTATTTTTTTTTGTAATATGGCATTCTGGTATTTAACAATACTGGTTCAGGCAATATTGTTAAATTCGAGCTGGAAAGTAAAGTTTACAGCAAGAGCAAATATAGTTTTTCGACCATATATACCATACAGATGTGCTTTAAAATCATGCATGGAGTAAGAAATACAGACAAACATAAGAAATAGGAGAGCTGTAACTGCAAAAGACTTTAAGAAGATATAAGTCATAGTTAAACTGAATACTGTTTGTATGAAGCTGTATGGAGTTATTGTTGCTGTACATATTGCTGTACAATAATGGAAGGATTTTCCACCCGTTTGACTGCCATGGATGTATGTAAATAAAACCTTTTGTTTCTGAAGTTTAAAAAGTCTATATGCCTGGAATTCTAAACAAAACAAGAAGTTGAACTAATATACGAAGCACAGTAACTGGATGATGCGTCATAATGTATAAACAACCTACTACAAACTCTGAAGTGGTACATTTGTTTATTAAGAAGCCACCGTACATTCCATATTTTATTCATTTGTCCTGGTTTTGTATTTCGAGTTTGTAACACATCTTCATGTGTTACAAGTACTGCTTGTACCAAAATCTCCAATTCCATATTGGTCAATTTCAGGTTTCGCTTCTGAGCATCCTCATCACCATGGCTAGTACCAGGCTGAGGTCTTTGTGTGCCATTCATTCTTTTGGAATGTGTAGCCTACACACGCAGGGTTGACCCAAACCCAATATTGGTTGTGAGATGTGTGTAATTATTCACTGCTAATTGCGGTGAGGGGTATTTAAATTGGTTGATTGCAGAATCGCTTGCTTTACCTAATTAGTCTTATAAAATAGGTTGTTATTTTGATGATCAGTGCAGCTGTACTGAACACTCACATTACGTGGCTTTTTGCCGTCGGTTTTTCCCCTTTATAAATTTGGGCCTAAATGCATTTCTAATTTTATGGTGGGACTGTTTGGTGGCACAGTGGTTTGCATTGTTGTATTAAGATAATCATAAATCTACTTTATGGTTATTGTTATTTATGCTTGCATACAGAACTAGTTGTAATAACACTGATAAAGGCATTAACCAGCAGTTTGTCAACTTGATTGATTTTTGCAAAGGAATTTGCCAAGATCCCTTGTAGCTCACATATTAAAAGATCAAACTCTTGGAGTGCAGGGTGAGTCACTGTGGTTTGAATCTTGCACTCTCTGAGTTGCTGATCTTGGCAGGGAGAAAACGACATTGGTCAGGTACCAATTTCAAGTTAGGTAGAAAATAATAATAATAATAATAATAATAATAATAATAATAATAATAATACTCTTTGTTCAACCCACTTATTACAGGGACCCACAGAAATTGTCCACAGTTCATTTTAGCCTTTTACTTTTCAGAAGTACAGAGACAGTTTAAAATTTGTTGGACTGAGCCCTCAAACTCTTGCATTTTTTGGGCAAGCCAGACTCAATCCTCACTATAATTTAAGTTTTTAGGATAGGATTTTAAATAGTACTGTTTTTTTCTCTCAATAACCAAGTGTGTGTGTGAGTAAATTACACATTGTCTGTCTGTGGCTGAACTCATGCCTGCCTAGTTAGTGATTTACAAAGAATAGCGCAGCCACGTACTTCTGAAACATTGCAGCTTAGCTATGAGGAGGGATGCATTATTTATCCTTGCACATAGCCTTAGGGTTCAAAAAACAAACCAAACCTTTTGCTACTTCCTTATTACTCCACAGTTGATGCTTCTTAGCCTGCATAGTGTGTATTTTAGCCTTAACATGTAAACTATGTGGCATTGTTGTCTATGAATTTTTTATGGTTACTTGGTACAATATACCAAGCAGTTGGTAATCGTGATACATGTGGGCCAATGCAAGGTTAACCATGTCAATAGTTAATTGATTTTACTGTGAAATGTATTTTAAACAAGGTATAAACAAATACGATTTTCGATTGTTAGATGGGTATTGGAAAACCTCAATGAACAGTGCTGTAGTCCTTAACCTTTTCACTCCACTAAATGTGTCCCAGCATGTGTCATTATCAGAACCTTGTGGATACACAAAACTTCTGCTGACAGTGACTTTTGACCTACGAGAAAGGGAGGTTTCTGCAGTACAGGATCGGGTTGAGGCTGAACCGCTAACCTCAGTTTAAAGATGAAGGTCTCACCTACTAAACTAAAGAGCCAGCTCTCTAGTCTAGCGGCAACACCGGGTTTATGCTAATCTCAGTATTCTTAATTAATCAGCCGCTAGGAGGAGAGCCATTACAATATTTGTTTTTTATTTGGTATTCTCCGTTGGCCAATTCAACACTGTTTAGGAGCATCAAAATTCAACACACACACACAAAAAAAAATACAATATGATCCAGTTTTCTCAAAGCGGTTTGATCTTTGAAGATGAGTGATGTCTGGCTCTGATTGGCCCTTCTTCCCCAGGTATTTGCCATTGTACCATTGTGCACACAAGGGTCCGGGTTAGACCATCCTGGGATAATTATAGAGACTGGTCAGGGAAGCAGCTGCCAGCTTATATCTCACAGATGTTTTTGCTTCATAAAGGAATGCATTTAAAATGTTCAAAGCATGTAACTACTATACACACAAACCAGGTTAAGCATTCCAATGGGTTGGTGAATTCCAAAACAGTACATGTATTTGCATTGACATGAAATTCACATTTAACTACATATGTAACTACATAAAAACCGCAGTGCAACACTGTGCAGGTGAATCTTTCATCATCCATAACTAGTATACTTATGCTGGAATGTTAATGTTAACCTTTGAGGTAATTTATATATACAGGAGTTGGTGCAACCCATCCCTTCGCTACATAAATATGGCTTATGAAATTATCATTCCGGTGAACAGGCAGACAGTATTTTGTTATCTAAACAGATATGTAGCACTCCTCCCCATGAATAACTGTTGTCTTGAGAGATGAGAAATACCATCCCTCTAGGCAATTAGACATAATTATGGAAAGGAGACACAGGGACTGGGTAATTGAGCTGATATCCTGACAGTTTCTATATTTGTTTAAAAGAACATTGATGTCAGCATTTAAAGAAAAACCCATGGCTATTAAAGCCTTAGCAGACATCTTAGCAGACCACGTTATGACTAGCAATGGCAACACAAAGGATTTGGAACAACCCTTGCACAGTGGAGCTTGTACTGTGAAATACACAGATTGGCCATACAAATGTGAGTGACCTGTTAATATAAAAAGTGTTTACTTTTCAGGTGTAGCCACGTCATTGGCATTACTCAAATATAGGTTGCACAAACCCTCAGAGGAAATTATTATTGACAGCTGGTTTCACATTGGTTTCAAATTGGAAAGATAAAGACCTGCCGTAGAGTATGTGTGCATTATGGAGAAATTATACAATCAATATACCTGTCTGTGACAGGACAGCTGAGGTTGGTGACGTAGATTTCATTTTGTAGTTTCTTTGATTACATGATGTTAAAATAAGAGGTCAATTGATGTTCATATTTGTATTTTTTATTGTGTCAATCCTAAACTTCTAGGTGATGCTAAACTTTTGCCCACAGCTGTACACTGCAGGACATTATAATTCAGCTTACAATAGCGAAACAGTGTTACTGTAACATCTAAAACAAAGTTAGATTTTGAACTGCAGGTCTCCTGCACAGGGTGCCTCAGCGTTCTGTTTTATTGAACCTTCTCTTTCCATTTGATCCCCATGTGTTCTCCAGAAGACTCTTTTCTCCTCTGGATATTTATTGCCACGGTAGCTACCAGTGCTCTGTAGTGTGAATTTTCCAAGATTCCACCCTCCTGGAAGTCACCTTGCAAATCATCTTCTACTACTTGCAGCAGCTGGAGGTTATCAAATGAATGTCATCCACTATATCTTAGGGAAGCAGTCAAAAACAATATGGTAAACTAAATTAAGTAAGAGGGGTATTCCTTTTATTTATATGCTACTGAAATATTCAACATTAGCAGTAGAGCAATGTAATCTGTGCCGTAACTGTTACAAAAGGTATGTGTAGCTTAATAGCTCTCATTCTCATCAAAGCTTCCCTCCCAGTGACCCAAATCACAGTACAACATTTCAATGTTTCAAATATTTTACCAGCTGTATCCAAACGCTACACAAAGCATCATATTCATATGCAAAGACACTTTATACTTGAAATGCTACTTAAACATGAAACTCAACTATTGTGCTGCTTGATTCCTATCAGACTATTTTGTTAAACATTTCCATCCCCTGCAATATATAAATTGGGAATGGTTACACTGTGCTGATTCTTCTTATAGATTTGATCGGGATTTGAATTGGATTTTGGTTGTAAAGGGTCCATTTGACATGCCACTCCCTGTGCAACAGGTGGTGTTTGGAGGAATCCTACTAGATATTGCACAGGCCAGAGAGTGAATCTACAGTGTGGTGTGGTGGCAGGATGAATCAGCTTTGTATGATTAAATGATGGAGTCTGGAAAAATAAACACACTACAGAAAAAGGATACAAGAAAGTTGCTATAAAGAGAGGAAAAGGGAAATGTTCAATAGCAATGCAGTTACAAATGAGCTAACTGATTCCCTCTGATTTCTTTAATTGCTATTGGATGTGGAGGAACCTTTAATGACGAAGCCAGCATGTATTCATGGTTTTGACCCTGTCTATGTATCTGATAACACAGCCCCAGGTCATGATGAAATATTGTTATTAAGTAGTTCACAACATAAAGATAAAGTTCATCATAAATGATGTTTTTTGTTTTGTTTTGTTTGTTTATTTTTTTAAATCAGAATGCGTATATGTATACTACTGATGAAAGATGTTGAATAAATGTGTCATAGAAAGGCCATCTCTTGTATACTGCTATCCTTTCTCTTTCATAATCCCTGTAATGTAAATAAAGTTACATCATTAACTGTAGAGCGCTCAATGGTAGTACCAGTGTAGTGATTCTAAAAGAAGGGTGACTTCAAAATTCAGTGACAAACTTTTCAAATTTTCTCGATGCCTTCAATTGAATATACTGTGAATGAAGCTTGTTTGGGGATGATCTTAAAAGAAACCTACACTGAGCTACTGTTCATGACCATGGAGCAATGGAACAGTAAATACTGTTACTGGTACTGGTTATAACCCCTTGACCTGCTGATGTGAACAGCAGCCTGGTTTTGCAGCAGCACTAGCATCACCGTCCAGTCTGGGTACAGGCCTTTCAGCACATTGTTAGGGATTCCAGCAGCTTGGCGAGCGCTGTTAGTGTGGAGACCAGAGCACTGGCTGTGTTAACAGGGTGAGACTAACCAGGGCCAGCTTTCTGGAGCTTGCAATCAGAGTTGTCACCTCTTCAAGGAGTTAAACCCGAACACATGGTAAGCAAGTTTAAAAATCAGTTTAGCGGTCAGGAGGCTTTAAATGCAAGACTAATCGTACTGGCTCGCAAACTAGAAAGACTAAAGGTTTACAATATTGCCAATTTTCTTGAAAGAACTGGATAACAGAGACATATTGGAGTCTCCTCTCACATTAAGCATTCCTGTTGATGCACAATAGAAGGCATAAAATCTCCAAGGATACACCTAGCCATTCCCCAGCTAAAGATATTTCAACATATTCGGAAAGATATTAGCAAAGCCCAATGGGGTTTCAAAGACTTGGGAGGGTAATAATGTCATACCTAAAGGGATCACCTCTTATTTTGTTCCTTATGTACCTTTTTCTTATCTATCCGATGTTTTGTAAGATAAAATAATTTTCCCTGCACACTGCAACTGACTTTAACAACCTCATTTTTTCAAACACAGTGGCTGCGCGTCTAAAAATAGCAGTGTTTAGGGACTGTATGGCTTGATTTCTTTTCCTTTATGATGTAATTAGTAACCTTTACATGGAGGTAACACTTTAAAAATACGGTCCATTATTTGGCTTACAGGTTGAGCTCATAGAACTGCACAAGATGATATCTATATACAGTAGAAGCCCTTTATTTGAACCCCTTGGATTCAAATCGCCTTATTAACCGCACTGCAGTCGTGTTTCCGACAAATTCAAATGGCTGACAAAAGAAAAAGGACAGTCCTTACTCTAGCTGAAAAACTACTGAACAGTTGGAAAAGGCTGAACACGCTGTCCAGCTTGCTTCAAATTCTCGAGTACCATGGAATCAAGCACCCCCACAGCACTACAAAGAACAGCACGACTCTGTCAAGACAATGCAACAGAAATAGCTTTTAATTTAGATTCATGCAAGACAGTGGAAGGGCACGCCGACTTCAGAGCCAACACTCCATAGACGACTACATCCAGAGGACAAGTTTTAAAGCTAGTAATGGATCCGTGCTGAGTTTTCCCCCTGCTGAGGAAGACACAGCATTAGGTAGCTTGCTTAGCAGGGGGAAAACTCAGTACGGATACAACAGTTAGGACTCTTTTGTCAGAAAATGCTTCAGTGTAGCACTAAGGAAACACTGTGTTTGGGTGTTTTTTTTGTAAACTTGAATTCATCCGAATGTTAATTTATAAAAACTATTTTGTTGCCCAAGCTGTTCAGTTGACCAGGCTTCTACGATGGCATCATGTTAAAGCTCAACCAGCCCTATTGTTACATTTTCCTCCTGTACCCAGATCACTCCAAACCATATCGTTATTATTATATTAACTATATTAGATATAACTAACTGATGCCTGATGTCACGCAAACCTGCAAAAACCAAAGCAACACATGGAAAGCAGCCTCCACACCTCTTTAGATCATTAAAGGTACAAACACATCCTCAGGCTTGGACAGCTCCTATCCCTTTTCCTTTCAATTATGGATCATCCTTCTTTATATTTAAGGCAAGGTCCTCCTAGTCATGCATTTCTTTCATTAGGGCAAAGGCCATCTCTGCGTCTGCCCTATGTAACAGGATGGAAGCTGGGCTCGAAACCAGCGACTCCATGGTTCAGAGATCATTATAAAAGTACAACCCTACTTTTTCACAGTAATTTCTTAGTTTTCCCATATATTCCCCATGGGTATGTTATGCATTTACTATAGTTTACCATGGTTTGCCATGTTTTTCAAAATGCTTTACCATACCTCTCTATGCTATACCATGCTTACTTATGCTTGACCATGCTTTCACTGTGCTTTATTACACTTGCTGTGCTTTTTACTATGGGAAAATTTTATAATGGCAACAGTAAAATCCAGTTATTTCAATAACACTTTGTATAGTTGTAATGTTAAATTACAGCAGCCCAAGAAAGATATCGTAGTCAGTGGGGTTTAATGTGTATTACTGTATTTAAATGAACTGCTTTTGTATAAACTAAGGAGAGCGCCTTTATAAATATTAAAAGAAACTTAATAAATTAAATGACAAACATTTTGACTAGAAGTTTTTTCTCAGTGTCTTTTCTTGCATGTTTATGTTTCGGTTAGTCCTGCTTCATATTTTAATTTCCAGGCATATATTCCAGGGATTCTGCCCTTATAAAAGTTTACCAAAATACATTTGTACTTGATGGGTGACTGAGCTGTGTCCCCTACTGACAGTTTGAGGTTACTGCAGGCTGTTCCACCTATGATGCTCTCATTGGTTTCAACTCAAGCACCGATTCATTGAGCAGCCAATGGGGCAAGTCACTTGATAGCCTTCACTCTTTAGCAACAGGGTGAAGGCTGGGTATTGCCCAAAAGAAGCCTAAAAAATATAAATTTAGAATGGGTAGTAGTTTTTTTATGGTACAATTTCTGCAAATCTTCATGAAAAAGTTGACAAGTCACTTGTAAAGGATGCATTTTACCTTGCATAAAGCACGTATTACAAATTATAACAAAATCCAGGCTTTTAAAAAAGGAAAATAAGAAAATAAGGGAATATACATAATTACTGTCAAAGCTGTTTGATGAGTGACATGACCTGGCCAGTACATCCATCCCAGAGTGGTGGGTCAGTTTTGCAAGAAAGAATTATATTAGATTATAACTGTTGACAGTGGGGAGTAATCAATATTGCTGCTGCTGTTTCTTCATTTAAATAGTCCCCTCCCTTGAAATATTATGTCTCCTATAAGCTATATTTCAAGATGCATATATGTATTGTCAAAGACTTGGCAGGGGATAATCTTGTACCCTATCAAGTTAAAAAAAATCTCTTCTATTTTAACCATTATGCATTCATTTCTTGAAGATTTTGTAACTCATGATAAATCCTCTTTTTTCTGTAAACGGTTTAACATTTTTTGTTACAACAAAGGTCTTTTTCAAAATGTATATAATAAAAAGGTTTAAAATCCAGTTTCTGAGTTGCGTGAATAACAATGCAGTCTAAAGCCTTCTGCCAGAGGATCCTAACTCTCTGTAGGGTTATTGTTTAAAGATTGGTACTGAATGGATGTGAAGTATGTCTGAAATAGTATTTACTTTTCCATTGGTTCTGTTTTAATTCATGGCAAGACATATCTTTGGAACTTGTTACTTGCTGAATGGAGTACAAAGTGATGGAGAGGACTTTCGTTTTTAGATCAAGGAGATTGATTCAGTTCAAGTAATCTAAACTGCTTCATTTCAGGGTTCTCCACAGCTGAACCCTTTAACCCACTTGGAATGGGATTTTCCACAGTGTTACTATTCCTGACACCTCTCTTCCAGGCGTCATTCTACAGAGCCTAACAATACTCCATTTTTAAATTATTTTTTAATTTTTTTTTTTTTTATTTAACTTTATAATGTTTGGCTTATATGTTATGTTCGTTTGGGGGGAGGTAAGAATCCATCTTGTAAATTCCGAATGTACGAAGAAATCAAAATCATTATTTTATACTTATACCTTCACAATACAGCAAACTTTGTAAACGATGAGCAAAGCAAAGTACTTGCCAAATAGTTTCAGGTTGTAACCTTTTAATAAAAAATGAAATAGAAAAAAAAAATCTTAGTATCGTCTTGTGAAAGGTATACATATTTATATTAAAACACACAGGAAGCTATATGGGGTTTATCATTAAAACAATTGTGGGCTTTACCATTAAAACAATTGTGATCAATAGACATTTCGTTTTTATTCAGCAGCTGCTATTATCTTCTTAGCACAGATCCCTGGCAGCATCAGCTCTATAGTTCATCACTGGTTTCCTGAAAGACAGCGACCAGACACACCAGACTACAGTTGCAGAAAAACAAACCTCAAAAAAAAACAATGGAAAGGGTCCTGCAAACACTATTCACACTGTTCTGGTTGGATAGTTGATGGTGGGAAGGTGGGAATTCTATCCAAGGGGTTGGTTGATGCATATTCAATAAGTATTCCATGCAGAGACAGAGAGTGCAATACTAATCCTCATTAGTAAATGCCAAGCACAGTTTAAATAATTAGTTTAAACCAAATGGACCACATCTATAAGAGAATGACCCTGTAGATCCTTATATGAAAGACATCCTTCTTTTCTATATGAGGAATGCATTCGATACCATATGCATTAATCTGTGTAATACAGCAGGGGTTGACCCATTATGTATAGTGTTTTAAAGCCATTGGATCAAGGCTGGTCTACGTCCTTGAAATAGTTTCCAGGACAGGAAACTATTTCCAGGAAATAGTTTCCTGCAGTTCAGCTATTTTATTATCAACAAAACTAAACAAACACAGGAACAAACAAATGGTTTAAACACAATAAATAATTTAAAACAAAACTCTTCTACTGAAAACAGCACCCAAGCTTTGGATATCCTGGTGTGGTCTTTCTCTCTTATTTTCTGTCTGTCCCTCTGCCACTGTTCTGGTTAGGCATGTGCCTTCACTGAACCACCTTTGCCAAATTAAACATTTCTTTGTTCTTGTATAGGGTTTGGCCTGGGGTTATTTGATATCAATAATTCAATTCCCAACTGGCCACATTCTTCTCATTAGATAATTTAACAAAACAGTGTGTTAACATGTGTCTGTGTAAAGGCTGCCATTCTGACCACAAGCTGTTCCTCTATACCTAAGCCAAGATGGCTGACAGCCACAAAACACACATTTCTCAGTGTGCAGTCTCTGCTCTGTCACAATAAGAGTGCACTTTATAATAATTCATTCAGCTGATAATGTTATAGGTACCCTAGGGCTGGCAATGCATTTGATAAGGCACTTTTTTTCTGCAAGACTGCAAGTTTCTTCTTAACTCTAAAGTTATAGATCTTTTTGAGAACGTGCTATTACATAGTTATTACCGTTCGCTTGTAATACCCCTTCTCCCTGACAAAGAACCTCTCTGGGATTTCTTCAGTTGTAACAATGGTGGATGTAGATCACTGTGGTTGGGTAGCGCTGCTGTCAAGGCTGGCTAGTGGGAGGAATAGTAGACACGGAGGTGGAAGACTGCAGTTCCACACACTTTTTTTAACAAAACAAAAACCATTAAACAATGTATTTTACATTTTTAAATCATCAAATTAGATCAAATTATGTAAACTGAGAACGTAGGTTGGAATGACAAAGAAGACCCTGCGACCCTCGAAGGCTGTAGTTTGAAAACCATGTCATAATATAGGAAATTCATGGGTTCACTTAAACCTGCCTCCTCCCTGAAAATGTAATTATTTCGTTTTTGGAAGACATGTCTGCTTTGGAAATGTCTTTATTTTTCCATCTCAAATTACTGAAATGTGACCCCTTTTTCACTAAAGACACATTTTTCCTTCTGTGGATTTGTTTAACTAAATGTTCACCAGGAGATCAGCCAGCTTAGTTCTGTGAGCATTTATCGATTTAAAAAACAAATCAATTTAAGTGTTCGTATTAAAGATTACCCCTTTCTGAAACAGGGACTGGGGATGGTGTGCTTTGCATAACTTATTCCCTGCTGTCTGGAAGTGTTTAAATTCACTAGGTCAGATTTGTGAAGATGTTTTCCCTAATATAAAATATGAACCACTTCTCTAAAAGAAAAGGAAAATGTAATAAAGTCAGAACTAGATGCCAATGCCTAATATCACGGAAAAACTCCAAAGCTGAAACCCAGTAGAAGCTAAAAGCTATTTCCAAACAAAAAATCCGAACAAAAGATGAAGACAAACTTTCCCCTAACAATACACAAATAAAGCAAACACTTTAAAACAATGTCCAGGAGCATTTATTATTTTGTAATGATTTCTGTAGCCCTGAAGAGAGATATATATATATATATATATATATAATATAATAGAATATATATATATATATATATATATATATATATATATATATATATATATATATTTTTTTTTTTTTTTTTTTTTTTAATTGCCATTATTAATTCACATGGAGCACCACAGGAATAACAGCTAAAACACCAGATTTCATAGGAATTTGCAGCAATTATTATAACATGTAACAAAAAAAAACAATTGAAGTGAATAATATTCTGTGGGTAAGCAGAGGTGAGACACGTTCATATTTTCATTGGAGAGAGGGGTGCAGCTCAAAGAGTAACAAAAGGTATCGTCCAGCAGTCTGACAGATCACAAGGCATATAATTACTTGAGGCTTCACTGAATCCAGAACAAAATATGAGTCTGATGGACATGTCCTCAAAAAAAGCAAGGTTGCTCTGTGTTGAATCTGTGACGTTTTAGCCTTATCCCTTCTGTGTTTAAAGAGATATATAGCCTGTAGGCAAGACAAGCAACAACAGGAAAGACATCTGCTTTAGTTATTCATCTGGATATTTATTTAATGCTTTTAGGTCAGCGCTCCAGATAAGGTTTTGGGTCTGAGAGTAACTTACCTTCTGAACACTGAGAGAGTAAAATGTATTTTCAACTTGTAAATGTATACTGTACAATCTTCCATTTTAACTGCATGCTTTGAACTACTGTGCAACCAGACATTGGCTCTGTTCGTTTTATTCGAGGTATCACACTGACTCTGCAAACTAATTAAGTTACTTATATTTTTACATTCAATTCTTCTGTGAGCATGTTAAAACTTCAATAGAGATAAGTAAAATAAGGAAATGCATTAATAAGTTAAAAAACAGTTTGTTTATAGGCACATTTTGTTATCGATTGCCTCTGACGATGGTTCCAGTCACAGTTGTAGCATTTTTTCTTATTTTTACTGTGATTGGCTGCAAAGACAATAGGGCTAGTCAGAGATTGGATAATGTTTGTTGGGTTGTTTTTTTTTTTTTTTTTTTTTTGTGTACAGTTTCTTGGTAACTGAAGACATTGTATTCTGGGAGATGTAGTTGTTAGTGGAAGTTTTAGGGGAGGCAGACCAGCTGTGCAGCAAAATTGCTATACATATTTGTATGCATTCAATTTAAATTTAGTGAATATTTTGGCTTTTTGAAAGCATAAAAAAGGTAGGTACACAGCTTATCTGGACAGCTGTTTAAGTTTTATATTTGTAGTGCTGTAATTCAAATCCCTGAGAAAGAGGGGGAATCGGATAAAAAGAGAAATATATTAAAACACATGAATAAATTAAACCCCTTTATTTTCCATTCACGCCTAGTTTTACAGATACAGGACAATACATATTTACACAAAAAAATACTTTTGAAAAGTCCAGATTGATGTGAACTATGAGTGTATTTTAGACTATAACTCAATATGTTGCAATAATCAACGATGAAACAGAATATTCTAGTCTATTATCTTTATAAAAGTCTATCGTTGAATGTTTACACTCATTTAGCAGTTAATCACCCTTTTCCTCTGTCCATGATTTGTGTTAGGATTGTTATCCCACTCGCTTTACTGCAACTTATTTTACACCATATTATTGTATCAAGGTTTACTGTAGTAAACTTTTACTGTGGTAAACTTCTATCAGGATGTTAACTTCTTGCTTTTTAACTTCTGCCTTCAGTCCAAGTTGGGCAATGCTTGACCGACAGGTGAAGAACAGCTGGAAATGTCTGCAAAAGTGAGACTCTTTCATAAAACCAAACTTTCAACGTGGAAAAAAAATGAATCATTTTCGACTTCAGGCTCAGCTCGAAGCTAGCCATCATTTAACAATAACTTGCTATGCTAAGATCCCATTATTTATCACTCACATTTTAAGCTGAAGACCTTTTTGAAGAAAGACTGCTCCCTTAAAGCAGGATTATAAAACTGTATAAAAAGCAAAGAATCTCTTTAAACATGCTTTGTCAGAACACAAAGGGAAAGTGAACACCTGGCATACACTGTGTGCATCTCTAAACTGAAGTCATTGTGGTTCTTTGTATAATGGCAAAAGAAGTACTGTAAAACTGAGACTTTACCACTTTGTTAAACCAAAAAAAAAAGCAAATCTGTATCGTAGTTCTTATTTTGTAACTATAAACAACAACAATTTAGAAATCATAAAAATGAATGCAGTTCAAAATTATTCATATAGGATTTGATTAATATTAAACTAATTGGTAATGTAATGATATAAACAAACATTCTGAAAGCCCTCAGAATGACAGCTCTCCACGGACTCACTGCATAAAACTGAGTTGAAGCAGGAGGACTCAATGAAAATAATTAGCAATTGAATTGAACAACTAATGGAGGTGAATTCAAGATGCAGTTAGACAGAGCCTATTACCTAATTTGTTGTGATAAACCAAAAAGACTATGAATACTTTTGACCTTTCCTGTCATTTCACGTCGTTTCATGTAATTAAATGTAGTTCAGTTTGTTTGTCCCTGATCTGAGTTCGTGGGTGTCTGTGATCCACGTCTTTCAGTATTAAATATGTTTGGCAGACAGACATAATTGAACATTAGATCTGGGGTCAGAGCTGAAGTCAAGGAGTGAGATTTATAGTCCCTAGCTGGAACTGCGTTCTCAATGGAAATGATGCATCATGATGCCAACTCTAAACAGTTGTCTGTTTGCTTTTACTCCTTCCTTTCTTCTGTAGGAGTCAGACACATCTAGGGATGGGGCATTTAATCACAATGCACTCCATACAGACCCCCTTTATACTCTATACCACACCATTTTGTAGTTGGTCTAAACAGGGGTAGAGAGGACAGGTGATGATTCTAGTTTGGTAACATAAAATGAAAAATGAGTGAGGCCAGACACAAACACAAAGGGACAATAGTACTGGGTTGTTTATGTCTTCACTTTCCAATGACTTATTTGAACTACCCACAAAGAACAAGAAATGTTATGTTTCGATCACCCTTAATTAACCACTTACTCATCATGATCGATTTAATGATGTCATTTTATTTTATTTTACAGTTTGAAAATTGCTGGTGTCAGAGAATATATGGTCCCTCTGAATAGTTTAATATTTGTTTCCCAAGGAACGAATATGCCATCCCCCTAGGAACCAACATTCTGGAATATTAGTTCCCCTGCTGAATATTTGTACCACCTTATTTTTTTGTAGCAAAGTAATCGTTCTTTGCATATAAGTCTATATTTATGCACTTTCAACTAAAACATTCATTTTAAGACCACTTTCCCTAACCCTAACCCCAACCCTAACCCAGTACCCTCTGACAGGTCCAGCCTCACTTACAGTAACATAAGATAACAATTATATACACGCAATTTACATAAAATAGGATAAATGACAATCATGCATGTAGTGGGGAACAAATGCTCGCTGGTGGTAAAAAATATTCATTCCCCTGAGGGTACATATATTCAGGGTAACAAATATTTATTTACACTGGAATTAAAAGTTTGACAAAGCTGCTATTGCGACATCCCTGCTACAGTCTAGCCAATGAAATACGAAGTTATTTGGAGGTTGTCCGTATCACATTTGGTTCACTCACTCCATTGGTAAGATGGGGGGGGGGGGGGGGGGGGGGGGGGGGGGGAACCCCACAAATCTTTTTGCCTTCCTAGAAAGTTATATTTTTTTGAGTTTCAACAATTCTCATTAAAATCTTTTCAGTATGTGTGAAGAAACGGCAATTACAAGGCATTTGAAAAATAAGTGGATTAAAAAACCAATGTGTCAGTCCAAATACTTGTCAGAGGCTTTAACTAAATATAAAATCAACTTACTACACTTTTAACTTTGCCCTCCTAGGAATGAAGAAAAACATTTTCTCCCGAGTGCAGGAACTCTTTCTCATGTTTCAGAGAAGTCTCGAGGTGACATCATTGACTGCTTACCTCACACAACAGCTTATGCAGGAGGCAGCTTCAATGTTGCATTTCTGTAATGCCTTTATTCAGAAAGCAGGTTCTGGATGCAGCTGGGACCGAGCTCCCAGGCACCCTCTAGGGGTCTGAGCCACTGAAGCACTGCCAAACTAAACATACCTGGCAAAGTAAATTCTCTCCTTTTGGCAAAGATGCAGATGTATAGATTACAGGTAATCAGGTGGAAACAAATGGTTAGGTCAATGTTTAGATATGAGATTGGTGGTCTTGTAATCCTTTCAGGAAACCTGCAGCAATAAATCATTATTACATGTAAAAGTAATTATACATATTAGAAAATACAGTAAAAGCAATTATTTTTAATTGACTTGTAATCTTGTAGCAGACGCAGGCACAGAAGCTGCAAGTTCACTCTCTATTGCAAACTTTTAATAATAACAAAAACAACCAACAAAACACTTGAACAAACAAACAGAGGCCCGGTGGCCAAACGAAAGGTTTAACGAAAACAATTCAAAACCCTTTTAAACACCCTGTGGTTTCAGGCCGACTCGGAGTTTAATTAAATGTGGCAGAGTTCAATTAAATCATTTATTCAATTTACAGCTCCAGCCACATTCCCACATGTTTTGACAGGGAGGAATTTAACCCCTTCCCTGCCAACCCAATATCCTCCCCACATGTGCCCCGGGTAGGGGTTTCAGCCTGCCACATACCTCCCCTTATGTGCGCAGCACATCTAGCCACCCCCTCCCCTTTTGTCTATCTTTCTCCATATGGATTCTTGTGGACGGGTTGGAGTGGGAATCAGTCCACCTTATGGCGCCTCCTCAAAAGGACTGACCCGGCGACAGGGGACCCAAACAGGGTGGCAGGGGCGCCTGGAGCACAGGATGTCTCTGCACCTCCTACCCCCTCTCTACAGCCAACGGCTTCTTTCCTCCCACAAGCAACCCTTGATCCAGCAGTGGCAACACTGGCAGGGGCAATACTGGGGCACTCCACACATTTTAATACAAATACTACCTGTTTCCAAATAAGTCCCCATTAGAGCTTGTACACTTACAAATCTGTTTCGTACACCTCTTTTGCAATTTTAGTGATCTTTATGAATTTTTTATTGTGCAGTTTACAACCCACAGCGAAATCTTTATTTGAAAATAAATAAATATTATTTAATACTATATCATTACCTTCAATAAGTCTTTGTGTTTTAGTAGGTAACCATAACCTTTAATTAAAATGTAAGGTACAACTAATAAGAAACAAAGCCTTATTTCGGACACAACATTTGACTATTTTGAAGTAATTATGTTTCTTATATTTAACTAGTCAGAAGTCCTCTGTTGGTGTGCTCTCAATAGAAATTAAAAACATGTCACAGTAAACTGTATCGTAATTATAATATTGTAACTGTTAAATCTGTCTACCTTTAAATTTGGTTTGACCTCTTTGTGGTAAAGCAATTCCTCTATATGTATACACTTTCAAACAGACTTCCAGTCAAAGGACAGTAAACGCTCAGAGCTAGGACCAAATATTGAGGGAAATCAGCAGCAAGGTGGAAACGAATTACAAAGGCAACTGGGGCCCCTGATAACTAGAAGATTAGAAGCTTGCTGACACTTTACCAGTGAAGGTACGGAGTCATTATTAGAGCTGTATTCCTTTCACGGTAAAAAAAAGGGCTTATTTCACAGTCTAAAAATGATATATTTAAAGATATTTCACCATCAAACATAATATTTATTAAAGCAGAAAAAACTAGCGTTGTCACATTCAGCATGGGTATATCTAGCATGAGATATATTTTTGCAATGACACGCTTACCAGGACTAGTTTTTTATGTATCTTTGCATTCCAATCCGTTGGTGTGCTGCTGAAATTCAGGACGGAGACGTGCTTCAGTAGTTCAAATAATACTGCTACCAATTGATGTTTTATAACAACTTTAATATGTCTCAAATATTTCAGATGTCTATTATTTTGACTCGATTCCCTGAGAATGAGTTTATTCAAGAAATGCCAGTTACCAATCTGCCTGCATCTGATTTATGCAAACCTGTAGACCCTTTATTAACATCACTAACAGCAGGAAACAATAAAGAGGCTGCAAACTGACAGACTGATCTCAAGGTTCTATCTAAAAAATGGTTGTGAAGGGGCCATAAGCAGAGTTCTAAATTAATCAGTGGTGAAGCAGTATGTTGACAATGAAAGTAAAGATCCGCCAGGTAAAATAATCCCTGAATTAATTGATTTAATATAAAAAAAATTAATTGTGTTACTATTTATTTAAAAAAATATGCTAGTAGTATAAACAGAATGATTGTTTGTGCTATATGGTTTTATTCGCCTTAGGAGGATGTCCTTCATAAACCACTTGCCCCAGTCAGGACTCATGATTTACTGGGAATAAAAACTTTACGAACAATCATTCAGAGTACTCTATATATTTCTCTCTGATATGTGAAGTGAAGCAGTTTTTTCCCTGCAGATGAGAATGTATTTAGGTTTGCTTTAGCCAAGATTGGAAGATCTATCTCTGTGATGGAGGATGCCATTGACTGCTGCTAGGAAGAAAAAACAAAAGCATGAAGAACGAGGGATGGAAGATAGATGGGAGAATGTGCTGCAGGGCTTGGCTTTACTCAGCCTGGCCGGCATGGAATGTGTTTAAGATTTGTTAAATTAATTTACACTGCAAGTTTACAATTGGGTCAGAATGAGAAGAACTGTCTCTAATGAGTTTTTATTATATGTATCATACTTCTTGTGGGCTTATGTGCTCCAAATAACCCATAGTAAAATAGTTGAACCCTAAGAATACTATTTTGTATTATAAGCCACTGTTAGTTTACTGTTTATATTCTGGAGTTTAAATCTCACAAGCCACAAGGCATGGAGCCACGATGCCATCTCACTGAAGAGGGCTTTTATTAAAAGGCGATAGAGGAGGATAAAGGAGATTGGGGGAGGGTTCAATGAGCGCAACAACTTTCAACAGAAAATAGGACAGTGTCCAACAAGCTGCATAAATCCAGCTCAGTTTAAACACTTTGTAACAATGCACACACACACCTGCTGGCTTGCATTCCTTAAACACAGACTAATAAGACCTGACCAAAATCCTCTGTCATTCTCCAAACAATATATCACAGAGACGAGGTGCATGATGCCAGACTGATACCTTTGATCTGTAACCTAACAATGAGGTAACCAAGACTAAATTACCTTCCAATATGGATATTTACAATATTTTGATTTAATTCAGGCCTCTGTAGCTTTATCTAGGAATTAAGATAGGGGAACAGGAAGTGAAATTATAGTGGTGTGGAAAGATAATTGAAGCTCACCCAATTCAAAGTGAAAATATAGACTGGACAACTAAACAATCGACAGAAAAAAAATTGAAAGAGATTTATGAGTTAACGCTACATTTATTGTTTAATAAATAAGTATACATTTTATATGCAATTACTTATTTATTGACATTCGGTTCCATGTTAATATCAAGTCAATAGCTACACAATAAGGCAATGTGACCATGCAGTATGCAATGAATAACCAGATAGTGTGTTATGATTGGGGGAACATATGCCTCCAGGTAAATAGCTTTATTAGAATCTCTGATAAAGCCTGTTTATAGTGATCGTGCTTGAGTTGGCAGACTAATATGATTACAGTGCAGCTTTCAAGAACTGTTACCAGTGATCTAATATAGCAAGAAGGCTCAGCTCCAAATGCTGCCTTTTGAGTCATTAGTTGGTGCTGATTTCCTCAAAAGAATGATTTCAACTAGTAAGGGTGCAACGCTTGCATTCACACCAGATGGTACTGTATTTTTCTGCAGTGTATCCCTGCTGGTGTTTAAAGCTCAATGATGATGCTCAGATGTTTTGTTTTCATTCTCAATTTTTTACTTGTGGGATTGTTTTCTGCTTGTGATTAGACATGGCCAAAAACGATACCTGCCTAATTCCAAAATTCAAGTTAATTCATGAGAACAAGATTTATTTACAAGAGGAGACTATTCAGCCCTCAATTCTAAATCAGTAACTACGCCCTAGATAAGCACTGATGGGTCACATTTTGCATTGAGAAAATTGTACAAAATATGGTATTTTTTCTAAAGGTAATGTGTATGTTTTCATGAAATATGCCACCTTAAAGGGGTTACTATAGAATCGATATTAGCATAAGCAGTATTATCACGGTTCTCTTTCTCAGAAGAATAATAATGTTTAAACATCCTTCTTCCTGGTACCATATCACTTCTTGTGTTAAAGGTCTACTTCTATGATCTTGTCAGGAAGATTTGCCCGAACTCTGCAAAGCTATCGCACAGTAAAGAAAAATCATAAGTGAAAAAAAAAAGAAAAAGAATAAAGATATTCATCACAAGGATTTCAAAGTCATGGTTATTACTCTTTTTAGAAACAACAAAAAAAAAAACATTTGCAGATTGTTTACTGAGTGAAATACATCATTTTGGTTGTAGCTTGTTTTCCCAGCTGTAAGCAGATCACTCAGTCTTTGAAACCAAATCTCCAGGCTCCAACTCCTACTGACTAAACAGTGGTCTCCTATCCTCCTGCACACAAGGGTCAAACACAAGAAGTGCAGGACAGCTTTCAGACACACTGCTCCAATAAACAGCACATGGTTTCCACAGACCACTTTCCAAGAACTCAACTAAAAAGCAAACCAAAATACAAAAAAATGAAGCAGAACAAAACAGGATTCCCTACTGCAATAGTAGGGAATCCTGCAATAGAATAAAAGATTGTAAATAATTGGGAATCATGAACAGGAGAAAAAATATTCACAACAGTACTGAGAGAGGGTATACTTATTAAAGGGAATTATGCATTGACCATTTGGACTTGACAATGGATGTTGTGCCTAGTAACTCTAGGCAACTTTCTTAGCAACTTATAAAGCAACTTTCTATAGCTGGCCTTTTAAGCAATTTCCACCACGTGAATAGCTTAAGCCACAATATCTGAACAATCTTGATTTAAGCAGCTTAGAGTAAATTGCATAAAAATGTTGCCAAAAGGTTGTCTGGTGTTTTCCCCAAAAAAGCCCCAAATCTTGGAGACAGAAACATCCACCATACAGCCATGAAAATTGGTAAGTGGAGGCACCAAAGGACAAGCAACCACATTTTAAAGCCAGAAGAAATGCAGTGTTCTCTCAATCCTTCATGATTTGATCATTCACAGCTACCTTAATATGCGGCTCTTCCCGGTTGATAATGAATTGTACATGTGCTATACTGCGCTGTGCAAGGACATTTCACTGATTTACTGTTTCCAATATTTCACAATTTCTAGATGCTTCACGACTGCAAACACAGTTAATGTATTATAAGTGCAATATGTTCTATATGGAAATACACACTATATATTGTACAGAGCAGTCTGCTGCCTGTGAATGATGGTGATCCTTCTGTACAGGTGGTCTTCCATACTCGTCTTGTTTAGACGCACTGCTACAATGCATCACACACACACACAGAGGTCCTGCACAGCTGCAAACAGTTGGAAGCTGGGGGTGAGGGCGCTAGACAAAAGGAAAGGATTTGGAAGAGTCTCAACAGGAAATATGAGATGGCCGCCGTGTTTGGTCACATGCGTTTCTTTTTATCAGTTGGGTTCCTGTATGCCAAAACTAACAAGGGAAACAAACACAATAGCAGGACTACAGAGAGTATTATGGAATATACTGTAAATGTGTCTTTGTCACTATACTGGTAGTAAAATGTAAACTTTTATACAATGGTACATCAAGAAGTGTTAGTCTTTGTTTTCTTTTAGCTCAGAAGGAGGGAGAGGCGCTAACACCAAAACTAAGTAAAATCATCTGGGCAGAATGTGGCAAAAACATAGGGAATTTTGAAAATACCACATACAATTGTATGACACCAACTTTAAAAAAACAAAAAAAGCATTTTATTCTGTTTTATTCTATTATATCATCAGACTATGCCAGCATAAGTATTTCATCCAAAGAAATGGTCTTAAAGAAGCCTATTCCTTTGGATAAAACTTGGCCCATACCCCAGACCTTGAACTAACCGTTCAAAATCAACTTGATAGCGAGCAGATGGAGCTGACTTTAGTGTAATTAAGTAGTGGTAGTTACACAAATAAACCTACATTACCTGCAATGTTTAAAAACAAACAAAACAAACATAAAACAGATAATATATTAAGTAAAACCATTAATAAAGAGAACTTAACCTCATAACTAGGGGCCCATTTTGCATCACATTAACTGCTGCTGTTCTGGGTGCATGTTTTTGAAACACCCACAAGATTAAAAAAAAGTATACTTACCTGCAAGAATGATGTACTGCTTGTGAAATATCTGTACAATGCATATTTTGTTGTGTATATTAAAGCCCTGTAGTCTGGGAGGTAGCCTGTTGGTGGCGCCGTTTGAGGTATAGACAAGATATAGACCGGCATTGTTACTTGCTCTTCACAGCTTCACTGACCGCTGAAGCAAAAGCAGCAATACAGACTCTGTCTTTATTAATTTAGATACAGGATAGTATATTGATGGTTTAATACACTTTTATTGAATAATAGCTATATTATGTTGCTTTGAAAACATTAAAGTTATGTTTTTGTCTAATTTGTCCTTAAAAAGCTTATAAAAATAAAAATTCTGTGCCGCATAACCGCGTGCATATTTCTGCAAACTACCGGGCCATATGTTTAACGTATGGTTGAAAACAGCTTGAATGTTATTGCATAAATGGTTATTTCTGAAATGCAAATCAAATTCACGGCTTCCTTTCTGTAATGGTGTGCATTTTATTTTGAATTGTAAAATTAACTTCACTGACCACTGATGCAAAAGTAGTGATACTGACTCTGTCTTTATTAACTTATATCCAGATAATTAATCAGCCATGGAACTCGACAGTAAGGAGCCGTAACATGTAATTATACTTTATGGTGCACTGTGGCAAGATAGCTTGGGTGGTGAAGTCACAGACCCGGAAGATACTCAGACAGCACTGGGGGTAAGGATGTGCTGCTTGCGTGTTTAATAAAGGAATAAAATAAAAAAGGTTTAACAAAACAGAAACACTTTACAGAAACAAAAAGGCACGGTGGCCAAAACAAACAGTCAAACAAAGTACTAACAAATGACAAGTACCACGCTGGTGCTTCTCACCTGTCTCTCTCCTGTACCTCCTCATTGTACACCCAACCCCATACAACCAAAGCTGCAGGATCTTATAGTGATGACCCAGGGATTAACTAGCTATCAATTATCCTGTTAACCCCTCGGTCACATTTTGCACAGGTTTAATAATTCTGCGTGACTGTCAGCTAATTAAATAATCAGTAGCTGACACATATTCTCACAAGGTATTTAAAAACACTAAACATTAATAAACAATGGCAGATGGCACCTCACTTAACATCATTTATAAGCAAATCTTCAGACAAGTCTGCCAGCTTCCAAAGCAATATCATTAACAGCTGAAATGGAAAGGTAGTCTGTTGCCAGGAAACCTTCACAGAGACTGATTTGGATAGCAAGAGCTGGGGGCCTAGTATAAATAAACTTGAATGACAACAACAAAACCAGGACGAGTCTTTCTGCAACAGTTGAGGAATATATATAGGGCTTCTGTTGTTTGTTTTTTATTAATTGTATTTTTCTGTGTTTAATTTTTATCTATTTTCGAGTTTTATGTAAATGGGGGGGGTTTCTGGGCTTTCGTTTTTGATATACCGTGTGAAATTAGTGCTTTCAGTTACTTTCCAAAAGTGTTTTTTTTTTTTCTGTCAAAATATGTATAGTAGCAACTCGACAGTACTTGTACACTTATGTTGTCCCTTCTTTCCTTTGCTGTCTTCCACAATGAAATCCCTATGGTCACGGGCACATTCTTCTGGAGATTTTGTGTGCAGGCATTTTTGTAACACATTTTGCCACAATTCTGTTTTAAATCCTCCGTATCTTAACTGTAATACAACTTTTTATATATATATATATATATATATATATATATATATATATATATATATATATATATATATATATAGGTTTTCAAAGTTTTATACAACAAAATAATTGTAACAAAGTTATATTTAAAAAGTCTGCACCAAATACAGTGCCCTTTGATAAAACTGCAAGAATGAATATTCAGTCTTAACCTTAGATGATGAGAGTGCTTCCTGACAAACTGAGCCAAAAATCCACATCTCCAGATACAGTCTATCTGTATGTAGGGAGCAGACTGGCTTTGAAAGTGCAGTGTGAAAGGAAAATCAATACTTAACAATACAGCAATTCACTGCAATAACTGAGTGGCTTTGAATTCAGCACTACTTAAGTCAAAGCATTTACTGCATATTTATATTTACTATGGCATTTTTGGGCTAGGGTTTCAGATAAATTAGTCATACATGTAAATCCGTTTGGCTATATTTAACATACAGACAGTAATTAATAGTCTTTCCTTCCAAAAGACTGAACACAGACAGACTTGAATGCATGTGGGGTCCTTACTTGTTTCCCTTGTTTTATAGCTCTTGGCAAGCCAGCGAAAAATAATTCTCTTGCTATATCATTTATATTTGCAAAGCAATTTTGCAATCTCCCGTGATTATACCGTGCATTTCAATATGACCATTTATTACAATGCATGTATTTTCATACATTTCTGGATGTTTAATGTTTATTTGCATGTGACAGGTCAGCTGTAAAAAATAATCCATTAATCAATTATTGATTGCCATGGCACATGTAATGTCACTTCTGTCACAACAGCTCATGATGCTGATCACACATAAAGCTTACCTCTACTGACTGAGTTTTCTGCAGCCTTTTATATAAAGGTTTTTTTTTGTTTGTTTGTTTGTTTTTTTAATATATATGCATTCACATACTATGGAGTTGACTTACAGTGCTGGAAGAAGTATTTTATAAATGTATTTGTGTATCCCTCAATTAAAAGTTAAACAAAAAAAAGCAGAACAATCTTCAGAACAACAATACATGGTAAGGTATTATTATTTGTATTGTGCATAAAAATTAAGATTTTTATCGTGATGAAAAGGGGAACTGTTTTAATGTTGCACATCCTGTTCAGAAGCATAAGTTGCATTTTTTAAATGTATTTTAAAGACTTGATTTACACATCTGGTGTGCACATCTGGTAAAGCTTGCTACAGTAAATTCCTCCATGGTATTTAGACTTTCAGACCTTACAGCTAAGGAAGAAGGGTCCACAAGGTATCGGAACAGACCCCAGATATGCTATATCACTTAACCTTTACCCAGGTAAATAAGGGGAAAGTTGTCCCGCTACAGGTGGGTATATCTGTTTAAAACACAGGGGGGCCGGCACTCCTTCCTGGCACTTTTTAATTAGTTTTATTGTCTTTTGTGAAACGAGCAGGCTTGACATTACTGAGCGTTTATCTATTACCACACTAGAAATTTAAGTACTGTGCTGCTTTAATGGTGTGTCGTCCTGTGTCAGTCTTACTTCCATGGGCTACCAGAGTGAGGCTAGACCATGGAGCTGACCTACAGCACAGGAAGATGTATTTTATAAATGTATTTGCATATCCCTAAATTAAAAAATAAAAACGAAGAGCAATCTTCAGAACAACAATACATAGTAAGAATGTTGCTAATGCTAAGAATTTTTTTTTAAGGTATTATTTTTATTATGCATAAAAATTAAGATTTTCATCGCAATGAAAAGGGAAACTGTTTTAACATTGCACATGCTGTTCAGAAGCACAAATTGCATTTTTAAAATGTATTTTAAAAGCTTGATTTACACTTTTTCAACTTGAATGGGGGAGACACAGTTTGTCCTTAGTCCAGAAAGCTAATAAATTGAAAGCAACTGTATTTTCTGGCAGGGGTACAGATGTGCGGTTTGTAACCAGCTAGACCTGCCAAAGGGGACCCAAGGGAGCCGCGCACACAGGGAAGAAAGTCAAAGAGCACAAGATGTGAACCAGATGAGTCTCTGCAAAACTTTCAAGAAAATATTCACTTGATGTGTCGACTAAACCACGGGTCCTCAACCTTTTTGCTTCTGAGGAATGTTGTCCTGTTTCAGGATTAATATTGTGGCCCTTCTTTATAGTTTCATATTTATTTACACAGAATTATACAATTGTTTGAACCAACTGATAAATCACAATGGAGTCAGTTTATTACTCACCTTAATGCATTTCAAATTATACTGTATGTTTTCTTATCAGTTTCCTTATATATATATATATATATATATATATATATATATATATATATATATATATATAGCACATCTATGTCCCATCTATTGGTAAATTTTAGTTTTCACTTCTGATCATCCTCATCACCATAGCTAGTATCAGGCTGAGGTCTTTGTGTGTCTTTCCATTTCTTCATTACAGATGGCCAACTAATGTACAATCACGAAAACGATAAAGGTCGGCCACAAAATACACACGTTCTATCAGTACATACGGGAGTTATGCTTTAGAATGTTAATAACAAGTACTGTAATATTTGTTATACAGTCAGCACTCACATACACACACACACACACACACACACATTTCGTATGAAAAGTTTGGGTTTAAGGAACTGTACAGGGAGACGTTGATTATTTAATTGAAATTTGTTAGCGCACGAGTTGGGGGGATAGCACAGCAGTAAAAGACAAAAAACTTTTTCAGGGAACATAAAAAAGACACAATGTCAAAAATACATAGCTGAAAGGACTGTGTTTTAAAATAAGTAGGCTTCCATTTAGATGTACTGTAGTTGGTTTTGTTGGTACAGTAATATACTTTCAACTGAAGTATTTTAATTCAGAACGATATGATTTTGAAAACATCACTTGCCAAAAGAGACGACTGGACAAGAAATGGGCTTTGTATCAGAAAACTGGTGATGGCACCGAATATTGCTTGTGACAGGTAAGTGCATTAATCCCGTTGGTGACACCTACAAGCGCTAATTGCCCCTTAAACCTGCTGTTTCCCCCCTGGGATCCCAAAATTCCCCTAGGATTAAGGTAACCATCATGCACTAAACCCGTATTTGCATAAATTAGCATGCCAGCTAAACCAGCATGTTTTGCATCAACTTAATAGCTTGGTTGCTCCCAGTTCAACCAGCAGGCTGCTCTGTTCTCCACTCTACAAAATAATGGGGATTGATTTTAATATTCATTCAAGGATGGTAAAACGCGACTGACGTCTATCTGAGTGTCGTATATCCGAGTGCTGACTGTAATATTAATTAAACTTTTTTCTTTTTGTTCATTAAAAAGTTTTCTTAAAGAAGATAACACATTCAAAACATGTATAGTGAAAACATTTGTAATTTCCAAAGTAATTAACGTGTTAATCGCAGAAGTTAACTGAGATTAATTGACAGCGGCATTTCACTGAATTTGGTTCTGAGAGAGCTGTCTGAAATATCAGTGAGCTCTTTGAACAGCTTTGATGGAACAGAGGGTAACAGTTTAGCGTCAGTATTCTCACTAGTAATGGGGTTTGTAGCCCACAGGTGTGTAGTGGCTTGTTCCATCATGAGTTCAGGAAAGTATTGCGTTTGTTGAGTAGACCAGACAGATGTGCCGCCAGCTGCGGTTTGATTGCATCAAAGTCAATGTTTCGTTCCTGAATGAAAGACTGTAAGAGCTCAGACATATCAGTAACCCCCCCCCATAGACACAAACTTTCCAGAGTTGTAGTTTCCTTTTATATGCGGCAATAAAATGAGTGCCCCCACCTTCAGTAGTTTTATTGAGTTTATTCATTTCACTGAAATGAAAATGCATATTTACTCTTCTTTCAAAACTGCACCATTGTAATTAAAATGCACTGCAGGTTACAATTATGAACATATTTTGTTAACCACTTTAATTTAAATACAGCATATATTCAATGAGAGTGCTGGCAATTAAAATGTCGAGTCTAAGAGGTTTTAACTGTACTCAGTCTGCAGCCAACGCCATCAGCTGTGTGGGCCTCGGTCAACTGGGGTTTCATAAAAACATTTAAACACTCTTCAAATCAAAGGTGTACGAGGAAGCATCAATGTTTCCCGTTAAAGTGGGCACTTCCTTTGAAAAACTGGTCCACACAGTGTGGCTTTGAATGTCAGCGGTTGCTGAATAATATCTCTTCTGTCTCCTGGTCCCTAGGGGTCTGTGGCTAATAACCCAATAGAGCAACTTTGGCAAGATCTGTGACTGGAGAAGAGGAAAGGGGGGTCAGTTGGTTTTTAAAATACCTGTAGTGTTACGAACATGAATTAAAATCAGCTGTAAGAAACACAGGTGCCCCTTGGAAGTGTTCAAGGTCATAAGAAACATAAGAACATAAGAACATAAGAAAGTTTACAAACGAGAGGAGGCCATTCGGCCCATCTTGCTCGTTTGGTTGTTAGTAGCTTATTGATCCCAGAATCTCATCAAGCAGCTTCTTGAAGGATCCCAGGGCGTCAGCTTCAACAAGGTCATGCTAAAATAAGCTTGTTGAGTGACAATTTATTATATGGTTACTGTACTCACTACCTGCTCAGGTTGTTGGCTAATCAAGTTGTTTCAACTTCAGCCACATCCTTGAAGGCTTCTCATTACTATTTCAGATTAACTGGCATGCTTTTGTGACAACCTGCGGCAGAAGGAGGTTATACATTTACCTTTTTTAGGATGTTTGAAATCATTCTTACTGGTTTTATATTACAAATATTGTGTGTTGAGGTTGCTATGAGTTCAGGAGCTGTGCTTCAGTTTTAGATACCTGCCCCACATGGTAGGCTGTATCCTAGGTGTCTTTAAAAAAAATAATGGCCAGCACTATCTAGTGTACAGCTGGGTATTTCCATTAGCACAAAAGGAAACCTAATCCAAAGCAACTGTTCAATAAATGAAGCTGGCTGTTGCTTCTCTAAAGACACTTTGACATATCTGGTCTATGTTATGCATGTCTATAGCAGGCAACACCCCAAAGCAGTTTAAAAAAGACTTATCAAAAAAAGGACAACACAGAATCACGCAGGATTTCAAACATCGTAAAAAGGTAAGGGGACAGGCAAATCAAGCTAACAAATTGCAGTTTACAGTAACTTACTCTTTAATAAGAGTCTCTTATTTACAAATAAATGACCCCTGTACCCTAGACTGTTTGACCATGTTGAGTTACTGTGGACAGGAGGCTGTGGATTGCCTATAGAATCACCAGCATCATCTTGAAGGCTAAAGCAAGAAAAACCTCTGCCCAGACTCACTGTCGGTATTACATCGTTATTTTTCTTTTCTTTTTTTTGTTTGTACAACACTTTGGAAAAGTCTGACTTCTGAATTTTCACAATGTAGCTCCACTCCACAGAGAAGGGATCAAACCATGTTGGGATCTCTTTGGGGAGAAGGCTGTGGTTTCATATCCAAGGGTCAGACCATTCAGTTGTTGTTTTTTTTTTGTTTGTATTTTTTTAAAGACACATTGATAGGGGTTTGGGATCAAAGTGATAATGCATTTAAAGACATTGTGATTGTTGCCAAACAAACCAGGACCACAGGCAAACTTTGTATTTAGCGTAAGCCATTCAAATACATCTTTACAATTGCTGTTAAAATTGGTACCAAGGGAAATATCACTATTATCTATTGAGGTAATCTTCACAGCTCAGATTAATTATATGCTGTTTTCCTAATTGATCCATTATATAAATATATAATAATAATAATCTATTCTGTATTGCCTACATCACCTATATATATGGTAGCTATTCATTTGCTTACTAAATACCCTGGAATCTTTGAAAAGATAATTGTCTCTTCTTTAAAAATATGGTAAAGATTTTATTGAGTGAGACATTTCACACGTATAATGGTACCCCGAAACATTGTCCTTTTTCTAGGCAAGCAGTACAACTGGAGATGGGGAGTTTGTTGCTGGACTACTTGCTTATTAAATGCCTATTTAAAAATATATCTTGCTGTAAATCATTTGTTAATTTCAAACTTTGTACCAGCAGTGTGTGTGTGTGTGTGTGTGTGTGTGTGTGTGTGTAGACTGTTTTCTTTAAAGGGGATTAGTGAACTGTCATTCGATGAGAAAATGTACATTTTCCAGTATATTTCCTTGTAGGTTTAAAAGAACACTGCCTTTGCCAATTGGATATTTTTGCCAAGATATCCCACAGAAAAGGTAGAAATGTGCAGAATGCTGAATTCAGGTCTTTATTAGAAACTTTCAGGCAGTAGCAGGAACCATCAAGCCAAGCAATTAAATATCAGAAACGCCCAAACAAAGGGCTCTTAACAGAGAGGTACAATGGGCACTAATGTTAGAGTCTATGTTTTTCTACCTCATCTAACTTACAGATCTGTTTAAACCCATGAGTATTTTGCTATGCATTGTTTGACTGTGGAAAAGTCTGAGTAATTGTCTACAATTGCTTTATTCATCAAGAAAGAAGGAGAAAATAGTCAGTTTGGCAGTGTATGGTAAAATGTATTCAGTCTAGAATAGCTCTTTACTTGTGGGCGTTAGCATGCTGTAGTGATTTAAAAGTTTTCTGGCCTGGGATTTCAGTAATTGTAGCAAGCATTTCCTTGACTTCTTACAGACGAATTGCATAGACAAAGAGAAAGAAACTGATTCAACGCATACCAGGGATCTGGGGATTTTAAGTTTTTAGGAGTGGTAATCCAGCTGATTTTTCTTTCATTAATGGCCCTAGCAAGATTTTCACCTGCCCCCATTTCACTGTGCTGACAAACGCTTAGTTCATTGCTTGTGTCATGACTCTGTTTTTCTTTACTTACAATGTAAATAAAAGCTCAATCAGAATGCTAAGGTAAAACCACAGTATAAGAAACAAAGTTAATAAGTCAAGTAGACCAGCTTGTCTTCTTTTTTGTGACTAGAAACTTTTGTTTCTGTCCTGTAGCTGTAAAACTGTGGGAACTGTAAAATTACATCCCTATTGGACATAGACTTCAGAATACTACAGAATGTAATTACTCTGGTTTGGTGTACTCTGGTTTATTATAAATAGATACAGAAAGTATATACATTCTCCAGCAACCAATACACAACACAATAGCTGAATCATAGGAGATTGAATTGATACCCAATTTACTGCATGGATACAGTGTATGCAAGCTGTGGCTGCACTCTTTCATTCTCCTCTGTTTCTCTTTCACTTATTTTGTTAGATGTGTATGCATTGCAAAATAATCCATTTTGATTCTAGCATGAATCCAGCTATAACAAAGAACTCCAAAAGACTGCATTAAGAATGCAAATCGGAATTCACATCTGGGGTTGGATCGCCTCATGCTGTTGCCCTCCCACAGTCAATCTCAGGCCAAGCTCTCAAGGCTGGGGAGTTTGTACTATTGTGCATTGATTTCCAAAAGGCTTTTTAGCCAATCAATACAGGATACAGAGCAGCTTTCGAATTAAAACCTACTAAATAGCTGTACTAATTGATGTGCCCAAGTCTTTTTCTTTTATCATATCACGAGCTACTCCCCAATATTAAACGTACATATTACTTCACCACTGCTATGACTTGACTAAGTTTACTCATTCATATGGCAATGTACATTTTGATGAAGTGTTGGTCTTCTGCTTTTTAGAGTTATATAGCTGTTTTTTAATTCTTAGATTTTATGAAACGTAATTGATCACAAATATGTAATTGAGCGACTTACCTTATAGATATTACAGTAGTGTCTGTTAGATATAACATACATTGAACCAGACTACCACAATTAAATGTATTGCTCTCAAGGTCTGATGTGTATATGGCAGATCTTTCATTGTACGTTGTACTTATTTTGGTGAATTTGCCACTGTTAAGATTATGCAATCTGACCCTAGCAGGGTGTAATATAAACAGGTATTACAAAATGAGTCAAAACAGAAATTGCTGTAGTCTTCTCAAAACTCTGACATTGTACTCAAGACTGATTTTATAAAGATCCATCCCATTGCATCAGTTTCCTGATTAAGACAGAGGAATGTCACGCTTAGTGTACATTAAAATCTACACAGCAACAAAAGGACTGAAATGTAAGCATGAGGGATAGAGCACAGGGGTGGCGGGAGGGAGCTTAACCTTGGACACTCGTTGCTATGGCAACCAACATACAATAATAAAAAAGAGAGATGACTTTTAAGAGTTGACTGTCTGGTTCACTCAATGAATTTAACTTCAAAACTGAATACCAATGCGGGAGAGTTGCCTTATGAAAGACTGAGATAGTGATCTCTGAGTGCTTGTGTTGTTTTGAGGCATCCTGGAACTAATGTTTCTGAGAGGGGCCACCAGCTGGTGATGTCAAGGCAATGAAAGGTGAGGGCCAATGGCGTAAGAGAGTACCCTCACAGTACATGCGAGCGTCTTTAGTAGGTTAAACTGTTTTAAATTTGTTTCAGAAGGACAGGAAACCATTTAATCTTTATATGTTTAATGTTGGTTCTCCCTTTCTTCTCCTCCTCAGGTCATAATGGTTCAGTCATTTTAAATGTGCTTAAAATGGTACCAACGGATGTGTGCAAATGTATTAGAACATCATTGTCATTTATATTCTTTATGCACCTACCTGTATGAAAACCTCAGGCTGGGAGAATTGCAATTACCAGTCAGTAATCAGTGAACTAGAAACAGGAGGCACTCATGTGTGAAAATGTTAGACCGTTTTGTGCTATAATTAGGCATATCATAAACAGTTTCTAAAAAGTCTCAAGCATTTGTCCATTTGTGCTCCTTTTCTCTTACTATTTTAAATGAACTGCATGTGTGGCCTACTAGAGCCGTTCATTAAATGAGCCTGTTTAACAATTTTCCAAGATGCTCAGTTACAGTGGTAATTTCACATGCACAACAAATCAATGCATGGTTTTCATTCTGATCTGACGACACAAGCGCTCACACTTGGATTTAGATGTCGGCCAAATGCTCAAAGGCTACAATACGGTGCTTACAATGCTATATTTTTGTGTAACACATTTGCATTTTCAGGATGTAATTTTTTTTTTTTTTTTTAAAAAGCCTGATAGGAAACATGCAGATAATCTGAGAAAGGGTTGAGCAGTGATCCATGTGAGTGCTGCGAAATGCTCTCAGCACCTGCCGTGTAAGATAGAAGATAGCTGTATCTCTGTCCCTACATCTCCTTCTCTCTGGAAGCACACAGAGAGTTTAACAATGCGCCCGGGGGCTGCCTGCTTTTGAAAGAGATGCAGGACTTGTGTAAACATGGCTTGTCCCTGGGTCGACAGATGTGGGAGCTGAAATTCTGTTTCAATGCATGCGATTAGTCTTTCTTTTTTCTTATAGTACTTTTTTTTTAAATGCACATAATTTCTTCCTTTCTTTCTTTCTTAGAAATTATGAACAAGGTTTTTTGGTGAAACCTTTTTAATAGGATCTGCTCATATAAAATATATTAGCTTTTGAGATCACAGAAGGCCCTTCTTCAGATGAGAAGTGGAAATTGAAGGTCAGGAAATCAAGTAATAATGAGAGAGAGAGAGAGAGAGAGAGAGAGACTTTTGTCTGTCACATCCTGAAATCAATGTTTTTTTTTAACTATTTAAACCTTGTGTACTTTTCATTTTTGTACACTGCAGTTATGTCTCCTTTCAACCCTGTTTATAGTACTCCCTTTTAGACACAGATGAATGCAAGAATCAGCAGCAATTATTTGTTGGTTTATGCTGACATCTGCTGGGATGAAAAGGTAAAAACAAGGAATCCAATCATCTTTTTTTTTAGTTAAGCGTTGAAATATGGGACTCATAAATTAATGAAATTATTTAGCGGTATTACATTAAAAATGTTCTGTATCTATATTGTAGATAAATAAAGGATTATTATTTTTGTCTGTTTGTGATGTTAAGCCCATGGAGAATAACTGCAACTAACTGTTGGATAATATTTTAGCAATTTTGTAACATGTTGTAGCTTGAACTATTCACATGGTGGCTGTGTGGTGCAGGAGATCCCCAGTTCAAATCCTGGCTCACTCACTGACCCTGAGCAAGTCACTCAACCTCCTTGTTCTCCGTCTTTTGGGTGAGTTGTTTTAAGTGACTCTGCAGCTGATGCATAATTCACACACCCTAGTCTTTGTAAGCTGCCTTGGATAAAGGCGCCTGCTAAATAAACAAATAATAATGGTGAAAACTCTTTTAAAGTTACTTGCAACAAGTCATAAGTTGTAAAAAAAGGTTGCCCGAAATGTTTTATGTGCAAGAAAAAAAGAAAGAAAACCCACATCTCTACATTAACAGGACCAGATTCAAAGGAGAATCTAAATGGACTTTAATGTACTTAAGAGATTTCTGCTCAAAAACAAATGGGTTGCAAAGTATAAGTGAGGATATTATGTCAGGTGCAGGAAATTCTGGAGATTTTTTTTTTTACAAATCTGCACTGTAGAAGACTAATCTACTTCGCCAGGTCATTTTAATGACAACATTTGCTTTATTTTGGAATAACCAACCCTACAGTCTATCTATACAAATTGAAGTACTGTAGAAACATATTTTAGAAGGAGATTCAACCAGAAAGCATAGCACAGCTTCAAGACCCTTTCCACTTGTAGGAAAAATTCCCATCTTAAAGATTCTTATCCTTTAAGCTAGCATTTGATAAGCACTTATGGAAAACATATACCACCCCTGTGGAACGTGTATATTTCTCATGCTCATTGAAAGCGGTGCGGCACGATTGTTAAAAAGAGGCACATACTATATATTTGGGTTTTGTTTTGAATATGCATAGCTTCTGTTTGCATATGTAGCAAACTTTTTCAAAGCAGAGGGTTTGTAAAATCAGCTCCAAATGTACACCTAAGCAGTCATCACATGCCTGCAGTCTGCCTGACTGACTGGATCGCATCCAAAACACACATTGCCTGCTGGGTGTATGATTTCAGCAGCTCAGCGCACTGCCAGTTCCCCCTCTCTCTGGTAACTAACATAGTCTGCTTGCCAGAATGAAAGACTGCACTTTGAAAATAATAGCAACACAGTGAGAAAGCAACTCACGACACAGTGTTAAATGTTCAGAGCTGCTGCACCAGTGTGTGCTTTTGTAAGAGTAGTCTAAATTGTTGAGGAATTATCGTCATTATCACAGAGATACCATTGGCAGAATATATGACAATAGTATAGCAAAGGCAGGCTTTAAAGATACGTATGCAAAATGCACTGTGTTTTTTTTTCTTACTACATCCTAACGCTTTCTGAGTGGTTCTTTATTACTCATGTGTTTTTATTTTTTTATTTTTGGATAATCCTGCGTTCAGGTGCTTTGACAATGAGTCCAGGAATTGCTCTCCAGTTCTAGTAGCCTGCCATTGTAGGACTGGTCAGTCAAAGGGACATGTTTTACTCCAGGCTTGAATTAACTCTGAAACAGAAACAGAGAACCACAGTTATTGTAATCTGCCCTTGTGCTACCATTGCTATAGGCAACCTATTCATTGTCACTGAAGACCATTAGGGAACGTTGAACATTTCCATATTCAAAGACATGTTCTTTCAAAAACAATGGTACAATAACTTGGACTGTCTTATATATATATATTATATATATATATATATATATATATATATATATATATATATATATATAATATATATATAATATATATATATAAACAACCTTTCCTTGTTTTTCATATATAATCTTAACAAACATCAATGCTCTGAGTTTATTGCCTTCCTTTACCCTTATCAGTGCTTAAGTTTATTGCCTTTTACCCTTATCAGTTTTATATAAAAATACCAAAAACATATTATAAAATATTAAAAAAAAAAAAAAAAAAAAAAAAAACATAAAATAAGATCATATGTGTGTTAAACCGCACAGAAATGGATCCTACAGTATGTTACATAAAACATTTGTGTACAAAATGTTGTATTCACAGAACTGCTAGGATACACTTTGCACTTTCCAGGCTGAGAGACAGATTTGCACCCTACATTCCACGAAATATTTTTAAATAATAGCTTTATGACGTTAAAAAAAAATGTAGGTAAAAACAGAATCAGTGTCACCTGTTTTACAAACATTTTGGAGTTCTCAGAAAATGGAGGGAGGAAAAAAACCTCACTCATTTTAAAAACGCCGCCATCTATGGGTGCCTAATAGGACCAAAACTCTAGGACAGATGTGGCACTTAGCCAGCCTGCAACTACAATTTTCAATATGTGCTGGTTACAAAAAACCTGAAAATATGTTGCCATAAATGGCTTCCAAACTGACAAAGTTTTTTTTTAAGTAGGTACAAACATAGCTTTAAGAAGCCATTGTCACTATTTGTGTGCATTGAAAAAATATACTTTTTGTTTTTATCGACCAAATTTGTTTTTTTCAGAAAAATCTGCATCTTTATATTAGAAGTACATCTAAGAATGTGTCTGTAATGGGTGTTTTCAATTGCAGGAGAGCCCCCCTAGTGGGCTGATTCATATGTTCTTCCTGGAAATGTCATTGGCACTGTGATAGAGTCTCTTTCTGGAATCCTTCTATGCCAGTGCTACTCAACTCTGTCCCTTGAGGTGGATTCCAGTCTTGGTCTTTATTCCAACCAGGTCCTAAATTAGTTCATTGCCTCTTAGTAGCTTCAATGAAATGCATTAGAATCTGCTTGGAGTAAAAACCTGGACTGGATTAGGTCTTGAGGGCCAGAGTTGAGTACCACTGGTCTATACTGAACAACAGTGGGTTCTTTTAGAATCCAATCCAGGTCCTTAATTTAACTCTGAAGAAACCCACTTTTGCACCATTTCCACATTCTATAATTACAAGGCTGGGTTTCTGAAAATGTACAAAAGCAGAGAGGGCTCTCATAAAGGGTGCCCCCCTTTGTTGACACTGGCAGAGAAACAGAGAGTGAAATAGGAATAAACGTTTAGGTAACATTACTAGGCAGGTTTACAGGGAGGTATATTAAAACATAGAATATAGACAAATTGAAGACAGTGACAAGGGGTGTAACATTTAACCAGTAGATGGTATCAAAACGCGGTTTCAAGAAACCATCGGGGGAACTTTAGGACCGAGCTTCCTGTCGGGCCTCATATGCAGTTTTGCTGCTTCTTCCTCCCCATACAATCATGGCAGCAGATAGCCGGAAGCAAATATTAAGGTTGTTATCCCGGTTCGGGGCAATTATCCTGACCCGTTTCGGGTTCTGGAACTGTTTCAGCATGTTAATGTTGTTCGCCGAGCGGGCCGATGTAAAGAGGTAAGTATGATCGTGTGAGAATGACCGCGACACGACTGTGTCAATAGAACAAGACAACGCATTTCGTGGAGTCACTCACAGACCGGGTTTATGAGATACTTTTACTTTTAAATTTTAAACTAATATATATATATATATTACACACACACACACACACACACACACACACACAGACAAACGTGATGAAGGTTAGTATATTTTCATCCTGAGTCATTCGAAAAAAAATGGCATAATACCACAGTTGTGACGTAAAAAAGTGATAATTCCTCTGGGAATATATACTTTAATTTGACCCATTCGACTGCTCAGACCGTCACTTCAAATTAAAAATGTCTAATTTTCAATCTTGACGTCATAAATTGGACACATGGCGTTTTTCTTAAAATAGCGGGATCATTTCCAGATGATATTTCGAAACTTAAATAGCACGACTTCTGAATTAGATATTGTTTTATGTGTAAGCCCGTAACTCAGTAAATAAATACAAATGCTTTATGTTTTTGGGCAGTAATTGCACACGCTTTGTCCTCAATTTGTAGCTCAGGCAGACAATTCCCATTTGTTTTAGGAAGCCCGATATTCAAGTTCCATATCTGTACATCGACATGGGCATTGCAGTGCTGTGTGCCAGCTTCATGTCCTTCGGGGTGAAGCGGAGATGGTTCGCTTTGATTGCCGCGCTGCAGCTGGCAATCAGCACCTATGCGTCCTACATGGGGGGCCAGGTGCATTACGGAGACTGGCTGAAGGTAAGACAAGCTCAGTAAAATGCAGGAATATCTGAATATTCTTTGAAGACTCAGGCAAGTATTCAAATTCTGTTTATTTTGGTTGGCGGGCAGGGGGAACAATATATAATATTGCACATACCTTAAATCGTTTACCAAAGCAATGCAGAGAGAGAAACACTATTCTGGACAGTAAAATGTGTGGGTTTTTTTTTTTTTTTTTTTTTTTTTTTTAATTGCACTTCATTCCTCTAGTGAACATGTATTAGGGCACTTAACGTATTTGGAATTGATGTTTATCCAGACAAACAACCGTCTGTCCCATCTTTAGCTAGTAATACAGGAATACTCATAAAAAGCATTATTTTTATATCTACAGTAGCTGTATTTTGACTATGTGCTGTAGTCATGTTCCAAATCGAATAGACCATGAAACGGTGGCCAAGCAATGGAAGTGAACAGAATGATTTTTCCCACCAGGTGCGGATGCACTCTAGAGCTCTTGCCATTACTGGTGGCTTTCTGGTTCTGGCCAGCGGAGCGGGTGAGGTGTACCGGCAGAAGCCCCGAACAAGGTCCCTGCAGTCCACAGGACAGATCTTCCTGGGAATCTATTTGATTTGCGTGGTAAGTATTGGTTACAAGATCGGATCAGGTGCTTGCGCAGTACAAGCTAGCACCACAAGAGGACAGTGTTTTCATCCCACAAGTACCTTTCTGGTATACTAGATCAGAAGAACCGTTTCAGGTGTTGTCAAATCATTTTCAGTTTCAAAGAGCCACCGTCACAAAAACAGACACCAGGGTCAGCCCAAGTTGCTTAGAAGCTAGATCATACTGACCTACTGGGAATGAATGGGCTAACGAAGGCTGTATCTTTGGAACTGTACACCGCAGTCTGATGACACTTGGCATGTACAAGAAAGAGGAGCTGTAACATTTCCAGCAAGTTGAGCACTGTTTTCGCGAGGCATTTCAGAATGACGTGCTTGCCTTTTTTCTGACATGAGATTCTCATTCGCGCCAGAGCTAAAACTGTCTAAAACTTTTAATAGAGGCTGAAGAGCTGCTGTGTTGATCCTGTGCTTTTTTTTTCTCACATTTCATTTGCCGTGTTTGAAACTGTAGCGCAACTTTTGACAAGGAGGTCAATAACTACAAGGTGTTTTTGGAATTTCTAGCAAATACTAACATCTGAATTTTGTATCCAAGTAATGTCAAAAAATATTCATTCAACTATTCGAAATATTTGTCCCAGCACTAGCTATAAATAAATGTAACGCAGGCTAGGTGAGCCAAAATGACTTAATATTAGTAGTTGCCAGCAAAATATTTTACACCTAGATAACATTGGCTCTTACTGATCAAGTTATGTTATGAAGGCAGCTAGAACTGAAGAATAGTTTCTGAGTTTAAACATTTAATAAGTTAAACATGAACAGTCCATAAAAAAAAAAAAAAAAAAAACAATATTTGAGAAATGAAATAGTAAGAATCACACAAACATCAAAAAGTGTGAAATTAAAATTTTAAAGCTCCTTGGTGGTTCGAGTTGCTTTTACACACGTGTTGATTTTTGCAGGCATATTCCCTCCAGCACAGCAAGGAGGACAGGCTAGCATTCCTTAACCACATTCCCGGGGGAGAGATCCCACTGCAGCTGCTGTCCGTGCTGTATGGAGTGCTGGCTCTCTCCTTCTTCTCAGGCTACTACATCCGCAGTGCCGCCCAGATACTTGCCATCCTCATGCCCCTGGTCATTCTCTTCATCGACGGAAACCTGGGCTATTGGCACCAGGGCCGCCATGTGGAGTTCTGGAACCAGATGATGCTGGTGGGGCAGAACGTGGGCATCTTTGGGGCAGTCCTTATTCTGGCCACTGATGGCTGAGCCTTGCTCTAACAAACCCGGACTGGAGTGGCTCACTTTCACCATCGGTGGGCCAGTTTTCAAAGCTACGTGGTGTATGCCCTTCCCAAGGAAGGTGTGAAAATGCTGTTTCTGTCCTGTGTTTATATTTAATTGTAATTTTAACTGAGCAATACTGAATTTTTTAAAAGCAATTTCTCCTTTTTGAAAACACAAAAGGTGTTTTAAATAATTAAATTAGCCCTGCAATTATCTCATCGACTTCCACACTTATTCAGGAAGGCATGCTGGGATTTATTCAATTGATAGAAGTGGTGTCGGACCTAAATATCACCGCTGTTTAATCACTAAAGTCTGTTTCTACCTGACACACTAAAAAGACAGGCATGCATTGTGTAGATGATTGAGATTCATAACCTTGATACTCAAAAGATCATACACTGTTGAGATCAGTTCAATATATCCCTTCTTGGCATAAGTTACCAGTTCTAAATCTAGCTTTGAAAACCAGGTTCTTCAGTCTTTAAGGCTATTTTCTCCAATAACTGACACGCTACCCATCAACTTTTCAAAGGCACCCCCTTTAGGACGGCTTTTTCCGGAAAAGAGGAACGTTTACTGTTTTATTCAAAGGCTACATCGGATAGGAGAGTAAAGATAGGTACCTTTTGAAAACTTAACTCCCTAATCCTTGTACTGTAATATGAAAGGTTAAGCATATTTAATATGTTGTCTTTAAACAAGGTTTATCTTTTTGTCTACATATTTGTTTTAAATGTTATTACAAAAACAAAAAAAAAATTAAGCATTGGTAATTTCATAGTGGTGGCTGGGGGAAGCTGAGAATAAGGAAACAGAGGGGCCAGTCATCAGAATTCAGTACTTGCTACTTTTCCCATTCATTTCAATGGGCTGTTCTGTATTCTTTTTTCCAGGTTAAATCTGGTTTTGGTTATATTGGAGTGTTCTTTAGTATCAGAACATACATAACCATCATTTTTTTAAATTTTATAATTATTCTTGTGCTTGTCCAAGCTGCATTTTCACAGAACCCAACAAATACCCAAATACCATCGGCTGGCCCTCAAGTACACAACAGTTTATTTTACTGAATAAAAGCAGATTAGAATTGATCTAATCCATTTCTAGATATAGCATTATCAAGGTGATGTGCACTTTAAATAGCCCAATGCATTGCATGCTAGAATAGATTTTAAAAACACACATTTTGTTTAGTATATGTACTGAATGATCAGCTGTATTAAAAGACTTATCCCAGCACAGAGTGACTCTGCTTCCTTTAATTGTATTTAGATAAACCAGTCTGGTCTTTTATAGAAATCAGTTATTTGACTTGTACACAATGACCTTCATTCCACCTGTACATTGGTTTTCTAGTAACGATATAAGTATATCTGTCCTTCAGACAAGAGGTAAAACAGAGGTCCCATTGTAAGCGGGTCTGCAGCAGCAGCTGATGCCTAGTTTGCCCTCTTACGTAGGATTGCATACATTCTTCTTGACTGGATATTTTAGTTGTATGCCAGTATAGTTTGCACCATGATGTAGTCTGCAGCTAAAACTTTCCCTTGATTGCCTTTCAGCTTTGTCATTTATTTCTGGTATCATGTAATATCTGACACCTAATAAACCTTAGCAAGTTTTAGCACAACTGGATAGGTAGTCTCTAGGGAAATGTACAAATCTAAGTGACTTGCATACAGACCCTCCGCCCTCCAGATTATAATTAGGGCTTGATTGATACTTGTTAAGCAATTTCATGTATCTTAATCACAACTGACAAACGTATTACTTATAAAATTGATGTAATTTTCCAGGTTTTTTCTATGAAACAACCAAGTGGGACTTTAAATATTTACTCTTACTAAAATACTTTGATTTTTCATTATAGCTTTAATAAAAGATGAGTCACTTATTAACATATTGCGACCTCGTTTGTATGTTCTGCTTGTAAATCAAAAAATAAGGCTTGATGAATTTAGTGTCACAGAATTTTTTATTTTATTTTATTTTTTTTAATTACTGTTAGCACGTTTCTCAGTTGTGATTGAAATACACAAATGACTTAACAGGTATCAATTTCATTCTTAAGAGGAGAGTAGAAAAGTCAGAGTAAAACCCCAGAAATCAGAAGCCCTAATTATGATACACTAAATAGCTAGGGTTACCAGATCTCCAGAATGAAAAAAAAAAAAAACAGGACTTTTTTTTTTCTTCAATTTATTGAAACTGCAGCATCTCTGAAGCATTTAAAATAAGTATATAATAACATTCCATTAAAGCATAGTTTAAAACAGCAGCTTGCAAAGTAGATTTACAGCCATTCCATATTGAAGAAAGCAGGGGTTAAAAAGAGAGCCGGACTAGATGACCTTTCTTACAGACACGTGAGTAACTGAGACCCTCCTTGCATACATTATTATTAGAACGATTCTTAGACCTACTCTTAAGTATCTGCCTATATAAAGAAACTTACTCGTCTCTGGATTCTATATCTGTTCTAGGCAGACTATAAAAAGTTGAAGATTAATATTTCAATCTGCTGCTGCTGCTTTTTAAAAAAAAGTTCTGTATTTTAAAACATCTCTGTCACAAATGACTTAGCAATTAGTTACTCAATATACCTCTAAATGCTATTTGTTTAGAAAGAGGATTTACTTGGTTTATTTCACCATGTTTTAAACTTACCTTGAATTGTCTTATTGCAACCCAATAAACACACTTTGTCAACAGCAAACTCAAATCTTTGCATAAACATTACAGCTACTAATAGTAATACAAATAAACAGAATTTGCATACAGATAGTCCAACAATGAAATACCGTTCTAGTAATGCTCAGATATAAAAGTTTAACCAAAAAAAACTGAATGAAAAGGTCAATTAAACGGGATTCCTGCATACACGATCAGATATGTACCAAACACACTTGCCAGCACAATAATCCCAGTATGGTGAACAGCCATGTTAATGTAGAATGGATTGCGTGTCCTTCTGCAATGATGTATTCAGAGTAGTTTAAGGTTTTTGTAACAAATAATTATGTGTAAAAAAAAAAAAAAAAAAAAAAGCAGGTTTTGTAACTCTAGTTTTAACTAGTAACGCAGTGCTCATACAAGTTAGTCACTCTGCAAACACAGAATCCTGGAAAGACAGGTACACCAGGTTTGTGCAGTGGTCCTCTTCCCTGCGTGCTACATAACATGCTGTTTTAGTTCAGTTCAGATACAAACCAACATAAAACACAAAAAAAGTTACAATTGCAAATGGTGTAGTTGCTATTTGTTACAATGGTGAACAACATCAGAGGTGATTGTGATGTCACAAATTACACTCCTGACTGGGCAGATTTTCAGGAAGAAGTGGGCGTGTCTTCTCAACTTCTCCTGTGTAGTTTATCTGGTCCTTTGGGGAGGTCCCCCCCCCCCCCCAACCCCTCACTACGATGTCAAATGCAGGGCAGCAGGCGAGCGGGATGGTCAGCTGGTTCAATGTTCAGGAAGGACCAGCTCAGCTGGACCTCCCATTGCTGGGATGTTAAATGATTCCGGCATGTTCTTGGCGTAGTCTACCAGATCGTATGAGTCCCGAATGTCCGACAGCCCGTACCAGAAGACAATCCATTTGCCCTTGACGAAACTACCATCGCACTGCTTGAAGTACCTGGAGATAAAACGAGGCAGGTGGGGGAAATGCAGCACCAGTTACCTATAATGCCTTACGCCTGGCAGGATATAAAGGAGCTATGGCGCAATTAGGAGAAGTTAAATTCGTCAATGAAAATCAAGTGGAAATTATCGTTCTGTTCCTCACTGTAAAAACTAGAATCAGGAATTGGTGCTTGCAGCCTTATTCTTTGCATTTGTAGAAATTTTGATAAATTAAATGTACATTCAAAATGCTTATTAAATAAAGCAGAGAATATTTACTGTGCTTTACGGACAGATTTAAAATGAACCCTGGTCTGCGATCTTTGATCTCCAATTTGTGAACTAATAGTGGTCAACCATCAAAACAAGGGGGTCAACCTTTTTTTTTTTTTTTTTTAAATAAAAATAAAATCAGAAATTGTGCAGCCTTATTCTTTTCATTTAGAAATTTCTGATAAATTAAAGTACATCAAATTGCTTATTAAATAAAAGCAGAGAAATACTGTGCTGTACGACAGGATTTAAATTGACCCCTGGTCTGCTATCTTTGATACAATTCTGTGAACTAATACGTGGTCAAACATCAAAACAGGGTCATTTTTGCCACCAAAATACATTTCAAGCAGGGTTTGTTTCACCACTAACTTCCATATTAACAGACTTCTTAAAAATGGAAAGATATTTTCTGTTTTGCTGCGCCTACCACGGGTTGATGCGATTGGAGGCCTGGGACCTCCAAAAGAGCGAGGTCACTTCCTGCTGGATGCACTCCCACAGCATTTGGCTGGCGCCCTGGCCCTGCCTGCTGCTGCTCACCACAAACTTGTCCAGATAGAGGGTCCCGCTCTTCACTGGCTCCTTCGTGAGGATAGCAGCCGCAGTGTAGCTGCAAACAGTAAACAAGGGTCATCCAGGCAGCATCAATGGAGTGTTTACCTGCAAGCTAATAAAGAGCAGGCATCTTCCAGGAGGCAGCAATCTGGGTATTAAAAACCTTGAAATGCAGCCCTTACCCTTCACAGAGATAGATGGAGTGCAGCCGCTTCTGCAGAGAGACAATGTAATCCCCTTTCAGGTTTTTTCCAAAGGATTTGTTGATCAGAGACAGGAGACGATCAATATCGACCTCATCCAGGCTACTGTACCTGAAACCCAAATCTGACATCTATAGGTCTGGTTTAATTATTTAAAACAGTAGCAGTACACAATCCAAAAACTTACACTAGCCCGGCACCCAGTGTGTGTTTATGTGTATATAACATATTATATACCTGCGGACAGGCTCTGCATACTTAAACATGGTCCCTGAACCTGAAAAACAAAGTACAGGCAAGAAGAGTTAGTGTACGCTACAAGTGGCCACCATTGCCTTCACTTTTCATTGTCCATGTTATACGAATTGCAACCTTGACACTTACAACTTGACTACAGGATAAAACTGGGGGCTAAGGTGTGCATCAGTAGTACTACCAATACTCTGAATTGCCTTTCAGAAGTCTTTAAAATTGTCCGGTATTAAACAAATCCAGTCATTAATATGTTGATTTCAAAACAAGAAAAGCGATCCTGCCCTCAACCTTTGGCTGACTGGAAGTGAATGTTCCTCTCACCTGGGACGCCGACATTTTCACTATCGTGCCGAGGCTGTAACTTTCACTGTACGGCAGTAAAAAATAATAATAATAATAAAAATGTGACTACGAAGATTCATAATCAGGTCTCTCTCTCGAGTCCTGTCAAAAGCATCCTGCTGTGTGAAAGATGTCTTTTGTTGTTGTTTTAATGCCGGGGGTGACCTTTGTGGCTGAACAGCTCGGCGAGGATGGTGCTGGCAGAGGTGATGACGGCGGAGGACTCTGTCGGCATGTGGTTCAGGAGCTCCATGATGAGCGAGGCCCGGCGCTGGTCCTTTGGGTTGATCCAGTCCGCACTCTGCAGAAGCTCCATGTCCACAGGCAGGTTCACCTTTCCCAGAACCTACACAAACAACCAGTGTCTTTGCAGGTTAGTTGGGGTCCGGTTTTGATCTTATTGGGCAATCTAGTGAGATGTCAGAAGTCAACCAGGTTTAAAATGGTCACATTCATCGATTGATACTGCTTCAGAAAACACTGAAGACACGTATAGCCCTTGAAATGTGTTAACCCTTACAACTCACCATACAGCTCCAGGAAGCATAACGTATTCCAATTTTTACAATTGTTTTAAGTGTAATATTTGTTTTTCCTTTGCCTGACTGTTGGTGCTATGTGTATGTAATGGTAAAGTCGATCAGCCCTGTAGTAAGCTCGTAACACTCCTGCAATGCGTTTCCTAAACACAAGCATGCTCTAACCCACCAGGTGTGCGCTGTGATCAAATAGAAAGCACAGAAGGCATGGAGAAATGCGACAGGCAGACAGAACTGATCATGAGGGCAGTCTCACTTTGAGACTCTTGGTGCGGATGCCTCCGATGTTGTTCAGGAACATCACTTTTAGGGGCTGGAGTGTCTTGGAGATTGTGGCAGTGACCACTAGCGAGTCCAGCAGCACAGACTGACCGCTGGCCGTCTCCCCCACTGGACACACGATAGGAATGTTCCCGAGGTTCAGGCTCCACTGCAGCAGGTCAGAGTCCACTTCAATGAGGCACTCACATCTGCCAAAGGTCAGAGACAGGAGAGCATTAGGAATCAGGACCTTTGCACCACATTGTATCCTGAGACAATTTAACCAAGGCATGGTATAAATAACCAAGCTGGAATTATTGAGGGCTTTATTATTCAAATTACTGAGAATGTGAATTAAGAAAAATTTAAATAGTAATTTATTTCAAATTAACAACAACTGAAGGCAATTAATTTTCAAAATAGAATCTTTACAGCAATCTCATATTTGCATATCTGGGTCACAGGCACGGTATATTAAACAGTTAATTCTGCAAACAGAAGAATGGAGCCAGTGATGATGGACCACACATTAAAAAGAGTAAAGTCAACTGGTCATAGTTTGAAATCGATATTAAAACTATGATGGTCCACCACCCTGTTTTTATGACCAGAGTTTTTCAAGGGCTAACCTGCTGCTGGGAGAGGAGGGGGTCTCTCCGACACGAAGCAAGGGTGGCCCACCGAAGAAAGGCATGACGGAGACAGAGTTCGCTTGCAGAGCCTCAATGAGGGACCGGCAGTTCTGCACCACCCTAGTCCTGGCACTGGAGAGAGTTTCGGCCTCCTTGTCTGGGAGCCCCATCACTACCACCGGCTTCATATCCATCCGCTGCAGGAATGAGAGCCCAAAGGCAAGGCTGTGAACTGCAGCCTTGCTTCCAAACACCTCCTCGTCCACCTGAGGGAAAGAAAGCAGGGTCAGCGGCCAGGATAAAACTTGTCATCACCGGTGTCACAGAGCAAATGAATGCTGAAAAATCAACTCTGGGCACAATCACCTACCAAACTACCCATTTCCCTGTGCTGTAACCAACTTTGAACTGTGAGATTAGTATTTTGTTTGCAATAAAATGAGGAAGTGAAAAAAAAAAATCTTTAGGACAGTGTTACATCAGCAGGTTGGGCTGGTTAATGTAAACTAGCCTACTTTTTGTGCAACAATGACCCAGATTAGGGTACTCGGGTCCATATCCTTACCATGTTTCATCACTGAAGGAGCGATTGTCAAGTGACTGCTATGTACAGAAATACCAGACCACACATTTAATTTATAAACCATCCTTCATATGCCAGCACCCTGCTTTAGGTCACCTTAGTCTTAACAGTGTGGTCATCTAGGAAACACAACAGCCACCCACAAGGGCAATCTCAGAGAGATCATCTGAAACTGATTACCAGTAGTTATCTTCCTGTTAACTTTCTGTATAGTTGCTTAGTGTTGAAGGGGTAGATGGAGGACAAAGGGCAATTATATACTTCAATTAACACATGGCGTCTTCCCATTTCTGTAGCCAGCTGTAAAGATTCCACCCCAGTTACCAACTAGTTTAACAGTTCAACCCCAGTTTGCCAGTAGTATGGATGCAGAGAGCTAATCCATCCCTAGAGTAATCCATCCCTTTACAGTGAAGTGCACACGCATCAAGTACTGCACATCTACAGAACTGCAGATGCAATTCCAAACTAATGCAGTTCATTCAGTGCACTGAGAGGAATGCAGCAGGCCGTTCTTTGTCAAAAGGGACATTCAGAATGTTTTGTTTTTTGTGTGATCACTGCTAAACTAAGTGTTACAGGACACAAATACTTACAGCTAGGTCAAACTTGAATATGCCAACAAACACTGATTTAAAAGTATTGCAAAAGTTGCAATGTTTGTGTATTTTCACGCAACAGAATGTATTCATTTTGTATCAAAATCATATTGTGCAGGAAATCAATGCACAAAGAGGCAAGGAATGAATAACATTCTGTTGTGCTGAAGTTATAGGTAATCTGATGGGGTTGCCACAAAGTTTATTTTACCTCCAATAGATTTCTCTTTTTATTGTAACATGGTATCCTCTTTCCTTTTATAATATTTGTTTTATTTTAAAAGAATACTCAAACATGACAAACCCATGTTCATTTCGGCACTGCAAATATACTGTATAGGCTTTTTTTCTACCCTAAGTTTCTCTCTCTGTGACTGTGTTGACCCATGGACTGCATTATGGCAGGATGTTTCACACATCCCCCCCCCATATCTCCCCCAGTCAGATTCCGAACATTCCAGACTTTTTGTAAGCAATGATAAAACAGGCATGTTCAAAGTGAGGTGGAGCTGATGAGTGAGCTTCCAATGGGAGGTCGAGGGGGGCACAGACACAGCCATGCTGGAACAAAAATACAGCTGGACATGCACAACCAAAAAAAGTTCAATAGTTCCTTTCCTTTGCTTTTTCAGACTCATGAATTGAGCCATTCTGTGTGAACAATAATGCCAACTGCTGTGCACTGAGATAGCAGTTGGAATCCCAAGATGTGTGCTGTAATATATAAATGATGCATTTCCCAGTTACAAAAAGTATGTCTTCCAGAATAGCCCAGAGCCATCAGCAATCTAGTCTAGGGAGATGCAGCATTTATATATTACAGAACACATGCCGGGGATTCCATTTTTATAAAATACTGGTGTAAGTATTATTATTATTGGCCATATATTTACATTACGTTGTTTACTACTTGAAATAATTAGTTTTATAACAGACCATTTCCATTTGTAATGCCTTCATTAACTATAAAATGACCTGCGAGCGTGACTTCTACTGAATTAAACGATCTAAAACCTCATCCAAACACAGTCATTATAATGTTGCACCACAGCCAACGCAACACGTAACATGTGCTGCATCATGTACAACAACTTAGCACGCACACAGTTAGGAACTTGAATTCTACTTGCATTTCAAAATGAAACTCTCTTACCTCAATCACTGCAAAAGCCGGTGACTGGGAAGCACTGCACTTCTGGAACTGAGTTAACCAATATCGCGCTTCCCGTGGATCTCCGCCCAACTCGTTCAGAAACGCTTTAACGTCCCTGTATATCAATGACCGGCTGGATGCCTGGGCCCGGCCCGCATTGGGCTTATCTTCGTTGGGTAGAGCTAAGCTGGTATTTCCGCTGTATCCACCGGCAGCCATAGCGCTCATCTGCCGACGGAGCTTTGGGACCGACCTGCCCAGCTGAGCTTGTTGTGTTGGGACAGTCGGTTTGGAGAGCAGGTGACTGGCCATCGCCACTGCCCTGGAACTGGTCGAACCCGGGTTCACGTTAGCCATGTTTTGGTAAACCTTTGACAGCTGGGATTTCCACTGAGATACTTTTGCTGAAGTTGACAAACTCAAAATGAGATCAGACACGTTCTGCGCATTCAGCAGCACCATCGGGGGCGAGGCTAAACCGCCATGGGCGGGTTTAAATACAAACGGGAAGTGGCTGCGGTACGAGGCCAGATCATTGACAAATCTGAAAAACCCAGATTAGACCGCTGTCTAAAGTCGCTATTTTAAAGCAAAAATCGCCAAACAATCATTGTGGGATTGTATTACACACCGTGTGGCTGGTTGAAGTTCTGTCATAAATATCTTTCTTTTGGAAAGTAAAACAAATAACGTATAACAGCATAAATTGTCACAGCTGTAACTCAAACGTTATATTTGTAACGTTTGAAAGTAAAAAAAAAAAGAAAAGCTTATAACAGCAGGTTACAAGTATAGTCTGATAGTTTCTACAAATATTTGTAGGTAGTGTTCATATTTCGTCATTGTTAAAATGATGTATGGATCATACGCATGGAGTTGTCATGGTTACACATACAGTGGCAGACAAAAGTACCCACCTTTTTCGCTGGAATTGATATATATATATATATATATATATATATATATATATATATATATATATATATATATATATATATATATAATATATAATAAATAACCCTGCAGAAATAAATATGACGGTGTGTCATTGTATTATACTCAACTAATATAAATAACTTTACGTCTCATGAGCTTCCCAGACGGGAATAATCTCACCACCAGGTGGCAGATTTCGCCTTTACTGAAAGATAATTCATGCGTTGATTCAGTTTCAGGAATATATTTGATGTCCATTGTGGCTAGCATTGTGTTTTACAGAATCACTGCATTGTCTTTGAAGATCATTAGTGGTAATGGGGAGAATGTACTATATTGTATAGCTGTTTATTTTTACAATATTCTAGTAAATTAGACACAATTTGCCATATATATATATATATATATATTATATATATTATATATATATATACATATATCATACACATATGTACATGACACACACACACACACATATATATATATATATATATATATATATATATATATATATATATATATATATAGTGTATAAAAGGTATAACGGTACAAAACATGAAAAAACTAAATGTAAAACAATAACCCCATGTTACATTTAGCAGCTGTAATAATATCAAACATATGATATGATTTCTCTTTGCCAAACAAGTTATTGTTTATTTCTATTTACTACTAGTCAAACAATTCCCATTGAAAGTGAACTAAGTATTTAATGAACACGTATGTTCATACATGTGATCTGAGGTTGAGACACTGCTATCCTTAATTACCCTTAGTTTATGGTGTTTGGTATTTTTTTGTCATTATAGTTTTTGATATTGATAACTCAAGACTGCAATTTTGTATGTTTCTTTTTCTGTATCTAGTTAATATATATAATGTGTCTTGTTTGACATTGTGTGTGTGTATATTATATCTTAGTATTGTATATCTTATGGAATGAAAAGGAGGTATTTCCAGTCATCTAGCCCAGAGGTGCCCAATCCAATCCTGATCCTGGAGGGCCAGTGTCCCTCCTGGTTTTTGTTCCAACTGTACCCTAAATTACTTAACTGGGCCAATTAGGTGCTTATTAGAAGCTTAACTGGTCCAATTAATTAATGTAGTGTACAGATAGAACTCTCAGCAGGGAAGCTCCCACTGGTTTAAGACGAGACTAATCAGATTCTGGTTTTTACAGGTAAATTGAAGAACAGATACCCAATGTTCATCTTTCGTAGAAAACGCTGATTAATATAATTGGCAGAAAACAGAATATAGCGAGGGCTGTTCAAAACAAGCTGATCGTCACTCCACAAGGGGTAAAAAGAGGCTACAATATAACAGTATGTCACTCTGACATTATTTCTTCTGATAGAGAATACCTGATGCAAACCAGTTGGATCCAGATGGCTGTAACACATCTGCTATATTTTATAAACGTAGGGTTTGATGCTTCCAGAAAGATGGGTGCAGAATAAATTCCCTCAAATCCTCAGCCCCACAGGATTTAATGCAGGTTTAGAAATAGATTGTATAGATTATATACCTTAAAGTCAGTTTAAATTGAATTTGAAATTGATGTTTAAAAACACAAGAACAAATATCAAGGATCTCTTTGAGATGCCTGGTCATGATTTCCACTTTTGTTCTCCAGCCTTGAATCAGAATGCTATGAACATCTATTGGAGAGAAGCAGACCCTCTTTGGAGCTTTCTTAATTTTTTCTTATAAAAAGTGAGTGGGAAACAAGCAGAGACACACACAATCAAACCAGAACAGAACCTTGTATTGTAGTTTTAAAGTGATTTATTGAACAAGCAGCAACAAAGACACAAACTGGTATCAAATGATGCTGGTGTATTGCCACACTAAAATAAATACCAACTTAATTTCAAGTAATCGTAAAGTCTTGTATATAAACCATAGTATATCTTAGTACAGTTAGAGCACAATGGTAATAAATTGGGAGTCCTACTGTATAGAATGGTGTAGCAGTGATTTTTTTTTAAATAGTAAAACAGGAATTCATGGTAATCTTGAAAGTCCATTGGAATGCTTTATTATCATGCCAGGTCATGATAGGTCCATCTGCTGTGTTCAGGAGGGCATGGCTGCTATATGCAAGGCATATAATACCCAATTCCTTCTAGAGCATCAAGAGTACCTGCCAGTCAGTGGCTTGGGTGATGACCACAGCCGTTTGATTTTAAACAGAGTCCTCCAGCAGATTAAATGTCTTTAGGGTATTGTATGCCAGGCTATTAAAGACAGACAGCTCCATCATCATACTAAAGTGGCACCCTGAATAAATGTTGCCTTGTCTTTAAGTGAAGAACATCAAGAGTCTGATACCATGAGGTGGATGGTGTTTCATTAACATCTTTTTAAATGCAGCTCTGTCCAGAGGAAAGCAGCAACATCAATTCAATGTCATGTACATCTCCCTCCCAGTGCATCAGGTTTACAGAGAAATAAAGTGTTGCAGTATCGGAAGTGGAGGATTTCAGACGCAGATGCACCACATACACAAAATATTACATACACTTATGGTATCCATTGCTTCTATCAGTATACAGTGCATACTCATTCTTGGTTTCGGAATCCATTATTTCTCTTGCGGTTCACCAGATCCCTCCTCCTCGTTCCAGCTGTGGTTTTTCTTGCGGTTCTTTTCAGCCATGACGATGGCACCGATCACGGTCACCAGCACAGTGCCGGTAATGACCAGTACAGTGACAGTCTCAGCCACACAAAGCTGAGTGTCCACCCAGGCCAGTGGATGTCCAGCCAGCTGCGAGGGCCAGGCGCAGGTGATGTTCATATAGTCGTCCACGTGGAGGTGACGGACACTCGAGATCTTGCTGAAGACTCTGTGGAGGTCACAGTTGCAAACCCATGGGTTGCCAGCCAGCTGGAGGTGGGTGCCTGGGGTGTGTAGGCTCAGGTAGGTCTTGAACTTGAGATGGATCAGCTGGTTTTCCTCCAAACCCAGCAAGGAGAGGCTGTGCAGAGAGGTGAAGGCATCTGTCTCAATGGTGGAGATGTTGTTCTGGCCAAGAAGGAGGACCTCCAGGCTTTGGAGCATGGCTAGAGTCCTGTCCCGGAGGATTTCCAGCTGGTTCCCTTGGAGGTTGAGATAGCGCAGGCGGGTCAAGGTCCTGAAAGTCCCAGGCTCCACAGCACGGATGCGATTGTTGCTCAGATCCAGCTTCTCCAAGTTCTCCAGCTTTTCCAGGCTCTGGAAGCCCAGGCTCTCTAGATTGTTGTCGCCCAGACGTAGCTCCCGGAGAGAAGACAGGCTTTCGGAAAAACCAGAGGAAAGGCGTTGAAGGCTGTTTCGGCTCAGGTCCAGCTTTTCCAGGAAGCTAAGCGAGGAGAAGGCATGGGGCTCCATCACTCGGATTTGGCTATCGGACAGCACCAGGATTCTCAGAGACCACAGGCCTACAAATGAGAGGCTCTGCAGCTTTGAAAGGTTGTTGCCGGCCAAATCCAGGAGCCAGGTGCCAGGGGGCAAGTTTCTGGGCACCTGGGTGAAGTCGTGCCCCCGGCAATCCACCAAGTCAGAATAGTCATAGCAGAGGCATAGGTTGGGGCAGATTTTGGAGGCGCCCACTAGGGCAGCGCTAAGGAGTACGATATGAGCAATCAGGATCATCCTTGGTTTGAACCAGGAATCCATTGCAGTTACAAAGTAACACAGCAATTTATTACAGTTTGTGTCATTTATGAGATAGAGTCATTTTAGATGCAACTGGCAGAATGTGGATTAACAGAAACCCTGAAAGGAGAAATAAAATGAATCAAGTTATTCTATAGAACACACTTTTTTATTTTAAAGTCAACCGGTCTACCTGTACAGCATAGCGTTGCCTATTAATGGAATTTAAAGAATTTGAAAAAAAAAAAGCGCTTTATCGTAACATTAATTAATGTGTATTAGAAAGTAACAACGTAAAAGACATGCGTGCAAGACAAAAAAGAGGTTTGGTAAATTGTGTTAAAAAAAGATCTATTTTAATGATACCAACATCATTTTATATTCCATATAAATCTCCCCTGTGTTTTAATATCATTAAATACAATGTAATTACACTGGAAGAAAAGCTTTGCTTTATTGTGATCAGCCATTGTTTCAATCATTAAAATAGACCCCAGTAACATGTAAAGCTATGGTACATGTAGGGCATTCGACTCATCTTGACTGGTATGGAGTATTTATAGTTATTGTTAGTTAAATTGTTGGATGACATCCAGTTGTAAATTAGAGGATATAACAGACGTTGTCAGTTTATGTAATCCCCTGCCATCTGACTATATAAAAAGGGATATATATGGGATAGATAGATAAAAGGAAGCACTCGGCCAATTGTGCCCCTGGGAGCTACCATCCATGGCTGGCAATGGAGAGTCCGGATTCAAACCAGCGACGTCCAGGCTATAAGGCACATCCTGCACTCCATGCGGAGCGCCTTTGCTGGATGCGCCATCGGAAGCCCCCTTTTCTTTCTCAATCTTGCAAACTAAGCACATCTGTGTCTTGCAATCATTGTATGATAATATATTGCACGTAACCAGACTTTGTTGCACAGAACGTCTCTGCCAAATTCCATCCCAAAAAACAAGAATTTCACAAGATAAACAAAAAAATGTGTACTACGAAGAATGGATTGATGTACTCTGACAAAAGCATATTGACATTCAAAATGTTGTGAAATTTATCCACAGCCTTCATTAGTTCAATCGTCATTATCTAGCCGTTTATACCACTTTTAACCACAATTGGATGCTTTCTAAATAAAGTTGGGCAGATGTGTTTACGTCAGTCATTAAGAATTTTATATTTTTTCAGAAGGAGAAAAATCCCTGCTTGTATTTCAAAACTGAGAAACAGACCATTGAGCAGACTTTTTGTAAAAAAAAAAAAAAAAAAAAAAAAGACTAGGTGTTTTTCTCCTTTAGTTTAAAAATAGTAGTAAACATTCAGAAGAAATGTAGAAATGCAATTTAACAAATAACCATCGGGCACAGATCAATTCATTTTCCAGTTTTCCTGTTTACGTATATATTTTTAATGCTTTTAAACCATACTTTAGAAATGAAAGGAACGAATGCTGCACGACGCATTTGTACCCTATTTAACTGTATTATGCTTTACAATACGGTTTATTCATTAGCATTAGTCTCATGCCTGCAAACTACATATAAAGCGTATGAACAGAACAGAACTGCTTCATTTACCTACTTACCGCTGTTTGTTGTGCTTGCTGGCTGTAGGTCTCGAGTTGTCTCTTCCTTCTCTCTTGAGTGGAACTGTGTGGCAACGCTGAACCTACCTTTTTACCAGCGTGAGGAAATATAATCCCATGGATATGAACTTGCACGGCAGAGTGGATCTCCTCCCCCAACCATATATTTATCTAATACATATATCTAAATGTATATATTCACAGACACACATATATAAAGTTAAATATGTATGAATGATATATTACAGACTCCAGATTTCATATACAAACATTAAAGGCACCTGCAAATCCTGTATAAAGGGCTGCCACCTCTAAGGTACAAAAAACCGGGACGTCCGAACAGAAGGGGGTTTGTTTTCAAACGCTCCTTAGAAGCCCTCTGTTCATCAAAAATATAGATGCTACAATATAGTATTGACAACCAATTCACAGTGCGCGCGTCTAATGTATTGTACCCCGATTAATCTGACTTGTGCTCAGTTTATGCTACTGGTGTAACGAGTACACTTTAGGTTTTTATATTTTTAAATATGAATTATTATTTGATTACACTTTGTTGTTTTGAATGTTTATTTGTGCATATATTGTTTCTCTTACCTTAGTTATCGCTGAGGAGTTTAATTGCACGCTTGGTCTGTTAGATCAAGATGCGTTCCTCTCCCGCCGTTTCTAAATTGGTAATGGCAATCCAAATGAATGACAGCTGTCCCATATTGTGTTTCTCTTCTCCCTTTGTTTCAGGTACATGAGACGCCCACATGAGCTCACGCCGTCTCTCCCACAGGGAGCAGAGAGAATCACAGTTCAGCACAAGGGAACTCTAGGAGTCCTGCAGCCCTGCATCTGACGCGGCGATTGTGTGCAACGCTACTGCGCATTCAGTGTTTCGGAGGTCTGTCTAATCTTGTCGGCGTAATTACGACACGGTCAAAAATTAGATGATTGGTACTATACCAAAGTTGATTTTAAATATCTGCATGCTGACGTTTCCATGTGTTGTGTTTTTATCGTAAATTCTCTGCCTGGGAGTTGTCTTATATGTGTTCTCTATTGTCCAATTTTACATGTATGATTTTGCACAGCGGTGAATCTGTTAGTGTCTTTAATGAAACTTTTCTTACAGGAAGGAACCTGGGGGTATACCCTTTAAGCGATATTTGAATGCACTCTGCTGTTTTAGAATTGGTATGACTGTTATTTTACCTGAACAGTGGCTATGAGTGTTTTGAAAGTACGTGCACCATCATATGTAAATACATTGGCTCCTGTTTTTATTGGTTTCCAAATAAAATTATTTTATTCAGGTCTCCTGCCTCGTGGATTCTGGGAAAAGCAAGGAAACCCTGTATCCCATAAAAGTGTGGGAAATTCTGGAGTCGTATCTTTTGGACTATTTCTTTACACTGTTGAATGTAATCAGTTCAAACGTGTTTGACAGCTTCATCGTGCATTCTTTGGGTTGTATTGTTCAGGGAAGTGCTGTGCTGACACGTAGTAAACCAATAAAGAATTACTCTGAAAAAAAAATAAGATTTTACGGGGTTTTTATCTACACATCTTAATCTGATTGTCCTTAAAAACATTCAAGGTAAGAACTGATGTTTTGTTTATGCAATGGATGCTTTGTTACGAATTTAGAACAAAATACTCAGTGTTCTGGATTAAAACACACATGCAGCATTACGTAAACTAGCAAATGCGTGGAAACCACTACGCTGGACATAGATTTTAATAGTTTAGTTAGTGTATAAAACGTACAATACAAGGGTGAAGTCTCAAACAAGTGGTATTTTATTGATTAGATAGCTAGATAGATACCGCTCACGCAGGTCTGTGTCTCGACCTACACTTTGAGAACTTCTGCCCCAGGCACTTCAGCCTTGAAATCAAGATACTGGCAACTCTGCTTCAGTTCAAGCATTGAGGTTTACAGGTTCCTTCTAATGAAACATGTATTCAAAGTGAAACAGAAATCCCCAAGTGGTCCGATTAATTGATCAAATGTCAGGTTTACCAAGGATCCAGTGCTAGGGTTTCCAATCTTTCCGCATGTCAGTCCGCAGACAGTGGAAAAATAACCTTAATTAGGATCAATTATTTAAAAACAAACAACGAAGCAGACTAAATCTCCTGTGTCCAAGTAACAAAACAGCCATTGTGCATCTGTCTTGTTTAGAAAGGATTAGTCAGAATGAATTGTTATGTTAAATGGGAGACAATTATGGAAAAAAGCAAGAGCACGACAAGGTTAGGTCCAGTTGCTTAAAAACGAAAACAGGCAACCCGATGAACTAATAATATACAGGGAACGCCACACTGGGTTCACCTAATTCAAGTCGGCTGGCCTCCACATGCAAGGGCCGTTATACTATTTCCTATCAATAGGGGTCTACCTAAATCGTGATTTCGCACATACCGGGAAATTGAGGGGTCACCGCGATATTCACCTCTTTTTAGGGACCAATGTACATCGAACAAGTACAGAGAAGAAAAAAGAGAGACCTTTTTTAAAGTAACTACTGCACAATGCAAGCGACGCAAACTACGTATCTTCTGTAGAGAAACTTTTTTTTTTTATTCATTCGCCGTCCTGTGTGCATTGCACTTAAAAACGAAGTCCTTAGACAAATAACATTTATAAAAAAAAAAAAAATACTCCAAAGAGGTTAACGTTCTTGTTTACTGTTCAAATGACAACAATGTTTTAATCAACTTATCAGTGCGTTTGTGCTGGCTTTTCTGTGACCTGTTCTGTACAGGTGGAGGGTGAGACAAAGTTAGTGTTTTGATTTAGGTCAGCATTGGAGTTAAAATACCAGAAATGGACGATAAAGAAAAAAAGCAAAGTATATTTCGGCTGATGATAGTGTCAAGATATTTCCCCAAAAAACTGTACATGCAGACGAAGGTAACCGTTTGCACATCTTGTAATGTGTCTTTGGAGAAAATACGATCGATCGCTATTTTGCTTCAGAATCGCACATTGAACGAAAGGCTACTGAACAGAACGATAAACAAACAGCTTTCAGAAGCCAAACTGGAAAGTCAGCGCAGACAAAGTCTTCCTGTCGGGTGTACCTAAGTTAAATCAGTACTACACGTATAATCTAGCACAGCCACTTCGCTTACTACAACATGCTGCTTACTTTTTAAATAGTAGTGTTAGACCCGAATAGGCACGTTTGCTTTGTTTTGACTCGGTACCTAAATGCATAAATTACTGGATGGGACAAATAACATGACAACGAACGTGCTGCATACATTGCCTTTATTAAAGAATGCCAGATACCCTTGGGTAACCGAGTTTTGGGACCGTTTCTAATCGATTGCCACACCTGTATCTCTTGCCTTACACTTCCAACCAATTTAGTGGATGCAAGCGTGCAGTCTCAATGTATGGGCAAATCTGCACCAGATAGAGAATGTCGGCAGCAAACGCAGGAGGATGCTGCATGCTTGCCTTTAACAAATGACAGCACTCAGTTTCATTAAGGAAGCAAGTGCCACTATGTCTAGGCTTTTATAGTGCTCTGAAAGTCTACTTAGGTTCATTTATTTTTTAAACAGGTCCGCGAAAATCCTAATTTTATTCCATTACTTACTTATTAAAAATAGTCAGCAAGCATTTTACCTTAAAACTAGAGCTGATTAAGCATGATCCACATGACTCAGATTGCTGCCACCTTCATTGTTTTAAGTAATCGCAACTAATTTCTTTTAAAAACAACGGGTTAGGGGCGGGGCAAATGAATATGTCCATCCCTACTAACGCAATTCGGGAACACGACATTATACCCATCTCAAAGTAGATATTAGAGCCCCATCTCCTGGTTGACATTTGCACTCTTTTAGCTGGTGAAGCTGCAAGTGTCTTAATAAGTCTTGCTGTGGAAGTTGGTTCACCTTTTTCTGGAAATACCAGAGCATAATTTGCAAAAATTAACGTAATACTGTCATCTCCTTTTCCTACCACCCAAGCATATTCAGGCTAGATCAATTCTAGACATTCAAGTTGGCTGCAGACCTCTTAAACAATGCAATTTAATTCTAAATAATGCATTTTTATATTTGCAGTTCTAGTATATCTCAGCTTGCCACAGCAAGAGAGTCCTTTAACTTCCCAGTTTTAGTAAAACATTTGGACCATAGTGGACTCCATAAATGCCCAAAAATCAGAGGTCTTCACACATTGTGCACAGATCTGGAAAAGGTCAAGTGTAATGCTGGTATTATATACCAAGTTTCCATCTGCACCACAAAAGCAGTCAGTAAAAAATCAAACCTTGTTGCAATACAAAACTGGTACGAATAGGCAACAATGTAAAAATATCAGGTCATTTCTTCCATTAGAACAAGCCACCACCACAGTATTCTAGCAGCAAGTTGCACTCCTGTCTGGTGAAGGAGTTACATTTCATCCCAGTTTGATTACAGTCTAGTGCCAATGGAAACAAACATGACTAATTGCAAGTCAGTCCTACGGGCAGGTGGGAAGAAGGCATTTTAAATTCAGCATCAGATCATTGGAACCTAATTTTCCACAGAGACCATTTACTATGGCCCTTTATTTCTCTATCTATCTAAATAATCACACACACAGCTTTTAGAAGCTACCCATTTAAACTTGTGCTGGGTTTTCATATATAAAAAGCTTGGTTACTAAAAAACAAGAGATGAACACCCCAATACACAATGTATATCTTCGTGGTTAGAATAAGGTTGCATGGTTTACGTCATTTTTCTTATACCTCAATTTGTTTCAGTCTAATTCTCACCAGACAAAATGAAAATCCAATAAACTCATAAATTAAACCGATTTGGCTGCAATCTTTGAAGTCTAAAATGGTTTAACCTCTTTATACCTCGTGGAGATTTTTAAACAAACAGCAATTGGCAGTTATGAATGTAGGCATAGACCTCTTTAAGCATGAAGACTACACACTTTGCACATAAAACTACAAAATCAACTTCATACAGTTTATCATTTAAATAACTAACATTCTGAATTTAACGACTAGATTACAAAAAAAATTGAGGTATAAACTTGTAAAACTCCTTATATTGGTAAATCTGTGTATGTAAAACAAGAATATAGAATAACAATTATATAAAAAGAGGGGCGAGATCAATCACATATAGGCACCAGGGCTGCTCAATACGTTTATTATACATCTCATAGAAAAGTACTCCCATTGAATGCATAGAACATCCAGCTGTCTGTCCTCTCAAGCCAGCCTAGTTCAGTAGCAGGTCTATGCTGGAGGGAAAGATATATTGATAGGCAGCTGCAACATCCTACTACACCACCTAATGCCCATACTCAGCGCTCCCACATTAGAGTAAACTCCTGTACTGTAATTAAAAATTCCAGAGAGGGTACAGAAATCCAGCTGTAAAACACAGGAAGACAATGGCTGCAACCTCAGGAGCGCTGCACTTTATAATACGCTGTCCAGTCGAGAATATTCAGAGAAACCAGTTTGCAAACTAGGCAGGAATGCATAGAGGACTTTGGACGAGGGAATAATTTACCAACCATTGTGGACCAAAGTGTTTAAATGAGGAAGAAATACGTCTCTAAGACTGCATTGAAATGTTAACGTTTCTGTATCCCAAGAGGTAGGACCTTGTAATTTTATTTTACTTTAATAAAAACTTAGCACAACATTGAAGATCTCATGGTCTTTATTTTTTTGGGAGAGAGGCGCAAGTGTTTTTTTAATTTCTGGATGCCTTGTGTTCTGGAGCTATCTAAAAGGACTCAAAATCAGAATTACGGAAGAGGAGCAATTGACAAATAGATCCATAGGGTAAAGATCAAGTGTCACACTCCCATATTTCACAAGTAAAACGAAAGCAAAGCACTCCTCGCACAGCAGTTGGTGTTTAGAGAACACATTTTGGCAGGGCTACAGAACCCCCAGAAGTTTCACGACGACTTAATGTGACAATTTTTAAAATATAGCAAAAAATAAAAAGACCATAAATAAGCAATAAAACCAAAACGCTCAAAAGAATAAAAGAGAGGCTGAGGTGTTTTACAGAAGATCTGTAACATTATAACTCCCGCCTTTGTCAAGAAAATTGCAAAAACATCAAATGCAATCCCTTCTTTTTCCTTTTAAAAGTGCAATTTTACAACTTAATTTCATTTGTGACACCCCTTTCTTAATGTTCTTAAATAAAAAATAAAAAAAAACTTTGCTTCTTCCAAAAGCTATTAAAATTAGTCAGAATTTTTTGTTATTTTTATTTTAGAAAATGTCTTTTGTAAAGTGTGGTATTTCAAGTCACATTATGTTTTCATCATACGATAGGAGTAAAAAATATAAACCTGTTTAACATGGATACAGCAAGGAAAACAAATAAAAATGAATTTAAATAAGAGCCTGAAAATATACTTAATTTTTTTGATATAAAAAAGGGAGATGAGATGAACAAAAGCAGAATGGGGGGGGGGGGGGATAGGAAAGTTAGTTTAGTAAACTGTATGGTCTTTAAATTATTTTTCATTAAAAAGCCTAATTTGAGAATTCTGTCAGCTTTCTTTTCTTAAATGGTTTAGGTCTCCCAGACACAATGAACTGATGGAACTAACCCCCCCTCCCCTGCCAGAGACTGGCAGGGGGAAGAGACATGGTCCCTCTGTCTGGCGAATGGAAAGAAACACCCTGTCCTGAGGATTCACTGGCTCAAGACGACAAAGCGGATTCCTTCTGTGTTTGCTGTGCTTGTGAACGCTGCATTACCTTCTGAGTTTCCACATCTTTAAAATGTTTCTCAACCTGCAAGCCAAACAAAGCAAAACGATCAGTAGAGCACAGAGACCGCAAGGTCACTTCTGAAGCAGGGGAGATTCAGACAACTCAGCCCCTGCTCAAAAACAGGGCAAACGATAGGATTTTAACTATTGTAGAAGATGATTTTATGCGATTTTATTGACGTTCAGACTGGTGCAGATGGTACAAAACTCCCTTTCAACTGTTGCATTTCCCCCACCCTTAACCCTTTGCGGTCCTATGTCGGACCAGGTCCGACACTACAATTTTCCCTTTCCTGTCCGACATCATCAAAAAGACGTCAAGAACAGGTCTCATTTTTTTCTCAGGAAAAAGCAGAGAAAACCTTTCAATGGCCGAGTGAGACCGATAAGAGCCGAAAACAAAGGGGGCAGATCTGAACAATACACATAGCCCCTGCAACACAGAGATAACGCAGAGATAAACAAACAAGATAGCTGCTTCTGCATCCAGCACTCACATAATATCAGACATTTGCAGACATTTCTTTAGATGTTATAGTAATAAAATAATGGAATTTCATGATAAAACAAGTGATCCGGATGACTTATCAGTATGCACGACTATGAAAAGGTATGTGATACAGCGAACAAGGGGTGGGGCTTGGCTGGAGATGCAGTACTCTGTGTCCTGTTGATATGCAGTGCCTTTTAAACCTGTTTTACTATGAAAAAAAAAAAAAAACAGCGTGTGTGAAAATAAATTGGACCCAACGCGCCTCATAGGCGCTGAATAAATGGACCGCAAAGGGTTAACAAAAACTGTCCAAATCCAATACCTATTAAGAAGGTATCCAACTTGTCAGGGAATTCCCCGGAGTTGCATTTCTCTACTTTATGCTCCCATGCCCTGGACCATACTTACAATTTTGCGTACATGGCTTAAAGCGCTTCCCCCCTCTTTGCCTTTACAGTTGTCAACCTGGTAAGGTGGTGCGATTACAACATCATCCATCACAATGATATTCTTCTCCTGCCATTTACAGTCTTTGATGCTGGAACGCAAGAAACAGGTTTTTAAACCACTTTTCTACAAAACTGTTCTATACAGCTACAACATACAATGCAATTATTACCAGGGTACATTAATGCATACCTAAGCCACACGAACAATAGGCACCAGATTTACTTAATGCAAAATATCTTGGTAGTCCTCTCACAGACCTAGCTAAGGCTAATCAAGGGAACCCCGAATGACACTGCAAGTCAGTTGTGCACAGGGATGGCAACCCCAGAGAAACACACGTGGCATAAATCTGGGCCAATATGCAGCCTTCTCATTTCCAGCCGGTGGTCGGCTAAACTGCTGTCTACTTTTCCAGAGGAGGTGCGTGAAATAATTTAAAAAAATAAATAACACAATGACAGTGGAGGGGAGTGACGCCACAACTTATTGCTTTTCATAATTTTTATTGCAAACTTTCTGTAGCTAACTAAACTTATATGTTGACTTTGAGTGCAGGTCACTCATTGCCATCAAAAAGTAGGGTTACCAGATTTCCATATTAAGAAAACTGAAATCCCCCCTCCCCCCCTAGCTTTGCTCTTTGTTGAGAACCAGTTCACTACTTTGATTATAAACAAAATGCTGTTAGCTGTATCAACCATCGTTTGTTAGAAAGACTGATTCTTTGCTGAATTAACTGCATATGTTTACATTTTACAACAATTTACATAAAAACACAAAATCTGCAGGCTGCAGGAGGAAACGTCCCCCCCACCAAAAACTAAATTTCAGGGTTTGCAGGAGTCTGAACCTTCATTTCCTGTGCCTAAATGTGCCTTAATAGGGACCCACAATTCTAAATAAGTGTAACTTTGTTCATTTAAAAAAAAATGATTTTAGGTGTCAAGACTATGAAAAGTAATTACAAAATAAATGTAGTTATTAGAATTTTAAAACCATAAAACTTGTCTTGGCACACAGTATATTTCAGAATAATTAAACGGCGTTTGGTTTTGCAATAATTTATTACACACAGAAAAAAGTGGGGAAAGAAAGACCGAACCAGACACCAATGAAATAGAGAAATTATATTTTGAGCACAATGTCACATTATATAGATACCATAACACATTGGGAGATAGAAGAGAACAATGTGAAGCAATTTCTAAATTAAAAAGACAGCATATAGGTTGTTTGTTAAAAGAAGTTATACAATTTCATAACTCTGCTGTACGGTTACTGACTCAGGTACTGTGTATATGATTGTACAGTTCGGCCTTCATCAACAACATCGCTTGTAAGCTCGAAACCGATTGGTACATCACGATTCATGGTGTCCATGGAAACATAAGTCCGGAAACTAAATGCCCTCAGATTAATGTTTTACTCGACTTGCATACGTTATGAATTATAGAAATTGCTGCTATTTTACTGGAAGAAAATAAACATTTTGAATACTATTCACTGGAACATACAAGCTTTTTCTTTTCCTTTTTGAAATAACAGTTTTAGGTGGCTCATCTGGCAAAGTAGACTGATTTAGGCAGCTGGCAATGAGAAGGCGGAGGACTATGTAACTTTTAGCACAAGCAGCAACAAGAATGTTTTGCTTACTGAATTTCATCTACCATGACTTAGACAACTTTTGTTGAAGGCCAACATCTTAAGGTTCAAGTGTTCACTTCACTTACGTTTTATGTATTGTCTGAAAAAGCTGCTGACCCTCCATGGAGACTCCAGCACTAATTGCATACGCTTGGGATAACTTGTCTTCCTTTTCCGCCCGTGCTCGGATGGCAAGCTGGGGAGAGACATTTCACACAAACTCAGCACAAGTCAAACCTTTCGCATTTCACTAACAAAATTATTGGATGAGAAATGTACTGATTACATACCAACATATTCAAGATCTATTACCAGGCGGAAATATTTATAGATCGAAACAGTATACTCAGTAATACAGTTTTAAAACAAAGTTATTGGAATAAAAATAGTTTACATTTTTTTTTTGGAATGTTGTGTGTATTTGTGAATGACAGAGACTTGAGAGCCATGTTTGGTTACTTGAAGCCCCGGGTATGGCACATAAGCCATATGTTGCTCTCCCCTGAGTTAGAGGCTTAGAGTGGTACTTAGAGTAAACTACCTATTCCAGAGGTGTTAAGTGAGTAGACATTACATTGAAAAATAGAAACACTTTTTACATTACATCCCCCAGGTTGACAGATTAAATATTTTGTTACTAGAGCAGCCTATATACATTATAATAAACTGGGAAGGAGCAAGACATATTAGTTTAGTAGCTTTCCCAAGGTCACATTCAAACACATAGGACCACATCTGAACCACCTACCTTGTTCACATTCAGTGATGCTAAAGGAGGAGGAGTTTCAGTGCGGTCATTGATTATATCCACATTTGAAACGTAAGCTAAATTAATCAGGATAACGTCACTGAGGTTGGGCTTGCCACTGGAGGAGGGGCATTCTGCAAGAGGAAATTAGGTCAAGGCAATACACTGAAGGAACAAGGAATTTTAACCTGAAAAATCACTAGACAGTTAAGTGCAAGTCACTGTTTGTAAACTCTTCACACTCTTAGACAAACTAAATGAGGGTAGATCCCAACTTACAACTCACAGCAAAAAATAAATAATGGAACCCAGTGTAATTTAACAAAGTTTCTGTGTGCGCACGCACCAGACCTTCGTAATCAATCACATAAGGGTTACCACAATATATTCCAGTACCACCAGAAGTACATTCAGCTGCAAGCTGCATGGTTTCATTAAATTGTAAAGCAAAACTGTACATAAAAGCAGGGGTAAAATGATTCAGTGTACTATACATTGATACAGCAAATTGTGATGCCAGACAAAAAGGTTGGACCTGTAGTCGTTCATCCACTAAACAAATAGGGACTGAGGAGAGGAGGCGTTCATAAAATCTATTCCAGTTATTCCCTCAAAACTGATTTAATGACTCACTGTAAGTAAGATTCCAGCACATCTAATATCTGACACTAACCTGTAGTACACAGAGTACATTTTTCAGGGGGTAAAACGCAACATTACCTTTAAAGACATACGTAATCTCGATAAATACCGTACAACCTTTAATGGTAACGGGGTAGACATTAAAGAGCCTTACGATTTAACTGCAATGTTACTTTGAACGACTGTACAGCCACGTGTGTGTTCTACAAGGTTCTTCATCAGCTCTGCCAATTAATTACATTACTTATATTTTAACATTACATTCTTAAACTCAGTGAACATGTTAACTTCAATATAAATAATATAATGCATTAATAAGTTATAAAACAGTTTAATATTAAAAGGGACCTTTTTTAGCGATTGCCTCGGATGATGATTCCAGTTGGATTTGTAGCTGGACTGGGGTGTTTACGCTTCAACCTGTGTAGCTTCAGATTTCTTATTCTTACTGCGATTGGCTGCGATTTGTGTAGTTCAGGCAAGCTGTGCAGCAAAATTGCTAATCGTACTTTTACGCATTAAATTTTTATCCAGTCCGCTGCCCTACACCTTAATCTACCAACTTAACTCTGTGCCATCTACCTCTTATTTATCATTGCTCTCGTGGCTGGGATAACATTCAAGATACCGGGCATTCCTACAACTTCCCAGATTCAACTGCCAAGTGGCAATTAGGGGATATCTGATAGGAAACTGATGAGTGACTGAAGAGAGTCAAACAAGTTTGAAATTCATCTCAGCCATATACTGTACTTTTGTTCTTTTTACAAAAAACATGTCATTTTACACTGCATTCCAAAGAAAAAAGGAACACTCAAAGTACACACCAACACCTGCATAGCAGAAAATGACAAAATAATTACAGTCATTACCTTAGATTGGCAGCATCTCCGCTGAGAAAGATAGCTGGCATGACCTACTTACATTTAACTGACTTTTGGAGAAATCAGTTCAAAGTAAAACTGTATCCAAATCTAACCTCTTCTACTCCAAAAAAAAGACGAAAAACCAGAGAATAGGCAAATTAATACATGTCAAGTCCGAATTTTGGTTCACAGATTAACTTCAAAAGCAATTGTGCAAACATTTATAAATACAGGATCATCAATTCCTATAACAACTCTGGTTTTCTATGACCCTGACTTCAAAGTTGTGAAGTGACAACTGTGTGACAAGACCTCTATGACTTACATTTATGCTAAGCATTGGGTGATCTTTGCCTGGACCCAGACTTACAGTTTGGTGGGGCTTTAACACAAGAAGGTCAAATGACTGTTTCAGATCACACAAGAGTCAGGATGGCATTTGATCCTATGTAGCATTACTTGGCCTCAAGGCCTCAGCTCTAACAGTTGGGCCACACATATCACTTCCACAGAATTCCGTCTCAAGGGCAATGCAAGTTATTTTAGGAAACCCTTAACAAATGGGACTGCTGCCAGTACTCTTACACTACTGCTCAAGGTTTATAAATCACTTGTAATTGTAAATTTGGCCAGACTGCTTCAGAGTGTCCATCCCCAGTGTCCCAGATCAGAGCTGCATTGACAGACAACACCAGACATATAACTGTTACACAGACATGGGAGAATCAAAACAGTATCTACTCTCACCATCTCAGAATCAATTTCTGTTTTACAGGCACATGGGTAATCCTTCCTAACTGTTCAAAGGGGTTAGTTCCTGCAAGTGTTGGTTATACGTCCATCAATAAAAAAATCTAATAAATGTACCTGTTTAATTAATTCACAGAAAAATAAAGTAGAGCACCAAATGTTTGGTGTATTGGGACAGCTGACACTTAAATTTTACACTACACCACTGAATTTTCACATTGAGCAAGGGGTGACTCATCAGGCAGTCACACTGCATATGGCAGCCTAACAGTTTTTCTTTCACTTTCGTTGGAAGAAACGAGTGCTTGCATAAAAAGTTATGTTTCATTACTATGCTATTATAAAATGGAAATGATGGTGTTGCACAGGCAATCACTCAAACTTGGTCCAATGATGTGTGTACTGTCCCCTCAAAAAAATAGAAGCATCACCTACAGCAGTGGTTTTCAATCTGTGTTCTGCAGACCACTGGTGGTCTTGCCGGCTCCCTTCATGTGGTCTGTGTAAAATTTACATGATTACGGAAAGGAAGCGGCAGTACAGTGTATAGATTCCATTGCAAAGCCAAAATTTGAGACCTTAAAAACCAAGCTACAGAGGCAGAAAAATACATAGCCTACATGGACAATATATCACAGTTTTAAAAAGGTCTAAACTCTGTCATATACATTTTTGGAGTGTCCAAAATGTACAGCTTGTAAAGTAAGGGATAGCACAAGGCAGGACGTGCGTTGTGTTCCATTAACATACAGCTGTAGTTGGGCTGGCTTCAGCCAACAAAGCTGTATGCTAATACAACACAACGTACAAGCCCTTGAGTGTTATCCCGCTTATAAAACAGATACAATAAAAACAATAAAAAAAAAAAAAAAAGAGTTTCTACTTTTCAAATATTAACTTATATATCCTTCCACTTTGTAGATAAATAGTCCTACAAAGTTCTATTTGTTGTAAACATTGAAGGTTTTCAACGTTTCTATTTATAGTAATTAAAATGAATGAAGCCTCCATGCTGGTCTTTTTGCTGACAATGAAAAGATACAGAAGGAAGCAAAGACAAAGTTCACAATCCACGGTTTATGTCAGCACTGTTACGGAGAGACTGAGACCAGCACGGAGGCTAACATAACAAAACTGAGTATTCTTGAGCAGCTGAATAACGCACTGAAGCATAGACTATGTATGTGTATTTAATATGTTGTGCATTGATTATTTATTAATTGAATTGTGCTTCAGCAAAAATAAGTTCCCTATGAGACAAGCTACAGAAATGTAAAACAGTTTTAGATACTGTAAGGTTTTTTTTTTTGTTTGTTTTATTTGCAATCATTAGTTGGGTTTATGCATTTTCACGTGACATTAGGGCCTTATCGAGCACTTACATTTAGCCTAAATTTTCAATACTGACTGGAAACTTTTTCTAATCTTTTGCTAAATTGCACTGCCTTATACTTTTTACACAGTTCTATGCATGGGTAACATTCTGATTTCATTTTACTATTGCATCGTTAATGGGGAATTTTACATACTGATACAATACACACCGGATTTAAAAGTACAGTATGTACTGTATTACAGTCCACGTGTCGTCTCTTGGCAAGTGACATTGAGAATCACATTGTTAATTAAAATACTTCTGTTAAATACTGTACCAACAAAACCATCTACAGTACATCTAAATGGAAGCCTACTTATTTCAAAACACAGCCCTTTCAGCTATGTATTGTACAAAACAGCCTTCCAGATACATATATATATATATATATATATATATATATATATATATATATATATATATATATATATATATATATATATATATATATATATATTATATATAAGCATCGACACTTCGTAAGCTACCTACATCATGGATCATCGGTTAAACTAGATTATGTAAGACAGTACATTTGCTGTAGTTTAAATACATTTATTGAAGCTCAGTTTTTGACCCCCTCTCTGTAAATTTGTGTTAATAGAAAGTAAACTAGAATCGTTCTTTAAAACAACTTTGCTCACAGAAATAGGCCCACCAATCGCACTAAAACAAACATAGGTAAGTCTACAGTTATTCTTAGTATTAGTGATTTTTTATGCCTTATTCTTTAGTTGGCTGTATTGTTTATTGTGTGGTCCCCTAACAAAACAATTTGAGAACCCCTGATCTACAGTACAGCACACAGCTAAGTTGGGTTCAAGTGATTAGAGTAAGCTTTTACATGTTTAAGTTCTGTTGATACAAAGCACTAACGTAAACAGTAGGAAACAAGTTAACCCCTATTGTAAAGCCGTCTGTTTTCTAAACACGACATACACACTGCACGCGTTTCATTCTGTGTGACATGGAGAAAGCAGCAAGTAGGTTGTGAAGCAACAGCACATAAATTGAGAAAATGGGTCTTGCAAAATTAAACTACTGCAAGTATTGAAATTGAAAAAAATGTAACACTGCGAGCTTATATCATTATACATGCGATGCAAGAGAGGTACTGTGCCTTTGAAAAGAGTCTGGGACTAAATCCTGCAGACTGGTGATAGACACTATACCTCTGTGGTCTCCAAATCACGCTACACTGGCTTCAGACAGCTTAACCAGAAACAAACGTTGTGAAAGAAATGTTGCGTCAGTTTATGCCGTCATATTTTAAAATTAAAAAACAATGTGAACGGACTACCAAATCTTAAAAATGAATAATCCAGACCTACAATATAAAAAACACATTGCCTATACTTTTTTCTAGCAGCAAATTAAATAAAAACCGTCTGTTTCAATACTGATTTTTAATAAATTTAATCAAATAAAATATGCAATAACAACAACAAAAAAAACACAAAACCTGCTGATTAACTACTGGACACGCAAAAGGTTTAAAATATGACAAAACAGAGCTGGCTGAAGAGATTTTGAATGCCACCATACACGACTAGAACCGGACTGTGTGCTTACAGGCCGAATGCAGCCTTCCCATTGAAAAATGAAACCACAACATCGAATACTGGATTTGCATCTCTGATACGATCCTGACCGACATGTACTACTGAAATACACCAAACTAAGAATGTATACAGTTGGGGGGGGGGGGGGGGGGGGGGGGGGGGGGGGGGGGGGGGGGGGGGGGGGGGGGGGGGGGGGTAGGGGGGGGGGGGGTTAGTTGTACTTAATAAATCTGCCTGAAATCCTCACACACCTCTGTACGGCTGGGGCAACTGGCTGTGTAAATTACACACATTTCATTTCGACAAATCGCATGCGAACAGCAGCTCTAAAAGGAAAAAAAACACCCCTCTGTTTCAACGGGCCAACTGGGTTTGTAACGAGTACAAAATCTATGCTTCATCCGCGATTTTTGCATCTGTTTAAAATGAATTCTGTATAAGGGACAGCCATGATGCACCTTTGGGGCTGCCAGATAGGGCTCTCTCTACCCAATGACTGTACTGGCAACCCATCAACTCCATTCAAAACAGCACGCAGGCAACCTAGCCAGCCCCTACACCACGGCACGGAGAACCCTGTGGGCACCGGGTTTGAATGGTTCAGATTAGCAGTTCAGTCGCCACTCCAAATACGCATGCGTGCCCGCCGGATCTCTATCTAGCAGGAGTGGTAACTGGTTACCCCCCCCAGGCCCCTCGGCCCCTCGGCCCCTCGGACCCTGAGAGACCACCGAGTCGCCGCCACGGCAGTATAGTAAAAGGATACTCAAAGTCAGCATCTTGGACTGGTAGTCGAAGGCCACGACCTCCCCCTGGAGGCGCTGTCCCAAGCAGGTGAGACAGGAGACCTGGCTGCCGACGCTGAAATACTCCCCCGGTCCAGGAGCCGCCATCTTGTCAGCCAGGAAACCGGAGCACCAGCCTTACGTAAGCCTACGCGACGCGTCACGGGCAAAGGGGTGGGGCGTGGCAAAACACGCTTTACGCCGTGACGCGTCCGATGTGTGTGAGGGTTGCAAGAAGGTCGCGCAACAAAACAAAATAAAAAAGTTTATAAAGCTTAAATTCAGTGATGCATATATTAGCTATTGAACATTTTAATATTATGATGCTGTGAGTAATTTCTTTCACAACTACCTATTTGTAAATCTATTTTGTATACATTAAAATGGACAACCCTCACCCCGCAGTTGTGTTAAGTTCTCTCACTAAAATGAAAGCTGGCAGCATTCTGACCTTGACTATGACATTATTACCACCTTGGAAAAGTACCACAAAATGTATCGGTCCACATACACAGAGCTTATTGACATTCCCTCCGCTTGTTGCAATTTTGGTAACAAACACAAATTGCTTGTATAAAATGCTTTTTATACATTAAACCATTTTTAAAGATTTTTGTCATTGGGTGCTGCGTAACATTATCTAAGTTCCAGGAATGCATTATTAACTGTCACGCATAAGCAATGTCAAGCAATGTTTAATACCGCGTTTCCATAGTCAAGCCAACTCTAGCACAAGCCCTGATTGCCCCCCTCCTCTCGCAATGCTGGGTTTCCATGTTTTTGGTACCATTTCGTCACTAATCATTGAGCCCGGGTTTGGCAACAATATCTAAAGCCAGTGTCAGTTGCAAATCACTTGTAATTTAACTCCTTAAAAAATAATAATAATTTACAGCACATTATGCAACGTGGAATCACGATGAAACGTTATCACTGGTTACTGTTTGGGGAGATTGGGTCATTCAAAATCAGCTTCAAGGATCTTTTTAAAATCAAAAAGTAAGTCAAGTTCTACTTTCTGTGGGTGTGAGTAGGAATGTGCTCCAATGTAGGGAAAAAAAAATGTCAATAAATTAATCTGGTTACCTGGTTACTATCTGGCCACCTCTCGCGATAACACGAGTGAGACTTGGAACCCTGGAAACTCGCGTTGCGCCTCAACTCGATTTTTGCAAAATTGGGGTGCACTTTTGCACTTGGGTGCACTCGAGTTGGCTTGATTATGGAAACGAGGTATAAGTGATCGCTGCCAAGACCTCAGAGTAATTCATCCAAATGAAATCGTAATGTGTTAGATGTCTAGTTTATATCTGGAGCAGTATTGACGCTAAACTCGCGTATGCTTGAATACCAGAACAATGTCCTGTCGAATAGAAAGAAACACCTAATTGGGATGCTTATGCTTTTTTTATAAAAAGGTTTCTGTACAGTACACAGCAGCCGCTCCAATATTTTCTCAATATGACATAAATACTCACAATCAGATATGTACAGTGTTGCTATGTATTGGTTCGATATAACACAAGCGCCCTTGCAGTTCCTGGACTGTACAGAGACAGAAGACTGTCCCTTTTGCCTGCCTGTTGTTTTGAACTTTGAAAAACCAGGAACTAAACGTGGCAACGTCCGGGGATATCGCATTCAATAGGTCTTGTAATGAGTGCTCTGTACAGCAATCACCGCTAGTGAAATTAGGATGTCATCAGGACTCGAATGACATGACAGATAAGTGAACTTCTATTATTATTAACTAAACCACTATATTATAACTGTACACACTGGCACACGTTAAAAATACACCTCTTGCGTATCGTATAGAAAATACATTGCAGTTAACATCTGCAGCGTGTATAATCTCGCAGAATGGAGTGGATTCACATGCATGGGATCAGGGTAGCAGAGGTGTTGCAGTTTAACCTGATGGACTATCGAGGTTTTTGGCTCTTTGTGACCCATATGGGGCATCCAAAAGCCGCCTTCCTACTTTATTTCCCCGTCACTTTCTTTCTGAATCGAAAAGCAGGAATCGCGGTGCTCTGGGTAGCCATTCTAGCAGAGTGGTCGAACTTGATTCTTAAATGGTAAGGGATCTGTCTTTTTTTTTTTTTTTTTTTTTTGCAGAGCATTATGAATAGCGTAAATCGCAGACGATTCTCATTGGCATCACTTAGTCTATAATACTGTATATCTTTTTACATGGTCCAATGGTTTTTAATTGTCATTTTTGCTATCTCAGGTTTTTATTTGGAGAGCGGCCGTATTGGTGGGTCAGTGAGTCTGGGCTTTTTGGGTCAGAAAAACCCAAATTAATACAGTTTTCATCATCTTGTGAGACAGGACCAGGTGGGTAGGCTGCAGACTTGCCGTCAGGAATAGAGCATCGGGGTTGCAAATTGAAAAGTCATTTTCCTGTTACTCATTGCAGGTAGCCCCTCGGGTCACTCCATGGTGACTGCAGCGGTGTGGCTGGTGATGATGACCTCACTCTCCTCTCACCTCCAGTCCCGCAGTCGGAGGTTAGGGTGAGGTTTTTTGGGGGTTTTTTTTCTCTCGATGTTAACCATTTAAGCTGGTGGTTCTGGTTTAGGATCAGTAAAGCCTGTTTCAATTAAGTTGGTCATCAGTTTCTGGAACTTTCAGCAAGGCTATATCCTGTAGTACTGTAATAATAGACCCCCCTGTTTAGACTTGTAGACCTCTTTATCTACCCCTCCTACTGTGCACTGGATTTGCCTGACCAAAGCACCACATTACTGGACCCTCTGTTAATGCACTATCCTTGCATTATTGCCGTTGTAGATCTCGCTTCTTGTAATCCTAATTATCTCATATTGTATTTTAGTTGTATTGTTTGCAATTGCTGTAAACTGTATTGTATTTAAATATTAATCTTGCACTGCAATCCTGTACTGCCCTGTAACACTTCGCCTTGGATAAAGGCGTCTGCCATTCAAATACATAGTAATAATAAGTGACTGCACCTGTCAGATGTGTTTCTTATAACCGTGTGTTTTCTTACCCTCCTCAAGCCCTGTGCTGAAGGTGCTCCCAGTCCTGCTCTACCTACTCGTGCTGCTGGTAGTGGGAATCTCCAGGGTCTTCACTCTGTCTCACTTTCCTCACCAGGTTGTGACAGGATGTATCACAGGTCAGTGTTAGAGAGCCACCCTTTCTCAGTACAGTATAGGATGGAGAGGCAGGGGGGTGAGTCAGGGATGGGCTGGCAGATCACTAATGAATCAGTGGAGGGTGTAAAAGGGTAGTCTGGGTGTAAACCAGCTACCACTCTCACACATAGTGGCTAGCTGTTGAAACCCCTTTAATTGTCCTTCATCCCTAACTCCTATGCAGGGTTCTCATTCCCCTCCTGGTGTAACGCTGTGCTTGTCTGCAGGAGCGGTGCTGGGGTACATTGTGATCCAACATGTTCCTGAAGGGAAGCCTTTGAGATTCTTTGCGCTCAGTACCCTGGGGTTGTTGCTGGGGGCCCTGCTGCTGTATTGGTGTCTCGAGCTTGGAGGAGTCAACCTGTCCTGGTGAGACACATCGTACAGCTGTTAGACAGTGCTTCCTGTAATATAAACCAAAGTGTTTTATTTAACTACTGTTTACATTGTACTTTAATGTAGTTTTTTCTGAATGGGTAATCAAATTCTGTAAAAACCAAAAAATAAAGCTAGAAAGTAAGGTTTCTGATTATTTTTTTTTTAAAGTAGATAGTATGATATAGATGTATACACATTCATTTTAATATACATTAATAGTACAGCTATGCACAATATAGCAGAGAAAACGTAGCCAAATAAGGGGTCCACCACCATTATGTTCCATTACACATAAACACATTTATACAAATCTAAATCTAATTCATTTGTATGAAGGGAGTTCCTTTAAACTTCTACCTTAAAACTTTGATAGATATTCAAAATGCATTCCTGTAAACAAAAACACAAAACTTGAAATAATGCATTTCAAGTCCTATAATGTCAGCTTAATAAAAAGCAGTGCAGATCAGATCCACTTATTTTGAATGCATCTAGCAAGACAACCCTACTTATGTTGGGTGCATCCCTTTAGACATTCTGTTTATTTTGGCAGGTCCATCGAGCTGGCCCAAAAATGGTGTGTGCAGCCGGAGTGGATCCGCCTGGACACTGCCCCCTTCTCCTCTCTGACCCGGGACACTGGGGCCCTCCTCGGGCTGGGGCTGGCCCTGTATTTGAAGCCAGGGGGCTGGGAGCTGCCGTTGGCTCCCCGGGCACTCTCCCTTGCATTCTCCTCAATGGCTCTGTACCATCTCAACCGACTGGCACTGCCCACCTACCCCCCTCTGCTATTCTATTGCCTTTTCTTCATCAAGAACGGCCTGGTGCCCCTGTTTGTGATGGCCGTCGTCCCCAGGCTGGTGCACGCCATCGCAGGGCAGGGGCAGAGGCAGGAAGAGAAGGACAAATAGTACAAAGTGTGGCATCTTCATCGCAAAGGGCGTATCGCTTCAAATGAGGTTGTGATGTATAAGGGTGCTAGCCAAGCTTTTAAAATCCAGTCTTCCTCATTTGCTACAATATTATTGCTGGCCCTCCCTTCATCTGTTGAAGAGATTTTGGTTCTTATAAATAATAAAGGGTGCAGCAGTTTATCTAAAGCAGTGCTTCTCAATCCTGGTCCCGGGGACCCCCTGTGTCTTTTGATTTTCAGTTACTTAACTAAATCAAGTTACATCTAACATTTTATAGTTGAGCTGAAATCTCCAACTGTTTAAAAACTATTGAAAAGGCGTAATTAAGCTAATTATTAGTTTAATTAAGAGTTAGGATGAAAACCAGAAGGCACAGGTCACCGAGAAGCATTGATCTAAAGCGTTGTATTTGAAATGTTAATAAAGTAAACAGATAACTGGATTTGAAAGCCTTGGTTAACACACGTTTAATGTTCAAGTATTCAGAGTGGTTCCTGGCTCGATTGCTGGGCTGTGTTCATCGCTCTCTATAGTGCTCTGTAACACATTTTGAGTGTGTTTGTTTCTTTATGCTTCCTAATGTAAGATTACTATTATTATTATTATTATTATTATTATTATTATTATTAGTAAACGGAACCAACTGAGATCAAAGGTCTACTATGGAGCAACACCACTCAGATGAATGATGGGAACATAAAAGTAATTAAATACATTGTTTGCATCACAAGTTGGATGTGGGCTAGGTAAATATTTTCCCTTTAATGCAAGTTTAGTGCACAAAAGCTTGTATACTTGATATCGTTCATGCACAATCTGTTATATGTATCTGTTTGACATTAGTTTGTAAGAAATGTTCCAATGTTAAGTTTAAGGTTTATGGTTTACATTATTACTGTTATAGTTAGTTGTTTACATGTTATGGACCAAAGGCAAACGGTAGTGATTGGTTTCACCAAAATATTTACATCCTTTGAAGCAATATTTAAAAATTCTAATTTCAGCTTTACTCGAAGTTACTGTTTAGACTGGAATAGGTCTTCCTTTTTTATGAGTGGTTTTGTTTTCTTTTCCAAAGTTGCTGTGTTGTCACTCAGGAACATTCACGATTATGCTTTATTATATATTTTTAGAATGTGAAGCTCACTTTAAAGTTCATATATTGCACAGTTGTGAACCATTAATATAATAAATGATAAATCTCATTTGATGTTGCAGGGTTGTAATGTTGACAATACTAAATATTCAGAGTGGAGAATTTTATTTATTTCATAACCTAGAACCACAAATGGTGAGAAAAGCCAGATAAGGAATCTGATTGATGTGACCTGAAGAGTGTGATCATTTTAAATTATGAAAAAGCAGTGAAGGTCAATACATGACCTTTGCTGCTCTGCTCGTAAACTCTGTTACGAGTTCCTATGTATATCTAGTTCAAGTTTCTTGCTGTTATTTCCTTCAATACAAATATACTGGCTGTCTGTCGAATCAGGTTTTCAGTAGCAATGCTGACCCTAAGGACCTGTCTGTGCTACAGAATTGGTCTACCTTTTAACACTGACTGCAGTTCACACAAGATTGTCCTAATTAGTAATTTCAAGATAACAAATAAACACAAATAAAAATCATTCACTTGCAGAAACACAGCTGTTAAATAAACAGTGACCCAGACTATGTCGGCAGAAACAAATTAATTTATTTACACAAAGACAAATGTTATAACGTGATACAAAATACTTGACTTTAAACATTGAAGAGAAAAGAACAGGTGGTCAGATACAAGTAAGTTATTTTTTATTTTTTATTTTTTAAAGGACTGTCTTACATCATTGTTGTCATCAAAAAATTATAATAAAAAAAATATATAGTGACAAAATTAACATCTTCTACAACACAATACTGCTTGTCAACCACTAAGGACACACACTCATACTTCTACTGAATAGGACATTTAGCATCGACATCATTTGCAGTATCTACCAGATGTGTTTTTTATGAATACAAAAAGAACATTAAAAATGTATTCGATCCACTTTAGATATTGTATTTTTTTAAGAAAAAAATTGAATCCCAACATTTAGTTTTTCAACCAGAAACACATTAAAAAGGACAACTTGTTTTTTTTTTTTTGCTCTAACCATCGGGAAAAGGCTAGAAAATGTATTTTCTCACTTGATTTATTAATCCTGCAGCTCAAATGTTCTTCTCCCCACCTAAAACAAACAGCACTGAAATCTATCTTATAAAGACTATACAGATGCATACACCGCTGCACTGCATTGAACATACATGACAATACAAGAGGATTGTGAGAAAGCTGTCATTTATTTAGGTGGTCATTACATAAGTGGTCTTTAACACTTAACCCCTGAGAAACTTCAGGGATGAAAATAGGACTCCCCCATTCCATATCGGTGTGATCTGTTCCAGGTTTTCTTATAGGCCTAATTGGCTAATGTCTATACAGCTAGGGCCAAAAGCTTTGCATCACCTAGAAATTTAGGATCGATATATCAACAGAAATAAACTAGCCATAAAAGTAGTACAGTATTCCATGTTAGATTTCGAAATGTCACAGTTGTCAGTTTTTCATTAAGTAGATGGAAAACTACAAAGCGGTATGTAAATCAATATGTTAATGTAACATTTTTCGGCAGGTTTCATTTGACTTTATGAAGCAAAATCTGTTCATTCCACAGGGTGATGCCAAAGCTGTAGGTCATAAGGTCAAACCTGATATGGCTTAAACTGCTATGCAATGGCAATCTCATAGCCATCATAAACCTAGCATACAATAACAAAAAAAAAAATTTAAAAAATAAAAATACAGCGCTAGACTTTGTGAACTGCAAGTCTTTTTTTTTTTTGTAAAGTCTTTAGTGTGGCTTGTTTCCAAGAGCAGTTTGGGTCACAAATGTATGTAGATCTCCCAGATTGTCAAAAACACGTCAAAATACAGGGGAAAGTGTTAAAGCAGAACAGCGATCTTCAAAAATAATATCACCCCAAAAAAGAGAACACAATTATACATGAGGAAGGTTTCTGCTGTTTTGTTTTGAAAGTTTATCTAGCTAGCCCTACGGCTAGCCCAGGCACGTCGGAACTCAAAAGAACTGGGTCGGCTACAGACCGTGCCTAACCAGATGTATATAGAGCTGTGTGAATGTATATAAATGTATAGGTTTCACAGGCAGCTAGTGACAGGGACCTATTCCATAAACCACCCAGTGTGTACAAGAAGAAAAGTGTCTATGTGCACAAATACAGAATATATACTTACATATAAAGTATATATGGATACCCAAGAACCACAGTCATCCACTTTCTCTAACAGCTAAGGAAAATAATGAAGGATACAAACTACAGTATGCTTTGTTCTATAAAAATATGGATGATCAACTACCATTTTGTAACACATCTGTTTCTAGAGTTGCCATATATACTCCCCCCATTCTCCGCTCTCTCTATAGGGCTTTTCCAAACCATTCAGATATTCAGAATTGTTCTACATGAACACCTGAGAGAGACGAGGCTTGACTACTCTCTGCATTCGCCCATTTGAAATGTCACAGAATGTGGTATTTTTGTATAGCAAAACGCATTAACCTGCTCAGTTTATCAAACATACTGGGTGGAATCTGAAGGAAATAAACCCAACATTTGTAGACACTTATTCTGCTGTCACGCGAAGCAACAATATATTTAATATGAATCGAAACACAATGTGGTCGATGAATCACCTGCAGGATTAATATAGTAGTTGAAAGGCAGCAGTATTGAGATCTGCAACGGTTAGGTCATTATAACAGAACCCTATGTTAACTTCCTTATTTATGCATTGTAATTCTACAGGCGCGAGACTAACAGGCAAACTTGCAGTCTGCGTTTTACATTTTACACCCAAGTAAAACTGCTTATTCTGACTCACAAAACACCCACCTTCCCTACAGGCAGAACAAGGCACACTACACCTCCAATCATTACGAACACTGAAGGGAAATGCATTTTAATTCATTCAAGCCATTACAACCCAAAAACAGCAGGTACGTCAACTGTGTTTAATTAAATTGCAAAAAACTGCATGTGCGACTCACACTGGTACTGCATCCAAAACTCCATTCAAATACCATTCATAATTTCCTTGTTTGTTCAAAAAGTGTGAATGACAGACAGTGCCACCAAATATCCAAGCATGGAAATCTGCTTATTAGAAAAGGATCTGCCAAAACTTTAAGTCAGAAAGGGTAAAAGCCGATTCTGATATGCAATGTTCTGAACAATGTTTGCAAAACACAATAAGGAATGCATATGCATTTAAGACCATCAAGACCCACAGTTCAATGTCTACATAAAACAATATTGTGATTGTAAGAGAAACATGTACAGTATGTCTGTATTGCAAGAATGGGATACAATAGGGCATTTAATATGTATTCTTTCTCTTCCCTGAAAACATTTAAGAAATGTGACATATGACCCTATTGTATTCCAGTGGAATACATTTCACGTTATCATATTGTTTTTTGTTTGATGCACTGTCCACAGCCTGCCTTACTGGAATTAAACCACTAACATAGAAGACACATGCAAAAAAGACAATGGGAAAGACTGAGGTCCAAAACTAAGCTAAAGGCTGTGAGCACTAAAGTGCTGCAGGAAGAGGACTTTGGAGAGTCGTGATCCTGTTTGAATGGATCGAACCCAATCACAGATCCGTGTATATTTACTCTTTGCTTTGCTAACCTACAAACTCTAGAGGCACACTTCAGTAATCTACCTAGAGAGCACTCCCAGCTGCCCATTACTTGATACAACACATTGACTTTCTCTTCATTTGGGCACCCAACTTTTTCAGCGACATGCATTTGAAGTGTCGTTTTATTTAAAATCAAATAAACTCGATGTTTTGCAACATGAGTCTGTTTCAACACAACGTGTGGGGGTCTTGCTTCCTTTCCTACTATATAGACAGTTTGGATACACTTCACTTATAGAATTAGATTATTTCCAGCACTAAAGACATACTGGTATCTATGCATACTGCACATACACATACAAGAATGGCTTGATTAAACCTTTTAGCATGTTTTGTTTTGGGGAGTAAGCTCACAGAATTACTGGAGCTATGTAGAGTAATTTTTTGGTGATCTGGTAAATATATATGATGTGTACACTTTCAAGCCAATATCAATATTGTTAACCTATTTACTGTACTTAATTTATTGCACATCAGCATTTTTTCCCCTAAGTCTCTTTTTCAAGCTAAAATTTAATTGAATCTATTTGCCTACTCTTTCACTTAGATGCATAGATCCTGGTTTAAATTCATCTATCAAACCTTGTTCCTCACACAACAGGGCCTGATGTCCCTAACTCTCATTTATCAGTCAAGTATATTTGTTTAAAAATATATATAATTTGTTGTATTAAAATATCATATACTTGTATAATAGGTCATTGATCTACTGCCCTGTTAATCTTGAAAATAACAAGACAATATCATATTCAAAATACAACTTTTTTTTTTTTTTTTTTTTTTTTTTTTTAAATGTACATTTATTTCAAAAGATTCTTAATGGAACGAAGCTCAGGTGCACAGCATCTCAAAGACAGAGAAGCCAGCATTTACTGTTGAATGTATTGTAGCGTCAAACCGTGACATTGTATTATAGTGTTACACATAAAAATAAAATATAAAAATGGAGAAAAAGCCTCCACAGCAGTCTATAGTTATTTATAAGTCATCAAGCAGGTTTGGCCAAGGTGAACAGCACACATGGCACGTGTTTTTAGTATCAGCAGTATAGTCGGTAGAATTGTTGTAATTTTTTTAGCAAGAGTTTGGGTCTGCAATTAAAATTTGGGTCTGCAAAATTTTTTTTTTCAATACCAAAGAGAGACCCCCCACTGGGTCCTACTGTGCCTAAAAATCTGTTGTCATTTCAAACATACACTGAACATTAAAGCATGTCCACCCAGCGAACATCAGTAGATTACGGTTTTAGACTTCTTGCAACACCTGTTAGTGCTGTAAAAATCATTTGATGCTGTAATTACCATAGCCATATCAAAAGATGGCACCATATGTATGTCCTACATGGGGGAAAAAAGGTGAATTTAAATAAGTCCAAATGGGCATTGAATTCAGCATTTTCGTATTTTTGTGCATTTTACACAGTGGACACACATAAACAGCATCTACACAGCGTCATCAAGTGAAAGAATCAGGGGTAAGGGGAATAAAACCTTCCCCACGAAGACATTGCAAGGAATGTGTTTTGATTGAACACAATAAGTCAAAACTTTTCATTTCTCCCTTTTACAACAGCAGCAAACTTTACATTCATTCTAACTCCATCCCCAGTCCATCTTTTCAATCATAGAAAATAGTGTACGTACACAATGTATAGATAGATCTCTTCTGAAGCTGAAAATATACATTTTTGTATAAGCCTCAACAAGTACAGTAAATACCGATATACATTTAAAAAAAAAAAACACAAAAAATAAAATCTATACATATTATGTAGTTATAAAAATCATGTAAATAATATTATGAAGATTGAATGTGTGTGAAATCACTGAGATCATTTCTCAGTTTAATCAGTTAACAAAAATCACTTTAAATGCCAGTGTAACATGGCTTTTTAGAATGAGAATTTGACAAAAACAACAAAAAAAAAAAATTATATATATCTCAAGGCCAGGGCATTTAGCATCTAACAGGGGATACAAGTTTTGCAGAAAAAGTCCCCTTTGAAGGGGAACGTGTGCGCAAAGAGAGCTCATAATAGCCGATATATATATATATATATATATAGAGAGAGAGGAGAGAGATCTCTTCGAGCAGAGAGAAGAGAGCGAGGAGAGAGCAACATAACGTCGAACAAGTAAAAAAAAAAAAAAAAAAAAAAAAAAGATGTGGCATTTAAAGCAATTTAGTCATTAATACAGTTTTTAAAATAGATCTGTTCAATGAGGTGCAGGCGATGTGCTATTGCTTCCCATAATACAGTGTTTGTCTGCATGATATTGCCAAGAGTATACACTGCAGATGGGATCCATCTTATAAGTTATAATTTTCTTCGGCCACTGAGTGGTGCTCCAATCAATTAATTCATGGTTAAAATGAAAAGATTAAAAAAAAATAAAAAAATTAAGAATACAAATTAAAAAATAGTCATTTTAGCCAGAACATTCAAATGCAACCGAAGGACTCATTAATGGAAGATCTAGGGTTTATTTCTATTAAAGTATTGCAAACAGGCACAGCTGCAATCACACTTCGAAACTGTTTCATAGTGATCGTTCCCTTACCTTGTCACTTACCCACACCAAAAGGGAGACCCCTTTAAGAAACAAGTGACATTCACTTCTAAAACAGCAGCTCCGAGTAAATGGATACTTACTCCAACACCGGTACTACTGTAAAAAAAAAGCACGTCCAGAGAGACATGCCGTTTTTATAATAGTAGTTATTAAAAATCAACATGTCGCGCACCAAGGGATAAGATAATATACACACATCCCATGATGGTATTACAATATAATTATTATTAGTTTAGAAAAGCACGTAAGCCCTCGCTCTGCTGTCAATGCTTTGGAACCGATGAACCGGACAGAAATATCAAGGATTTGGTTCCAGTGAGTACTATTATGTTTTAATATACATAAAAATTTTAAAATACATTAAAATTAATAAAGACTTTTAATTTGTCAAAAATAGATCTGATAACTATAATTGACACTTTTATGCATCGAGGAGAAAAAAAAAGAGACAAAACACCCAATTCCAATGACAGATACCCTGTTCAGACCTGATTCCAAAAATCTCACCAAAACAAATTTAACCTGAGCTTTTAGTCTTTTGTAAACCAAGAGCAAAATACTTCAAGCTAACTTGCTGGCCAAACCATAAACACGCATCCATATCTTGCAAGTCTTCAACCTGTGGAATCTACTTCATGGCAAAAAATCCATCCAAAAAACGACACTCCCAAGAGTAACCAAACTGAGCCCTGCAGTCAATTGAAAAATACGGTCCATCTAACAAGAGACTAAAAGGTGGCGCATGAAGAAACAGATCATTGACACTATATATAAACTACATTTACTGTTGTGAATTCAAATGCCACTTTATTGATGTTGTCCTTTCCTTTGATTCTGGTTCTGAAATGTTGATGCTTCAATATGGCAATTTCTACTTGGCTTTCAAAGCTGCTGGGAGAATCCTAGTTCCCAAGCTATTGTCTTTCTTACTTCATTCTCTCAATTATGTTAACATGGGTGTTGAATACCCTTTGATGAATCAGGTCTTTAGATGGACTGAAAGAGGTCACTGGCCGTAACTGGACAGAGATGGATTTAAATCTCAGGGGCCGACATGACACAAGCTACAGTAGATTTACTGGACAATATGCATTTCAATACTGTACAGCATCTGTGTAAGTTTTTTTTATTAATTTATTTTTTTCATTGGGTGGTTCTGACGTTCCTGAACTAAACCCATATATCAATTCCTGATCACAGGTACACTGAATCAAAAGACAATTAATACTGAAAATATATGGAAAGTAATTTTCAAATGTCTGATGACAAAACACAATTATCCTAATAGTTGTTTCTTGTAGTACTAAGTTTGAAAATATATATACATAAATATATATATTAGTAGATTATATTATGATATATATATATAGATATATAATACTATATATATATATATATATATATAAAACAAAGGTCTATTTAATGTTGTTGTTTGGGAAAAATAAACTGAGATAGAAAAACAGAACAAGTGACAGCAAAGTGCTAAGACAGGCCCAGCAAAAGAAGGCTGAGGAGGAAACTGGAGGAGAGTTCTCGAAACACTTGCTCTTGAACAGTGCGCTTTGAATACCAAGTGTAGCAGAAGTTGTGTTAACCAATGTTCAAAAGACTTGCTAATCTTAAACGACGGCATCAAAATATGGGTTGCTTGGTTATATTATGCTGTGCTTTTTTTGTCGATTATTATTATTATTATTATTATTATTTTTAATGTCCAATTCTAAGACTTTTGGGATTCTTATTCTGCACATTCACTTTAACCCAAATAGAATGTGGTTAAGTATTTTTTGCTACTGAAAAAAACCTGGGAAAATACTCTTAATAAATATGAATATATTTTGCATTGTGTCTTTAAACCTGCACATCACCCTCAATACCAGGGAAGCCTGCAAGCATACCGAACCCTATACAAACTGAATCTACCCACAGAGTTCCGTGGTGGTACAGGAATAGTGAACAGGATGAGCAGGCAGGATTAAAAGGATTGTGTCACTGTAGTCCCCCCCCCCCCCCCCCCCCCCCCCCCCCCCCCCCCCCCCCAAGTTACAGGAAAACACCAAAGAGCGGAACCAAGTTATACAGTTTAGTGGTGCAGTTAAGAAGCATTTTAAAGCTGCACCTTTACCTATTCAAATTAAGAGAATACACTTTAAACACAGACCATACAAAGAACAATGCAGAGAATCCATAATGTAGCATACCAAATGCATGACAATGAAACTTCTGCAAGTCATCCCTAGAGAATGCTAATGTAGCTCACAAATAGTTACCCATCACAAATTTAGTGCAACCAAGCCTAATATTTCTGTTGTACTGATTTCAATGTTGCATCAACCAATTTCCAATTTCAAACTAAATCCCTCCTGTCTCATCCACACTCATTAGAGCCATCAATTAAAAAAAAAAATAAAGTATCCGCACTTAATATTAAATAATTATTTTATATTACTTATATATGGTTTAAACCGTCTATTATGCTAAGAAAAATGTGTCCAAAAAAAGGAAAAAGAAATAATAAAATAAGTCTTTTTCATGACAAATGAGATAAAAGACGATAATCTATTTACAGAAGAAACACTAAAATAATTGGTCATTATATCACAAACACACAATCTGCTGTTTAGTTACAATAAATAAAAATTTGTTTGCTTGTCTCCGTTTTTATCACCGAACAGAGGCAAAATAGTGGGGGGTGGGGTTGGGGAGGGGGGGGGGGGGTCCTTAAACTCTCAAGGCGACCTTTGACCCTTAACCCCTACCTCACTTATTCCCTGAATTCTTGTAGCAGAGAGACAGAGAAAAAATAAATAAAAAGAAGCTTAAAATATCTGTGGGCAGGGAAGGAGAATCGACCCTATTAAACATCTCTGCCAGAACAGATCCAGTCAATGGAGTTAAAGGAAATTAAGGCATTTTAAACAAACATGACAGAATATTCACTTTTGCTTAGCGATTGCTGTTAAACTCTATATTGAAAGGTTTGGATTGCTGGAATGGTGACCAGCTTATTTTTTTAATTCGTAGTCAGTGCCTGTAAATACACATACTTTCCACAAGGGGGGGGGGGGGTTCTAAACACCTCCATGAATTGCGAACCCAAGAACCAGCTCCTCTTTAAAAAATGAAGTTTCTCCCGAATAGCCATGTGCTCACGGCCAGCTGGGTTCTCATTAAAAAGGGAGGGTTTATCCAACGCTGCCTTTTTCACCCCACCCTTGAAGACAAAAAACACAAATGTGTGCTTCACCCTTCTGGGTTAAACAAAAAAAAAAAATAATCATCTATTTTTCTTAAATACAGTGTTTCTTTTTTGCATGTTCCAAGGACAGGGAAAAAAAAAAAAAAAAAAAAAAACTCTTTACTCTTTTGCTCAATTCATGTATTTCAGAAAGAGTTCAAGCAAATTTTCTCAGCTTAAAAAAAAAAAAAAAAAAAAAAAACCACTGACGGCCACTGAATCAATCAAGAAATGAAATTCATGTTTCCTCCTGTCTGTGTGCCCATCTCTGTCTGTCTGTCTGTCCGTCTCCCACATGCTTTTTCTCTCAGAAGTCAGTGTGGTGAGGTGTGGTGCACTACAGTGCACGACCGCCAGACTTGGAGGAATGGAGGGATAGTTGGGGGGGGTGAGGGGGTCTCATGAGAATGTAAAAAAGAGGGATTACAATCACAATGGGAAACCTGCACCTCGCTACAATACTGGCTCTTCCTCCATAGGCTCATCTGCTTGTCTGGAAACCAAAGCAGAAAACAACTTTAGGTGCACAGCATTCTGAATTATGTTATAGGAGGAGAATTCAAGAAGATGCTATGAAAACATATAACATTATTAATAATAACAATAACAATAGTAATAATAATAATGCAATCATGGAATCCTGCAATATAACACACACTTCTGTGATATTAAGTGGTTGGTCGTAGCCAAGCAAACAAGAGATGCATTAAAATAAATACATAAAAAAATACAAAAAAAATTATACCATAGCAGGTTAAACACAATAAGACATTTTAATTGGGAATAAAGCAAAACTGTACTGAATTCATTTAATAGTTTATCTAGTGCCCCATTATGTTGCAGTTACATGACTGTTTTGCGGCCCATTTGTCTTTTACAGAAAACAAACACATAGAGAGAGACAGAGACAGAGCGAGAGAGAATGAGAGAGCGAGAGCTCATTCACTGCACATGCTCTCTCCTGTTCTGGTGCAGCCTGTACTCTACCTGCTTTCTGCCTCTGTGTTTTCCTGCTCACGGTCAACAGACAGCGACGCCATGGCAGTGACAGCCTCAGCCTCCTCCTTCTCTCTCTTCTGAGCCTCCAAGAGAGACTGGCACACCGTGGAGGCATAGCGCTGCACAGAGCTCCAGTGTTTACCTGCAACACCACCAGAGACATTACTGCACGGCCACAGGGCTATACATAGAAGATCTAGCAAGGTTCCTATCAAAAAGTGTCTGTGGCACAAATGCTACCTCGAAGTCTCCAAGAAGCTCAGCAAGAGCTTGTTTACAGTTTACATTAAATAATCGATCACGTACTTTTGAAGAATGACAGTGTTGAGGCTTGATAAATGCAAAGTATGCAAAGTATACAAGTATGTTTTGCTAAGATTAAGGGCCAACTCTCTTTAGATGCTCTCAAGCTTCTTTCTTCTCAGTGTATTTTTGGCAGAGGCAACTCATCCAAATCTCACTTCAGTTGTCAGTCCTGGTGTTTGGACTTGGCTTGTATTGACCACTCTAGGCTGAGACCCGGTAAAGACTTACTCTGAATCTCAATGACTTTCTCCAGAGACGCGGCCGCTTTCGGGCAAGGCTTCTGCTGAAGGAGGGACTGTGGAAGAGCGTCAAGCTGAAAGAGATACAGGGAAGCAGGTTTGATACATTGTACACTGTAGAACCCCATCCTCTACGTTACTGTATACAATCATTTTTATTTAATGCATTTGCTCCAGCAAATTATTGTGTACATTACATTATATCCAACATTACATACACCTTGTATACACTGAAGTTGCTTATAAGTAGGTTAAACTTTTACAGCTTAACAGTAAGAGGGTCATTTAACAGTATTTATTTGTAATCCTTTACGGTATCTCAAGATTTTAGTACACTTACATAATATAAAAGTAAACTGATTTGTGTCCCAGTACTAACCCCTTGGACTCGTAGCTAGTTATGCAATCTAGGCAAACAGTTACCTCGTTGCCCAGAAGAGCCGAGACACAGGATTCGGAGGCATCGCAGATAGCTGTGAGGTCATGACCCCCTTCCAATGCCATGACAACTCGCCCCCCAGCCAGCTTTATCAGCTGCTTGGTCAGGTGACCGAAACCTGCAGGAGAAAAAAAAAAAGAAATAATTCCACTAAGAAGCACCAGAGGGCAGTGTTCTTTTAGAAGAAAAAACACACACATTTGCAGCATGCAGTCTGCCATGAATCATAGACCAGATAAGGTACAGAGTTAGTGGCAAGGTTAGTACAATTTCACAGAGGGTTACTTACACTTTGCTGTCACTGAGTATCCACCCAGCGGAGACTGGTGTCCTTCTACTGCGTCGAACCCAGCTGAAACCAAAACTACATCTGGGGAGAACTCATTTGCAATAGGCATCACCACCGTCCTGCACAAACACACAGACAAACAAGACTGTTGATTATTCTACTGTGCCCTAGCTCTTACTAACATGCATCTGCCTGCATTCAGCTTGTGTTCTGAATCACACTAAAACCACTCTCAGTACAGCACTGTTGTGAATCTCTGCATACCTGAAAGCTGTGAGGTATTCCACGTCTCCCATCGGTGGCTCCACCCCTCCAGTCCAGGCTATATTGACGTTATATCCCACTCCTGTGCCTGACCCTACCTGAAAACACAAAGTCCAAAGCTGTATTCGTTTAAAACAATCATCAACAGGTGAAAATGTAGGATACAGATCACCTCATCATTGTACAAAGCCTGGATTATTGCTGTCTAATTTGCTACAGTTTTTTTTTTTTTTTTTTTTTTTTTTAAATTTTACTTGGTAATTTGTTTTATGATATTTACTGCATCAATTCATTGTGTCAGTGTTCCATAAATAAACAAGCCTTTAAAATTAGATTTTTTTTTTTTTCCCCTTGGCAACACATTTTTACAACAGATCTTCAAATTATTTTATTTTTTTAAATGGAACGGTCACCATCACTGTGTGTTTGTTTATATACAGCACAGAGACTTTTATAGGACATCTTTCCCCACTACCCCACCTCCTCAGGAGCCCCGCTGCCTGGGAAGAAGTTTCCATCATCGTATCGGTGCAGAGAGATGTACAGCACGTTGGGATCATTATAGAACGCCTGCTGACTCCCATTGCCATGGTGGATATCCTGTAGAAAGACCACACGCACACACAGATGAGAAGCTGCTATCTAATCTTATTCTTTACACACATTTTGTACAGAGCAGTTTAAACTCCTAATAAATGAAGGCTTGAGTATTTTGCATTAGAATCTAATTTAACCACTGGGAAAATTAATAATAAAAAAAATAAAAACAGAAAAAAACAAACAAACAGGAATTTCTTAAAAGGTAAGTCATTATCACAGTCAAATAACACCTGTTTGGCTCCGTAAAGGCCATACTGTGATACACTTTAACTGAAAACTAAAATCTATTAAACAAAAAAAACTAATGTAAGGTACATAGCAAATAAGTCCGGTGCGCCATGTCATCAGCACCAAGCTAGCAATTACATGGGCAGGCCTTTCTACCAGGTGCCCTGCAGTCCACTTGAGACTTTAACAAGAGGGTCTGTCATCAGTTACAACGTGTCTCCCATACCCAGTCCACAATCAGAATCTTCCCCACATTCAATTTCTGCTGCAGTAGCTTGGCAGCGATGGCCACTGAATTGAAGAAACAGAACCCCCTGTAAATTAAAGAATATATATATATATTTTTTTAAAAAATCAGTTAAATCTCTTACCAGTACAGATAATTCACGTATATTTTGCCTTCCTGAGCATTACTCAATATAGTAATGTACATTGCAATGTTTCTCTTTCAATACTTTAGTGATGCATGGTTTTGCTCTGTACAGCTATGGCCTCACCCTATAGAATGAACTAATTTTACTTTATAAAGTTGAATGAACCGTGCTGAATAATGTTATGTTAACATATTGCATTACACACCACTTTGTAAATTTCCATATACCTAACAAAAAACTGACAAACAATGAAAAATGTGACTAAAATTCTAGGTGATGCAAAACCTTTGGCCATAGCTGTATGCAGGACGCTCCAACACAATAAGCAGGTTTAATGAATCCCCACCCCCTGTCTGAAAGGTACGTACATTGCAGTCGACTCCTCTGCATGGTGTCCTGGTGGCCGAACAACAGCAAATCCATTCTGAGCGGGGGGGGGGGGGGGGGGTTAGGGCAAGAAGGAATAGAATTTACAATAGAACCAATGTCCATGCGCAGTTTAATCAAATTTGACAATTTGGTTCTGAAGATACAGCCTTTAGCAACCCAAACCAATCCATAACAGGCCAGAATTGTGCTAATGATGCAGGTCAACTCTCAAAAACTTAAAATAAGGAATGCTTAGACAGAGTTGAATAGCAATTAACCACGCTTATGGGGAGTGTTTCAGGGTTGGAAACTCACACCAGTACTGTCCTGGGTTTCAGAACCCTTGACCTGGAAGATCACTGAACTGACCAGGTGCCAGGCACTCAAGCAATCAAGCTACCTACAAAATCTGGTCTAAACTAATTACACTTATCACAGTATCACCCAAGTGTGTGTATGTTTACTAACAGGTTGTTAAAGCAGCTGCAGGGAGGAATTTAACAGGGGCCTGCCAGATTGCTTATAAACTCATTTGGTATTTCCTCCACTGAACCAGTAATTCTTCTACAACCACCACTAGAGTGCACCACTTGGCTCACCTTGAGTTCTCCGGACGCCACTTTGAAAGCAAGCTCTATGACGCAGCCCACAGCCATCCGCACTGCACTGGAGGAGTGCATCTCATTCCACACCGTGTCACTGTCCACCTGCCAACCAAAGCTAGGCAGGTCAACCCTTTCTCGCATTTCATTAGCTTTACCTTCCCGAAAACGAACATTGAAATTTGGCATCTCAACGATATATTGTCCATCCCAGAGATAACATGACCCTCCTCCACCTCACCTGTGGATATCACCAATTTCTAGCCCCCAGGCATTATCTGTAGATCTCCCCCACCTCACTGTTTTAGAAGTGCACACATCCTCCAGTGAATGAATGAATGAATGAATGGACAAGGGTCGAATTATTTCTTTTACATGAATCTATGAAATCACTCACCCCAATGCCTCCACAGGGCAGAACTGCATACATCTTCTGGCTAACTGGACCTGAAAGACCAAATTAGAAAGAAGAAAAAGGTTACAAACTAGAATAATTCTGTGCTTCTCATTGCTTTGCTGTCTCCCAACAGGCAGATCTCCTCTATCTACTTTGTTGTGAAGGGGAGAACACTACACAAGCACACTTAGTTATAATTTTCCCTGCAGAACAAACAAACCACAATTCTTGTACAAGCTTTGGAAAGACTGCCACTACATGTAATGTTTAACTTTACCAAGATCAAAATGGAAAATATGAAACTAAATCAAGTTAATGCAGCAAGCTTTTTTTCCATACCAAGATAGGCATTAGCTTGAAACGGTCGTCTGCTCTTTGTTTCTTCTTTGATCTACGTCTGTAAAATGTCTTTTTGTTTAATTACACATTGAAAACTAACAATGCCGTGAAATTAAAAAAAAAAAAAACTTTTAAACAATGGCACCTAAAAGTTTCTTGGTGTCGAGTTTCTGTCTGTTCAGCGGGCTGGTGCCGTAGAAGAGAGCGTGGTGTTCCGAATGCACCGTCTGGATTTCATCTATAGTTGCTTTCCTTCCTCGGATTCGCTATAACAAAGGGAAACAGGTTTAATTTGCAATGGACTGTGCAACACCCCCGCCCCCTCCTCTCTGTTTGACACAGAAATCTCAGATTTAACCTCCTCTCAAACAGAAAACCAGCGACATCCTCTTTATTAATAAGCAATGCAATTACTTCATTTAGCCTCTATGTCATGCTAACGCGCTACTATACGTTAAAATCTCAAATAGAGGATGCAATTCACCAGCAAATAAATTCAAGGGCAAACCTTTTGACTACAAGACTTTTTCAATGTTTTCAATCATACTGAGAAATTCTTGAATCATTTATCATTGAACGTATTAAGAAATCGCTCAAAAGTGATGTATTCATCCTGTAGCTGTTTTAATTTAGCAGTTTGATATAGGCTTGTCCAAAAGGAGTATGTGAATTTGCAAGAGAATCTTCTGTGTGGCTATTTATGGTAACAAAGTTTTGAAGAAACCTGATGTTTCTTTTACAATTATGCAGTGTTGGATTGAAGTAAATGAGATATGATTAATTGAGAGCAATTTTTTCTTCATTTATTTATGTTTTAACTGGAAACTAGGAATACTCTACACTGAAGGTACTTAGTTGCAATCGTGTATGTTAGGAATGTATTTGTGGAGCTGGTTGGGTCAGGTATACAAATATTTCAAAGGTCTTGGGTTGACCAGACCTCCAGTGTCCATTATTGCTTATAAAGACCATGAGAATAAACGTGTATTATGGCATTGCAATCACTCAGGTGAAACAATGTCTTGTAATTTGTCTAAACATTAATATTTTTCAGCAAAACTTTCAGAAAGATTTTTAAAGGTCCCTCAGGTATTAGAATAAAATGTTTTTATACATGTGTCTCTAAGCAGAATACACAGTAATAAAAACATACTTAATGTTTAAATTCAGCCAAAGTCAGGGAGACTGAGAAAAAGACAGCTATTTATTTATTTTATTTATTTAGGTATTTTTGGTTTTTGCTATCTTCCAGTACATTTAATTGTTCTTTATCCAAATTGGCATGTCTACTTGCTAATTTGGGGTTTTTTGCAGATCAGGTATGTAGTCTGAAATGTCAAACTGTTCAATTTTTGTCAATTTGTCGTTAAATATATGGAAAACTGCAAAGCGGTATGCAATTCAATATATGAATTACTACAATACAGTAAAAATATTCAGCAGGTTTCATTTGACGTTATGAAGCAAAATGAGTTAATTCCATAAGGTGATGCAAAACCTTTGGCCATAGCTGTATATTAGAAAAACATTCTGGTAGTCATTTCAGTCTAGACTTTACTGTGCCACCTTCTAGAGGGACAGACGGCTGAGCTGTGGGGGAAACGGCAAACAAAATCGATTCGCTGGCAGCAGATTCGCTGGTAAATTGTATTGTTGATTGTAGTGCAATACTGAAAAGCGCCATCCCCTGCTCTGTAATTGAAGGAAGGTTTTTATTCTACATTGGAGGCTGCCCAGACTGCTCAGAGCACGCTCTCTTGACTGTGGCATTGAAGGCACTCTCTCAGTGGGCTTTTTATTTGTCAACCTAATTACAGCACTGTCATTTATCTGCCAAATTTAATTCCTCTGATATTTTAAGTTCGCTCAGAAAGACAAGAGATTACCTGTAACATGGTTTCTTTGTAGTCAATGGACTCCACACACAGAGTGAACTCCCAGTCTCCATGTTGCTTGGGTTGGGAGGAAAAAAAAATCCAATCTCTTTCCCAAAGATCCTAGAAATAGTTCCGGCAGGTGCCAATTACATGCCCCTCCTCTATAAAGCACCCCCTACATTTAGGGTCATTGTCCAATTTTTCAAAAAAACAAGGAAATAACCAAAAGGAAAAGGGGGAAGAAAGGGGGGGTACAGGTGTTTGGAGTTCATTGACTAGGAAGAAACCAACCTAGTCTCCACACACCGCGCGAACTGTACCAACGAAGCAGATGAAGGGTGGGGCTTAGATGTTAGACCTAGAAACTACAGATAAAACAGAGTGAGCAAAGGTTGGTTGAGATTGTGACACATCCAGGTTATAATGCTTTAAGAACATGTCAAATGATGGTCATGTAGCTGCACTGCAGATGTCCTGAATTTGGACAGATTTTAATTTTGTCCAAGTAGCAGCAACTCCCCTCACTGAGTGTGCTTTAACGGATCCAGTAACAGGTTTCTTGTCAAGATTATAGCAGAATTCGATGCAGGGTGTGATCCATACAGCAATCATTTGCTTATAAATTGTTTTACCCTGGTTCTGGGATCCAAACGACACAAACAGCTGTCCTGATGGCCTTCTTCTGACAGTTACATGGATGTAGAAATTTAAAGCTCTTCTTACATCAAGCAGGTGAAGTTGAGCCTCTTCCCTTGATTTGTGTGGTTTCGGGGGAAAAAAAAAATCTGGAAAAACAATGACTTGATCCAGATGGAACCGAGTTACCACCTTAGGCAGAAACTGTGGGTTGGATCTGCATATAATCCTGTCTCTAAAAGATTGGAAGTATGGTGCATCAATGCTTGGATCTTGCTTACCCTTCTTGCTGATGTGACTGCTACCAAGAATGCTGTTTTCCATGTGAAGAACTTTTCTGTGCACCTTGCCATGGGTTCAAATGGGGGTTCCGTAAGTGTTTTCAATACACAAAAAAGCGAGAGAAGCAAAATATACTGGAGTCTGTACCCAAGCTACGCACAAACTATTTCTAGGATCTTGGAAAGAGATCAGATTTTTTTTTTTCCTGACCCAAGCAACATGGAGACTGGGAGTTCACTCAGTGGATGGAGTTCATATGACTAGGTAAGAATGTAAAATTTCTTTGCCAGAGCTACCCTTACCTCACATCTGCTGAGCAGCCCTGTCTCCTGCAGCCTAGACCAGATGCTCTGAATCCTCCCAGCATGCTCGGGGTGGTTGTTAGTGTTCCCGCAGGTGCACTGGTGTTTCAGCATGAACGTATCATAGACAACTCCTATAGCACAGGGAAACGGGGAACAACAACTTTCGAAACCCTTTCAATACTGCACAGCTTTCACCAAGGCTTTACGTTAACATTTTTTTTTTTAAACATATTAAGCGGTTTTACAGACTTAAGAAAGTGGGAGATTTTCTGAGGAGATTTTTAGGTTATGGGGTTGGTGTTGCCCACTAGGGGATTGAAATGCTGAATAAGCTTTACTTGTTGCCTCCAATTTTAAAGTGCTTTTGACTGCTCATGAAAGGCCAGGGGCAATGGCATTGACAGCAAATGAATGAACCTCAATCCTGACCTGAACACCCCCTGCCTTTCTACCCTTGACCTATCCTTGGCAGAGACTGTGCAGTGTGGTACCTAATAATACAGTTACTTTGTTAAGGACTACTGGGGGCTAAATCCAATACAGATTCAAACTTGGATTTTACCAAGAAAAGAGAATTCCAGTGCCATTTCTGCAACGCATGTTTCTACTGCTTCATTACCTGTAGTGAAAAGGTGCTTGACTGGTTTCTCCCCTGCGATGGTGCCCTTCAGGCTGGCAGTGGCGGGTGAAGATTGGGCCCTGCCCAGCGGCCGGTGAGGTATGCCTGTGATGGACAGCGAGGCCTGATAAACATGTAGCTGCTGCAAGGGCTGCTGGTCTAAGAACTGCAGGAGAAAAAAAATAAAGTGCCTGTAATGATATGCAGGATAGACAGAGATAGCCAATCACTTTGGCTTTCACTCATTCTCTAGGTTAGGGTTGTCCAATCACAGTCCACAGTCCACTCCATTTTTAACAGTTAAATGAGGTAATGAACTACTTCAGGGTCTGGACAGAGATTTAATTGGTTCAATTAAACAAATTAGAACAGGGTTGGAACAAAGACCAGGGGTGGAAGCATCTCGGAAACCAGAAGGATGAAGGTATTAGCCAAACCCTGCTCAACACCAATGTCTGCGGTGTTGTGCATCCATCAGGTGTCTGCACAGCGGCAGTTACAGAAATTATTTTGGTGTTTCACACTGATTTCAATACCAGGGTGTTGGTGAGGGAAGTAACTGAAGACCTTACATTAATATCCCCAGTCCGTGTACTCATTTAAATATTTATTTACAAAAGCAAACAAAGCGACTGTAGGTCTTTTAGTTCTGGGACCTACAACGTCTGATTCCTGTACTCAGAGGCAGACTATCAGGGGCCTTCTTCATATGTTGGGTTTCATTGTTCACATATGGTAAACCTCCCCCCCTCCCCCAACAGCAGCCTAATTACTTCTACTACTGCATTTTGTACACACACATACTCGATCTTTCTCTTTCTATATTAACAGACGTTCTCAACATACTGACTAATTTGTATTCATTATGTATCATTGAAAGAAGAACAGCACGAAAATTATGCAGAGTCTACATCCTTCCTAACTAAAATGACATTTCCGACAGAGCTGTCACCTCCAAAAGATTTTTCTAAAAAAGATAAAATAAAAACAAAAGTAGTCTAAAAGCAGTTTGCTCCCTGGTGGGCAGGGAAATTAATTCAGAGACCAGGAGCTAGGAGAGAGGTGGGCAGGGAGAGAGAGAGAGAGAGAGAGAGAGAGAGAGAGAGAGAAAGAGAGAGTGTGAGTCACTGCCAACAGGATGAGTCACACAGGAGCTTATTCATGCTTTCACTGGGATTGATACCCACCACTACTGGGGGGGCAGTTGAATGAAATCATCTAGAGTTTTTTTTATTTCTTTTTTATTAACTCTTTCACATGGTAGAAACTACATCCTTAACATTGTTAACAAAAAGACATCTCGGCTAACTAATGCATTGCGTTTGCCTGCTTGACTCTATTGCAGCTGGAAGTTGGGGGATTCATGCAGCGACAGTTACCTGATTGTAGGGGGGGGTCTGCCCATCACACTCCTTTAGTTCAATTGGCTCTGCACCGTCCTCCTCCTCCTCTTCCTCCTCCTCCTCCTCCTCCTCCTCTACCTCACTTTCAGTATTCTCGTCTCTCAGTGTGATTGGGCAGTCTGAGGGGATTGTGTTCCCCTGACCCTCCCTTTCACCCTCTGGCCCCTCATCCGGCTCTGCCTGTCCCCCCCGCTCCTCCTGCATCTCTGCCGTCTCTGTGAGCTCCTCCTCCGTCTCCTCCGGGTGAGTGGGGGGCTGGCGGGGCAGCTCAGACACCTTCGATAGCATCTGGGGGGAGGACAGAAAAGCACCGCACTGGTTAACTGCCATCAAACACACACACACCTAGCAGGGCAAATTAGGATCTACTAGGTACTTTATAGACAAAAATAACCTGTAGTATGTCACTCTGTCTTTGGTGCTCCCTACATATTGAAGTTTGTTGTGTTGCTGTCATTGTCCTAGAAATCTTGCCGAACTGGATCGGCAACTGGTAATCTGTTTATAGCGCCCCCTATCTTATCGATTTTGGATCTGCTATTCCTTATGTCAATAGCACCCCTACTTGGGAGCTTGATGTGTACAGCTATGGCCAAAAGTTTTGCATCACCCTATAGACATATAACTTTGCTTTTTAAACGTGCTGTATAATGTCACGCTACCCTACTGAATTACATACCACTTTGTCGTTTTCAATATGCTGAACGAAAAACAGAGACATTTTTAAATCTAACCTGAAATACTGTATTGGTATTATGGCTTCCGGTAGACCTTTTTGATGTAAACTTGTTGTTTCTTTGATTACATGATGTTAAACAAAATATCTACATTTTCTTATATTGATTATGTCTCAATCCTAAAATTCTCTGTGATGCAAAGCCTTTGGCCATAGCTGTATATGTTGAATCTGCCCTTGGTATTCCGGTATCTCTTGCACTCACAACCTTGTAAGTTGGGGTCTGCTTTTGGTATTGTCCTAGCTTGTGGTGCTGCCTACCTTGCTGAGTTGGATCTGCTGCTGGTATTGCTTCTGCTTCTCGAGGAACTGCTGGTGCTGCTGCTGCATGACAAGCTGCTGCAGGGCCTGGGGGCTCTGGGGCAGGGGTGCAGACTGGGTGCGGCTCAGGGGCCTGTGGCGAGGCAGCTTGTTCACCGTCCGCATGTTCGTTGACACCCTCTCACCCGTCACCAGAGGGGACTGGCCATAGATGGGAACTGGAAGGAGCAAAGACACCAAATTATATTACGACACACAGTACTCCAAAGCACAACATCTAGCTGAAAACTACTAACCAGTTCATAAGTTCACATGAGGTATGCAACAAGATTCACAGGGTTCATATCCTGCTAAGGTAGTAAGTGAAAGTCTCAGCTCAGCACTCAGTTAATAGTAATCTTCACCACAAAACTACCACAGAATTCAACACAATAGCACCATCCCCCTTGACAGAGCCTCCAAATAAGTGCATGGAGGCTGAACTGCTACTTTCTGGCAGGATTAAGGGAGTTCTACCATGATCTACATATCTAGCCACTGGATGGATTGCTACTACTTAGTTCTACCTCAGCTTCACATAAGGGAAACAGAAGGCTCCCATACCAGGTGTGTAAAAGCCAATTAGCCTGAAATATAGTGAACGAGCACAACAACAAACTACTGCATACTGGCATGGAGCTGAACGGAAGTGAGCGTCTATATAGGCAGTGCAATGCATGGCGGTGTACCTGCGAGTAGCGCACTCTGCTGGCGGGCTTGTTCCAGGAGCAGTACGTGCTGCAGCAGTGACGAGTGGCTGTGGCTGTTGGCGGTGGTGGCTGTGTCAGCGTCGTGGGGCCCCGCTGTGGACAGGCAGACAGGCAGCGAGGTGGTGCTGACAAACTTCCCGGTCAGTGCACCCCCCTGCCGCATAGACTGGATGGCCTGCCGCTCCGCCTCCTGCTGGGCAGACAGTTTCTGGGGTGTCTGAGGGCACACAGACACAGAAGTCAGGTTTACTTATTATTATCCTGTTTACTGAACCCAAATCCACACAGACGCATACAACAGGAGCCCTAGAAGGCCAACCCTCATGGTATTTTCTATGTAATGGGAGAAAGTAATTTAAATTCCATATATCTCAGAATATACGAATCTTGCCAACATATGAAATTTGTACGGGACTATAGCCTAAAGATAGGCTTGTCTAATTTTATAATTAAGTTATGATTATTAGTACTAGAGATTAGATACACACTCGGATACCAACACATGCAATTGTGAATAGTAATTATATAGTGCAACATTATACACAGTTTTGATTCAAAGATCTCCCAGATCTTCCTAAAAAGGAAAAGAACAGCTTTATGAAGATACAAGACAATTTATGGTATTACTTTGGCCAAAAACAAGCTTAGACAGTATTTTGGCTGGGCTACATTGCAAGAACTACTGGATACATATCCTAAATAACACTATAACTACAAAGAGCAGTGGCTAGACCCTACCTATGCTATGGCATAGGTTATGATGTTATTTGCTTTGATAATTGTGGCATACTAATGTCAAAAGCTTTGTGGCCATATGATTTTTACCTCAACTAAAAACCCATACAACTGCAAGTTAAACTCTTTTCAGAACAGGTTTGAGTTAGACTGAGGCCTACTGGAAAAATCAATTGTCTGCTCTAAAGACTTTAAAGAAGCTACACAAAGGTTTCTGTATAATGTAGTTAGGTCAGGTATGACAAGTAGCTGAAGAGCTGGACCTGGCAATACAATGAGGATTACTTAACAACTGTCACTTAGTATTCTGATGTGCCTAGATCTGTTCTGTTTAATGCACTACATCATTCTACACTGTGGCTTGATATTAATACCACCGCCTTTGCCAACCCCGCTCCTACCCATTAGGAAAGAGATGGTGCTGTAAAAGGACTAACTTTCCAGCTTGTCTAGAAACAGAACGGGAAGGCCTTGGTCTTATGGCACAAATGATGGCCTTTTTCTTCTCTCCCCATTACTTCATGCAAGAAGTTGTCTTTTTTTTTTCAGAAATACCCGCAGTGTCAAAACTTTCCAGCAGGTACTCACATTGATGTGGGAGTTGGCAGCGGTGACAGAGGTTGGCAGGCCCAGGGAGATGTTGGGCAGCGAAGGGGACGTGTAGAGACTCAGCTGGCTGACACACCCATCTGCATTCATTGTACGATGGTGTGAACGCATGTGCTGTAGAGAGCAGAATACATTATACCTTGCACTCAGCCCCTGAGAAAGTTAATAGGCATACTTAGTGTGTATCTATATGTAGGGCTGCTGTAGCACTAAAATCAAAAGACATTATACACAGGAAAGGAGTTCTTTCATGAATGCTTTTAAAACACATATCTGACAAGTAGAGCATAATGTACTTTTAAATGAATTATTAAGGAACAAATACTTAAATGTGAATTAGATCTCCTTTCAAGGCTTGCAATGTTTTATTCACATTCAATATGCTAGCAATGCTACAGTACTTGTAATTGCCTGAAACCCCTTTAAATCAACTTGGCCTGACATCACAATGTAAATACTGTATAACAATTTAGAAAGGGGCTGATTCAGTGCCGTCGCAATAGCATTCCTTTGTAGCAAGAGTGCTGAATTAAGAGTTCAAGGTGTTTCCAGTTTGTTTAGCTTTCAGAGCAAATACAATTAAACTAGCTCCATGTGTTGCTAAGAATAAAAAAAGACTAGAATTTCTGTTCTTGCGAGTTTTATTGCCAGTGCTCATCCTCCACCTAACTCCTCAAGGGAATAGGGAATAAAAAGACTGATAAACTCTTAACATCGCTACAGAGGATGACACACACTCTTTAGTTAGGGATGAGGGGGCTGAGGGAGTAAGGTTGCTTGAGAATGCTGGAGAGCGCACGGCTGGCATTTGCAGAGCAGCGCTTTCATTTTTTAGCATCGGCCGCCACACTGTCAAGGTTAAACTAGTTTTAAACAGTCCTCCAGTGTAGGGATTCAAAAAAATCATGATGCACTTAAATCTTCTTTTTAACTTCTAAAATCATAAATCTGAGAATTTGGGGTGCACACGTACTTAAAATCTTACTGACAGATATTAAAGCAATGTTTTTAGCATATGTTTAACTCTTAACACTGCAGGCCTGTATGCCAGTTTGTTTTTTCAGAGTATAATTCTGAAACCATTTAATTCAGTATGCTAAATGTTATCCTTACATGTAATATTCATTATGACAGCGCCATCCTTACAGCAGCTTATGAACAGTACAAAAAACAACAACAGTTAGCATAACTTTTGTTAATTGGAATTTACTATAAGTTATTCCTTGGGAAAGAACCGATACAATTGCGAATATTAAAAAAAAAAAAACACTACTATACATTTTAACAAACTGTCATAACTAGTCCTTATAACAAAACAAGACATGGGGGGAGAGGATATGTTTAAGGAAATTACAGCTTAGGACATGGGCGCTGGAACTAGGGGTGCTGGGGGTGCAGCAGGTTCCATCATATTCAAGGGTTACAGTTTTGTTCAATGGCTTTCAGCACCCCCACTATTAAAGTTGTTCCAGCGCTTCTGGCTTAGGATTCATCAAAGGCGTGCTTTATAGGGCTTGGTGTACCTCGGCATGGATGTTGGGTACAGAGCCACTGGATCCATTCTCAGCTATGGCGCTGTTGGAACTGTTGGGAGAGCTGGGCCCGGATCCTGGGGCACTGTTACACATTGAGGACACTGAAACATACAGACACACACACATACACACACACACACACGTCTATTATTTTACCAGGATTCTGATTTTGCTAAACTAACCCTATTTTCAAGACATAGTTAAAATTGTGTATGTGACTATGGATGAACAGCAGCCTAATGACCAAACGTAAGTACATTATGCCATGTCTGGTATTAGTTACGTTAACAGATGGAGGCAGTTCATTCCATCTTAAATCTCCAGCAGATGAAGACACCACTGCTGCTGCTCTCCACTCATCTGCTGCTACAGCTACTGTTGCTTTGCTTCATCTTTATTACAGCAATCCAGAGTTTTGTTTCAATGCCTTTATTCTTTACAATTCAATTCAGATATCGGTCACATGCAAGGAGGCTGTTGCAGAAGAAAGGGTTTCACAAAACAAAAGGTGTCTGATTCACATGTTTGCAGTACCGTGATTGTGTGTAAACCTTAAGATAAAGTTTGTGTTTGTTGTACAAAAACCACAGATTTACAGAGCTCTTGTAGTTCCTTTGTATATTTAAAATAGGCCATCTTTTAGAATAAATGTACAAGTCATGTTTGAAATCCATAAAGCATTTGCTGAAGTCTAAATCTTGCACCGCTTTTTCTACCCAAAGACAATTGATTACAATCAAGCTGTCTCAATAAAGCTGTCTCAATAATGTGACCATTTTTAAATCTATAGTAAAAAAAAAAAAAAAAAAAAACTGAAAAAAACAAAATGTCAAGGTATTTTAACTGGTCTCTAGCTTTCAAACCAGAAGCGCAGACTACAACAGCATCAAGCTAATAAGCTTAACATACATTTACTTGTGCTTTAAAAAAAAAAAACTTTAGTCAAGTCAATTGAGCTTTTGAAGGGAAGTCATTTTTGGTGCACTTACATATAATCTCTACCTAAAAAAAAAAAAGTCCGAAGTTTTCTCTATACCCCTTCTGTTGAAGTGATACAGCTTAGACATAACATGCCAGTACCTCCATATATGGAAACAAAGTAAATCTGCTAGTGGAATAAACAAATAAGGCTACATTCTCTCAGCTCCATTTACTGGAGTAGACCACATGCCCCCCCCCAGTCTTGAGCTCAAGCCACAGGACTATGCTGCCTCCCAATCACCCCAACTAGAAAGTACCACTAGACTACCCCCCACTTCCTCACTTTCAGCCACTAGGCCACACTGGCTACTCTGTCTACCAGTACTTGGCTCTTTCTACTACAATAGTTCCAAGTATTTTTTTTAGCCTTGTTTACAAACATGTTTTCCATAATGGTAATTCTTTTTTTTTTTTTCAACCACAGTATGATAATTTGACCACTTGAGAAAACTGTAAACAGCCTACTTACTGCAGCCCGCAATTCTAAGTATAAGTTGTTCTATTTATAGGCTGAAAACCAGATTAAAACATCGTGCTTTAAAAGAGTTGTTCAGCTATACCTTCTTGAAAGAGCAGCTGTTTGAGGACTATCTATTTTTCTTCTTTTAAGTGTCCATAATCCAAACCTTAATGTCAGCATTGTGATGATTCTCATTTTGACACTTGTGAATCCACATCTAACCCAGTATGAACATCTAAAGAAAATCTGCTGTATCACAGTCAATGGGTTTATGGTCATTGTAGCAGCTAGGACTACAAGGAGTTAACAAGTCTGCAAGGAGTTTACTGCATGTGATTAAGGGATGCTAGCAAGTGTAAATCTGCATAAAAGTCTGTTCTCCAGAATGTATTAATATACATTACAGAATGCACTGTATAGTCACCATTCATTTGACAGTTGCGATTTGGGTGTGTGCTACATATGGCAGCTGTATGTATTAGGAATGACTCAGTGCTGGTTACTTGTGCAATAATGACAATAATAAAAAAAAAAAAAAACACTCCCAAACTTGCAGATAGTGCAAGATTGATCATGATTCACATGTTGGTAAAACACTGTAACCCCTTGGTTACTTGTAAATTGGTATGGCATATATCCCGTAGCTCATAGACAAGCTGGGGAGCGTACCTGTGATTTCGATGGCTCTCTTCTTGAAGGTACTGATGACAGTGCCGTCCTTCCGTCGCAACAAGGGGCTGCTTCTCCTCTCCGCAACCTTCTGTTTCAACCTGGAGCGCACTTTCAGGTTGGGCTCAGAAGCTACAAAAGAAAACAGATATAGGGTATTGTTTGAGGTCTGGCAGGGAGAGTCTACATTGCCAGTCTGACCAGATTAGAGATTAAAAGAGTAAGAGCATCCTATACAACACAACAGCATAATGAAAATGCTCCAATGTTAAGTTCCTTTGTCGACATGTTAATTCAAGTGTATTCCAGTAAAACTGCATATACCTACACTACACTTTAAAACACGCACTCTACTTAAATTGTACTGAAATCCACTCTCTAATGCATGTGGACATGCATTCTGAAATGCAATGAAAATCGTAGTAAAGTAGTTTGAGTAAAACAATGAGTTGATTACCATGGCAGAGAACACAGAGCAACAGAAATATTTTCCCTAAATCGATTTTACTTACTCCCTTTACATCATAAATGGTTAGCACATGCTCTTTATACATCAACTGCATTTTATACATACTCTATGGATCGGCTTTATGGATTGTGACACACATTGTTTCCTACGGCAAGGTCATTAACGTCTACAGACAGTAGGTTTAGCTTGTCCCCATATCTAAAATGTAGATCATTGTGGTTTGAATTTAAGCTAGCACAGCCTTGTCAGCTTGAACAAAAAGTTTAGTGCCAGACAATTTAAAAAAAAGCTAATAGCGATTTTATTTCAAATCCAAAACATTAAAATATCACAAAAAAAACCCCAAAACACGTCTGTAATATAAACAGACCACATACTAAGCACTGTTTTTTTTTTTTTAGAACTATTGAAAAAAAAAGCATAGGACAACAAACCTACACAGCTTTAGTTTATAATTTAGGTAAAGCATAAAATGAGAAAGGTTGAATTTGTTAATTATCAAAATAATCAAATAATTTAACCAATAATCAATAGATCATCATTCAACAAATCTAAAACCGTTCATGTGGTGTAAAAGCAGAAAATTGTACTTTCAGTAAAACTACAATTGTGGTAAATGGTTCTGGAGCAGGTATATAAGGGAAGAGTAGTCCCCAAAAGGGACTAAGCAAAAGGGACTACTGAGAGAAGCAAAATATAACACTGAATAATTGTGATTCCATTTTCAAATGGGGACAAGCCTGCGCTGATGTCATTATGCAACCAGAAAACAACTTTAAAAAAAAAAAAAAAAAAAAAGAAATGCAGTGACAACCATCGATCAGACTTTCTGTGTACATCCTTTTCCTCTTTGATCCAAAAAAACAATCTATCAGTCTCTCCATTATCTAACCTCACGTCAGACCTTTGGCAGAGAAAAACACCACCTGCTGCTGCACATATCTCTCTTCACACCCTGCCACAGTGCAAAGTGGAGGACTTCACACTCTCTGTTCCAACGAGTTCCCATATGTCTGCAAATACCATGTGTGGCATGACCTACATAGGTTCTGCGAGAACACACACAAGCTGGAATGCCACTTCACTAGGTAACCCTTTCTGGATCTAATCTGATTAAAATCAGCAGTATGCTTGATCATGGGAATGAACACAAATTATTTAGCACATTTTTAAACAAAAATGACAGTAACTAAAAGCTAGACAGAGATTTTATTCAAAATCACATAGCCAGAATTGACTGCTTGGGGCTACTTGCTGGTTAATTCCTAAAAATTATTATTATTTGTACTTTAAACATGTTATTATGAAATAACAATGTGCACAGCCCTATACATTTGGAAAAACATGCAATGCACGGCAGATTTTTAATGCATTATATTTGTGTACTGCTGTCCTTCACATATGCTATGTATAAATTTGCAGAAATGAAGGCATAGGCTCTCCTACAATTAAGTCACATTTTAGCTTTAGACAAATCATAGGACTGTCTCAGTGCTCATCTACTGTAATTAGGCTCATAGCCAAAACTGAAAAGGCTCAAACTGCTAGTCAACTGGAGTCCTATTTTTCCTTCACTGCTGTCCGTTCATAATTTGTCACTTTTCCAAGAGAACAGGTGCCCATACGGTAGGGGCAAGCTTGTGTAAATACCTCTCCAAAAATCAATCAACAAACCTAATACTGAGATAATGCACGTTTACCGAAAGGTTCAAATTCAAGCAAGCATCCTTTTTCTCTTCATGCAGAAATCAAATTGCTCCTGGTTCTCTTTGCCAAAGGCTCTCTTCAGAAGCACTTCAATTAAAAGGCAGCTCTGCTGCACCTCTCTGTCCTTCTCCAGTCCCTGATGCAGTGATTCACTCTGACTCACACCTGCAGACGTGCTCGCTGCCGAATATATGAACCTGACTTTTTCAGTGTTGCTGGACGAGATTGTGCTCCCTGCTTAATCCCTGACAGTGCCATGCATGGGCAGCTGTCGATCGAAAATGAGTCAACTGCTTGGGAATTTACCATTGTGTGGTTTTGCTCTCCTCAATGAAGTAACACATCATGCTAGAAAAATGCTAGAATGTAGAACTATCAGAACCCGAGTCAAGTTAAATGTTTCAGGTAGTGCCTTCTTCAGTGTACTATGGCTAATGCTAAAATACTACTGACAACTCACTTTTACCAGCTACCACACAAAGAGATGCACAGCATTTTCCATCTTCAGTGTGGCTAGGTGGCACAACGGGTTTGCTCACCAGCATCTTGTGCCCTTCACCAGTTTGAAACCCTGGCACAATGCGTCAAATAGGGACTCTCTGAAAGAGGACTTCAAAAGGACCTCCAGAATTATGCAACGGAAACAGAGCACCACACCACTGTTGCTACCTTGTTTCACAGTGACAAGGTGGTGTGAATATCAGAGCATCACTGCATCACAAAAAACCCACTCCCCACATGATGCCAAGGGAATGTCAATGTGTGCAGAAAATTCAAGGAGCTGTTATTGTAAGGGTGAGATTCTTTATCTGTGTGTGTGTTTAGATAACACAAAGCACCACAGCTATTTAAGGAATGCTCAAACACCTGCAGTATGTCATGATTATATGGGGGAGTGCAGCTTCTGCTGTGCACCAGCAGCTTCAAGTAAAACAGTAAACCAGTGATATACTTCACTGGTTATTCCCACTAAATCAGGGAAAAGGAACTGAAACTCAGAGACAGTAACTGAAGAGGTCACTATTGGGTAGTGGATTTTATTTAGGGAGATGACACAACAGGGTTGGCCTATTCTATTGTTCAGAACTGTGCACCACTGTATAAAAACAACATTGTGTGTGTCTCTGCAAGAGTGCAACTGTATTGTATTTTAAATATGTATATTTAGATCAACTGAACAGACACCAGTAACTGTTTTGAAACCTGCTACTTGAAATGCATCTGGGATTGCAATGACTTTTGGCTTCAATAGCAGTCCATAAAAAAATATACAGGAGGCTACTTAAATTACCTAAAATAATCTAAAACAGCAGATACATCTGACATATTTTTAATAAAGTGAGGAACGGAACAACTGTTTAGATGATTGAAATCCCTCATTTTAGTTATTTTGCATCACATATGCGAGAGTTGATCCCTTCAGGCAGCAGTGATCTGTGCTTACCTGTCTTGCGCAGTGGGAAGTCATCCTTGCCGTTGTAGGAGCCCAGCATGGAGTGCAGTTTGTAAGAGGGTGGCGTCCCGGGCGTGCTGCTCTGCGGGGGGGAACTCTGGTCTAACGAAGTGTGATGGGCTCCCCTGTGGCGAGTGGTGGAAAAAGCTGGTTGGTTTGAATACCGTTGAAAAGACCCGATATTCGAGTAGCGCAGTGGGTGTCAAAAGGAACGTGGCGGGCAACTACCAGAAATGGCACTTTGGGAGAACACTGGTAATAAGTCAGCTGTTGAGCCAGACTCTAACGAGATCACAGTTAACAAGGCAGCATATGCTGCATTTGGGCTTAGAGATTTCATGTCAGTTTAAATGAATCGTGTTGGTTGCTTTGTTCACTAAATAAAAAATAAAAAAAAGGATTGCTCAGATCCCAAAGTGTGTCCAAAGTCATGGCACATTACAACACTTGTCATCCGCCTTGTAAAGACAGCTGGTATTACAGTTCTAACACCCCATCACCCTTCTCATTTACAATGGTACGTACCAGCAATTCTGGGGAAAGGAATGGTTCAGTCCGCCTGAGGTGGATTCCTTGGATTTACTCCGCAGAAACTCCTGTAGTTTTAGTTTCACTTCTGTGCTGGCTATTGCACCTGTAAGCATGGGCAGAAAGTAACACCAGCCAAAGAAAGAAAGCAGAATTAGCGGGTGGAAAGTTCACAACCTCACACGAGTTTGAGAAATGAGGAAAATGAAAGACCATGAAACCTAGTTTGAATAGACCCACATTTTCTGAAAGGAATTAAACTAATCCTACAAATCCTGTTTGATGCTAGTTTGTACACTGGCAGAAATATTGTATTCTTTGCTTCAAAATAGGGACCTTAACTCTATAGGGGAATATTATTACTAAAGCACAGAGAACTATAACAAAGAACATACAAAGAACACATGTCATTAAGTTATTTAATAATAATAATAATAACAATAATAATCCTTGCAAGTAAGTGCAGGGCATCCCTGTAAATTAGACCTTCCTGCTATCCAAACAATATAACAAGAAGTCCCCAAAAGCTGCATGAAAACTAATGAAGCTGCTTCACGCTGGTCGCTTACTCTCTTTGCCCTTTTCCTTGTTCCGCAGCATGATCAGTTGCTGCTCTAGCCTCTGTTTCTCCATCTCCTCGTGTCTCTGCTGCTCCAGCTTCCGCTGCTGCTCCAGCTCCTGCTGCCTCTTCACTGCCAGGATCTCCTGCTGTTGCTGAGAGCACACAGACACACAGGGCCGGGTCAGTGAGGGGTCCCCCTAGTCTCCATGTCAGAACAGGAGATGGGTGCGTTCCAGAGGGGACCTCCATGAAAAATCAAGGGCTGCAGGGAGGGGTGTTGGTGGCTTAGGGGGCCACTCTCAAACAATCCCCCAGCATAGTCTCAGTGTAGCGGGCACTGTGCTGCAGGAGATGCCATCCTTCAGATGAGAAACTAGTCTAATCCGGACATTAAAGAACCGAGCAAAGACAGGGGCAGGGGCATTAACTCCAGTGTAATGGATTCAATTCAAATATATACAATTATGGACAAGATTACCCAGTCAAGTATCAGTTTACCAGTGTCCATTGTTCTGGAATACCAGATGATACTGTAAAAACCTGCAGAATTACAGAGAGCAAGTACATAAAACTACAGAGATATATGTTGATCTATACAGATAATAACATTTCTGAGGAAACACCTACAAAGCATAATTTTTAACATGGGTTTAAGAATTGTAGAGGTCTCTTAGCACTTATTAACTTTTATTATCATTGCTACTGGTCCACTTTCAATATTTTTGTAGGTTTTGTAGTTGTAGGTCACACTGTTCACTTGCAGCTAGACCACTGGGGTGAGTCTGAAGAACACAGTTGAACTATTAGGAACATTTCCCTAAAGCCTAGCCGTTGAAATATCCGTCTAATTTTGAAGTATAAAACAAGAAATCGTAAAGAGAAAAAAGGGACCCGGCAGTAATAAAGCCACTGATAATAATAAGAAAAATGGACTGAAAACCCTAATGGAGAGAGTGTGGACATGCAGGGCCTACCTTGAGGTGTTCCTGCAGCTGCACCTCATGTTGGCGGGTGAGGTTCTCATGCTGCTTCTGGAACTCTGCGAAGAGCAGCTGTTTCTGCAGCTCCTGCTGCTGTTTGAGAAGGAGGAGTTCGTTTTGAAGCTGCTGCTCCCGCAGCACTGGGTCCGCCGTGGGCAGGGGGATACGAGTGTCGGTGCGTAGGTCTACCGGACCCCCCGAGCTCTGCATGCCTGCCGATTTCACAGACTCCGCCCCTGGAATCAGACAGAGGAGGGGCAGGGTTAGCATGCTACCATTTCTGGTTATCAATGTAGCATCTTTTATGTAGTGTTGATTTGGGGCTGTGTGGGTCTTGGTAGGTTAGATCTGTAAAATATTGAGTTTCGATGATTCACGTTTAAGAAAATAAATAATCTTAATTCAATTATCACCAACATTGTTCAAATGACATCAGGGGAGGGGAGGTGAGAGAGACTATTATTCAAATAATATATAGATATATAAATCTAAAAGATAGAATATACATTCATACACACGCCCATGTGCATGTATCCCTGCAGGTGTGTACGGGTGCGGTCGCACTACATCCCTCTTAAAAGTAATTATTGAGTAGAAGCACAGACGTCAGCACACTAATAGCAAGAACTACTGATCCAAAAAAACAAAAAAAAACAAAATCGAGTGCATGTTGTTTTTCTCTGTTACATAACTCCACAGGCAGCATAACTGTAGTGTAGTAAAGGCTGAAACATACCAAACACCCTCAAAAGATAAACCCATCACCATGGTAGCTAGGTTTGTACTGTAACACATGGGTACCAAACCAGTCATTTCCTTGGAAACTTACATATGACGCATACAGCTCTACCGCTGCTACGCTTTGACAAAGATGTCACTTTTGAATCAGAGTTTGACAAATCAGCTTTGCAGTTGATTGATTTAGTGACATTTCTTCGTAAAACACTTTACAATAGGACAGTAATATATGCACAAATCCAAATCAAAAAGAATTATGAAAAGACAAATATTTTAATGGCTGCTTTTGTTCCTTTTACTACAGAGATGTATATGATAAAGGGATAGCTAATCACACACAGCTATCGCAGGTCACCGAGCTGCAGTGCAACACAGAGTTTAACAACTTTTACCAAAACAAATAATGCATGACCTTCTCCACAAGGCTGTCAAGCAACACCTCGTTAAGTAAGCAAGCCTCCTTCTTGGTTTGCTTGCTCCAGTATCTCAACTGTAAATCACTGTGTGCAAAGCAAAACCACTGCTTTGCACAATGGTACAGTCATCCCACTTCCTTCTGTTTCATAGTACAGCACTGAGCTCTCACACCCTCTACAAAGAGCTCTGGTCTAAGCAAAGCCATTGCCTTCCGCAATGCAAACCCACAACCGCACCTACTATCTTGTACTTTTACCATGCTGAACAAGTCAAGAAGACATGCTTTTTGGCTAGCACTTGTAATACTGGTACAGATTGTGTAACTTTACAACCCCCACCCCCCACACATTTCCTACAGTTTTTCTATGAGAAACATCAACCATTAATAAAATCAATAGGTGTCTTAACTTGCACATATATGTTCAGTCAACTGGTAACAGTCTTAGACTTTTACTGTATACAATATTAATATGGAACTAATCAAGGCCAACAGGGTCATTCCATAGAATAATACAGTAACAGAAATATAAAATGGTATAGTAGACTGTACTTCTCAATCCAAGATTGCTGACAAAAATGATGTCTCTTTCATATAGAAAAATGCCTTCCTCGCCTCTTAAATCTATCTCAACTTGACCATGTACAGTAGGAGGGTGGCACTACACAAAAGGCTGACTTCCACCTGACCACACAAGTTCACGTTAGGAAGTAATAAACTAAATTAAAATGAGGAAGTCTCTATTCAAGTGCCAGGGCTGAAATAAACACAGAGTTCACCATCACAGAATAGAAACATGCTTTCGTCAACAGGAAGAAGTCTTTGGATTAATGATAACGAGATTAGGTTAGTTATCCAGCATCACCCAGAAATAGAATGAATCTGAGCCTGGTATGTAAATGATTTGTGACAATTACAGTAACACTATCGGCATCCTGGATATGATGCACAGGCAACCACTTTTACAGAATCTGCCCAAATGACAAGATTTTTAAGGTATTTATTTTACTTAGAACTAAGTACCGGTACATGAACAATAAGCCACACTGGATTGTGAATTTTTTATATATATATATATATATATATATCTATATATATAATATATATATATATATATATATATATATATATATATATATATATATACCAGTCAAAAGTTTGAGTACACCTGCTTGAAACCAGGTTTTTCATGATTAACTATGCTTTTAGCTGTATAAACTTGTCTATAAACACTTAATATTTACTTATATGATATGTGTACTTATATGAGCCGATAATCATATATGAATTGCATTTCATTTTTAATTTCATTAATTGTCTGCATTTAATTTCATTTAAAAATTTAATTGCATTTAATTTTTAAATGAAAATGTAAATCTTGTCAATTTCAATGAAATGGTCACCCAAAGCAAGGGGGTTTCAGTCTCAAGCCCAAGTCAGTTAAACGTCTGAAATGTGTACAACACGGTGTTAGAACACTGGCCTAAGTATAAAAGTGTCTTTGTTAGATGTTCTCTGAGTTAACTAGCATGTTACCTAATTAACCTTGTGTCACCAATTATTGTTAACAGGTGAGGGTCCATGATTACTATACATATAGTTAGCATAAGCACAAGTTTATCATTCCTGAATGTAAGGGAGCAGAAAATGGCAAATTACACTCAGTTAAGCAAAGAAAAAAGACTTTGTAATTACTTTAAGAAATGAAGGTCAATTTTTAAGACAAATCGCAAGAACTCTGCAAGGGTCTGTAACTGCTGTGGCCAAGACCATCAAACAATTTGAAGAAACTGGCACTCATGAGGACCGAACAAGGTCAGGCAGGCCAAGGGTGACCTCAGAATCAAAGAACAAGTTCATTCGAGTCACAAGTCTGCGAAACCAGCGATTAACTGCCCCTGAAATACAAGCTCAGCTAAATGCTACTAGAAGTACAGATGTTTCAACATCAACTGTTCAGAGGAGATTGCGTGAAGCTGGCCTAACTGGAAGAACTGCTGCAAAGAAACCATTGTTAAGAGTGCAGAATAAGAAGAAGAGACTTGCCTGGGCCAAAAAAACACAGAAACTGGACGTTTGAGGAATGTTTTATGGACCGATGAGTCAAAATGTGAAATATTTGGGTTCAACCGCCAAGTATTTGTAAGACGCAGGGAGGGTGCGTGCATGAGTTCTGCATGTGCCAAGCATGGAGGAGGCAGTGTCATGGTCTGGGGGTGGGCTTTCCTGGTGACAGAGTTAATGGTTTTTACCAAGTCCATGGCAAGCTCAACCAGCAGGGCTATCATAGCATACTTCAGAGGCATGCCATTCAATCAGGATTCCGGCTAGTTGGGCAGTCCTTCATTCTTCAGCAAGATAATGACCCGAAACACACCTCAAAGTTGTGCAAGAACTATCCGGCGAAGGAGGAAAGTGAAGGACAACTCAATCTAATGACCTGGCCTGCCCAGTCTCCAGACCTCAATCCCATAGAACTTGTATGGGACGAACTGGACAGAAGAGTCAAAGCAAAGCTACCCACAAGTGCCCTACATCTCTGGGAATTGCTGCAGAAGATCTGGGAAGACATGTCGGGTGATTTCCTGCTGAAACTTGTTAACCGAATGCCTCGTGTTTGTGAGACAATTATTAAGGCAAAGGGTGGCTATTTTGAGGAATCCAAGATTTAGAGACAATTTTCAATTTTCTTGAACATTGCTTTGATACTCTTATGTTTTGTTTTGTATATTGTAACATGTGTTTCCAATTTCAAGAATTTACAGAAACGTATACTGTCAATTATGAAAAAAAAACTAGTTTCCAGCAAGTGTACTCAAACTTTTGACTGGTACTAACTATATATATATATATATATATATATATATATATATATATATATATATATATATATATATATATATATATATATATATATATATATAGACACACACACACACACACACACACACACACACCCCCAGATGTCATACTTAATATGAATAAATCATTTTAAATGTAAAAGATATCAGGTAGCATAGCACGCACGCACACGTTTTAATGTTTGTACGCGGGTTTGTGGTTATGAAATCTTGTGAGGATTATCATTTATGAATGGCTTGAGGGATTGATCTGAAAATGTGTACATGGCTTCATAATGGTGGGGGAGAAACAAAACTAAATGGGTAATTTCAGATTTTTATAAACCGTTCACACATAAACTCCTTTAGATCTGCAGTACTGTTAAATTGGAAGCATACTTCTGTGTGGTATGCCGGTTAATTATTATTATTATTATTCTTTTTTTTTTTAAATAAAACACTGCAGTTCATTAATTTAAGCCTGGATTGCATCCTCAATAAGATTTAATAATGTGAATTGGATTAAAAGAGACAGATGGTGATTGCACACTTGGTTTCGCAGCCTAAACAACAGAATGAAAATCCAATTAAGGTCAATGTAACTAGCAACCCTAAACTGGTCACCAATCGTTAGCGTATGGCAATGACCCCTTTATGAACAGAGTGCTGCTGATACAGTGCTGTTATGGCAATGAGACACTGATTCAATTCCTGCCCACCCCAAAAAAATGCTCTTGCTTACAATTATTTTATTATTATTTTTTGTTATAGTTTATTCATGCCAAATGTATCCAATAAATGTTTTTTTTTTATTATTTTTTTTAACACTTTTTTTTTTTAACGGGGTGTTTTGTTATTGTAACAGCACGTCTTGCCAAAACTGTATTGTGAAGCTCTCTTAAGCTAGTCTCACAATCTCCACCCCCCCACTCCCTTGGTACAGGCCCAAAAACGATGAGAAACACCATTTATTAACATTTTTATGCGTTGCTTTTGCAGGATTGTTTGTTCGAAAAAAGAAAAGCTGACATCTACTCCACAAGTGGTCCTGTCACAAGTGGGCTTACAAGATGATTTTGAGTGGGTGACAAAATCAGCTTGTACTTGCACAGCGCCCCATGACAATATACTTTTTTTTGTAGTATATGCCGCACTTTCCAACTGCTACAAACAATCTGATACAAAGAAATTTCAAATGTCTGTACCACGTCAACATCAGGTCTACTTTTTATCACACAAACCAATATTAGATGGTAATGTATATCAATATAGTACTGCATTTTTTTCCATTATTTCTTAATTGGTAGATAACTATGTATTCTTATATTGTTCATAACCACAACCACAGATATTTAAAAAACAAATAAATAAACTTAATTTAAAATGTTAACCGCTAGATGGCATTATCTAGAGGTTTTTCGTAACGCTGCACAACGTTAGTTCTGATAAAAAGAAGATGGCAACCGGCAGTGAATCAGCCTATCATCTGCATGCCAAGTCAGCTGTCTTGGTAAACGACGGCTGGCAAAAGCCATCTGGAAATGTTACAAGACTCGTTTACACACGATTACCTCTTACTCTCTACAGCATTATTGTAATCAGCTAGGAAAGCAGAGCTATAAATATCCTATCACTCAACGGCAGCTGTTGACAAAAAGGGAAGGGTGAAATAAACTTTTGTATCAGGGGAAGACAACAAAGAGTAATGTTGTCATTTTGTATTAAGTGAGCAAGCTATCTATTAACCTTTAGAAAATAGACCTGTGCACACCATCATGAGCAAAGGCACTGTATGTGCGTCTGGGTGTTTGTTTGCTTTTGTTTGTTTAACATTTCCATAAACAAAATGAGCTACTTATCCACAAAGAAATACAAATTTTAATATTTATTTGAACTTAAATTTGCTCAAATTACTTGCATTGCTAACACAAATGTTCTGTTTTCATTTTAGGACCCAAAATTAATGTCTATACTGTAGTTTATTTCTGCTTGAACAAACATGAAACTATACTGATTTACATGACAGCAGGATATCAAATCAACCACTGCGATACAGGCTTGAAAATATATTTATTTCTGATTCCGCTGAGATGCTCATTTAGAAAAAGCAGGGTGAGTCACACAGTCAGGGGAGCGGAGGTTCGGGTCCTGGCTGTGCGAAGTCACCATTCGCTGGGGATTTCAGAGGGAGCGTTGCATTGGCTCTGGTTCTCCTGCAGGTTAGGGAGGCAAAACTGGCAGGGATCGTTTTTCCTCATCGAGTTACCGGGCTGGCCTCCTCTCTAGAGTTCTTGGGTGTAAAAGATAAAACCGTCTGGGACACAGGATCGAAGTATGCCCTGAACCGCCAGTTTTCCTGAGCTGTGTGTGGAATTGCTACAGTGATGAGAAAAATAATTGTTCATTATTTAATTGTGAGAATATTGTGGGTAAAATAATTGTCCTGTAGTCAGCAACTCTGGATAGCATATCATAGAGGGTCTTTTGCATCAAAGTCGAATACACTGAGAGTACTGCATGCAAAGAAGAAATGCATTTCACCCCATATATATATATATATATATATATATATGAGTGCCCATTAGCTTCACTAACATCAGTGGTTGTTGTGCTGTGGATCTTATGTGCTTGTTTTAGATTTTAAGTGAAATTAAAAGATCGCTGGGAATATTGCCATGAGGTGTTACTCATTTTAAACCATTGGTTTTTCACTTTTTGTGGTATAGTAATGCTAGATTTCCCCCCCCCCCCCCCCCCCCCAAAATTGTCACGGTATCGAATGTTGGCATTGTGACGAGGGCAGAGGAGAACACTCTACAGAATAACACAGACAAGCCTTTGCTTGGATAATTGGCCTTTATAATCCAACCACTGTCTCCACAGCAGCACTAAGCCCAGTGTGGGTGTCTCCTCATCTTCTCTGTCTGCAGTCAAATCAACTGCCCGCTCTGAGCAAAGACACTTAATTGAACTTTAATTAGGTTTTCTTTTCTTGTTTCAGACAAGAAGATGAACGATAACATAACACAATATTCTCTAATATAGCTGAATTATAAATAACCCAGGGTTATAAATACAATATGCAAATAGTGCAATGAGGAGGGGGGTGGAATTTTTCTTAACATCACAATATGAAAGAGCATTAAGATAATCCATTTCTATCTATTAACCCATTATTCTGTTTAAAAGTACAGTACAGATTACCAACTTGCATTAAAAGAAATGCAAAAAACAGTTTGCACCTTGGCAGTACTACATTATTGGAAAGACAAGGGTTTCCATGTTCTCTCCTCTTGACAGATTCCCTTTTTTATTGTTCTGAGAATCTTCAGGTTCTCTGCAAAAAAACCACGTGAAATTTAAACCTACTAGACTGTCTTGTATTGCAGAAGAACAAAAAAAATATATTTTGAATGCACGGTGGTCTCAATGGAAAGGAAATCCTCGGCACTTATGTAACGCTCATGGTTTATGTGTTTCTCTGTATGTATGTGTGAGGAAGAGTACTGTACGCAGGCGAGAGTTTGAAAAAAAAACAGCAGCAGTGGGTGGACGCCTTGTCAGTTTGATTAGAAAGCTCTTGCGTGCGAAGCTGGATTTCTGCCTTGGGATTCCCCTCGCAAACCAGCTGTGGAGCCTCGCAGATCACGACAGGAGCCATTAAAAGCATCCTCCACGCACAACAGCAAGCACTGGCATTGGAGGGCAGCGCCCAGGTAATACTCCATTTGGCCCTGCAAACCGCAAGAGGAGACCCGCTTTAAAATAAGACGACTTTCAGGGCAAGGATAAACAGATTAAACTACTTTTTTTTGTAGGTGGGGAGGGGGGGTTCCCTGTGACAATACTACTGCATATAACTGTATGATTGGGTCAACATTGGTAAATAGTTTCGTCACTACTATACAGACTTGAAATCAAGTGCTTCATCCTGTAGCTGTACCAACCGCAGTATCAAGGCTGCTCCCCCCCACAACTAATGTTGCCACTGCTTTTCTTTTATGGTCAGCTGGAATCGGTGCAGAACACGGTGGATTCTCCCTACAGCGTTCCTAAGGAGCTCCGCTTGAAGTGTGCTCTTCTATCAAAACTGGGCAGTGTGTTGGGGAAATTGCCATCTCTGCCCTTGCACAGTCCAGACAGATGCTTCATAAACAACAGAACATTTGCAGTAGGTCAGTAACATGCAGCACACTTGGAAAATTCTTGTTTAGCTTCATGGCTCCGACTCTTTGGAACTCTCTCCTAACCTTAGTGCGTGATGCTCCCACCATTGCTCGCTTCAAATTAACTCTCAAGGCCCACTTGCTCTCTCTTTCCATGCTCTTTAAACCTGATATCTGCTATTAGCTGTGTTGTTGCTACTATTTCATGCATTGTGCATTTTTCACTGTATTGTATTAGGCATTGTTTTTTTTTTTTGTTTTTTTACTGTATATCATGTCCTATGCACTTCTCAGTATTTAAAGTATTATGGATTTTGGTGTTACTGTACCAAAATCCAAATCCATAACACTCTTGTAAAGAGCTTTGTAACGGTGGTCCACTATTAACGGCGCTACATAAAATAAAGATTGATTGATCCCCTGGCACACTGTAAATAAAAAAAAAAAAAATAGTTTTCCTATCACTGAGAAAGACAAAACGTTTTCTATTGAATATTACACTTTTTTTTTTTTTGTATTTCAACATTTGCAATTTACAATGCAAGTGTTATGTTTGATCGAAATAAAGAGACTTCTAAGGCACTAAAATACTGTACAGTACATAATCCACTTCCATGCACCTATACGTTAATCTTTCTACCCGTGATCAACGATGTAAATCACATGCAAGCAGCCAGAGATTTAATCCTAGCAGGGTCCCATTTGTTTTCCATTTTGCTTTTACCAGCCTATCTGTTAGCATTTAAACTGCAACATCTGGGACTTTAGTTCAATCCAATTTACAAGGACTTGTTCAGCTGTTGTAGCCTAGACAGGGGAAAAAAAGGAGAACCAGTAGTGTGGATTACTGTGAGTTTATATATGAACTGACCTGTAAATGCCCTGACTAAGATGATAATATATACCCTAGTCTTCTCTGTTAAGGTACAGTAAACTTGTATTAATCATCCTCTGTAAAGACCAAGGGTCGATTACAATGAACTGAAAGGAGCATACTAACTGGGGATGATCCCGTGGTTAGTATGGAGGATGATAGTAAACTAGTGCGCAAGTTAATACAAATTGCAGAGAACTAAGCAGCTCAAGATAGTCCCCATCTGCGTATTAAAATGCGTCTCAATTGCAATGAACCCAAAGTAACTGCTATTGCCCTCTAGAGGATACTAAAACACGCTAAGTTAGTCTAGCAATACCGGTAGACTAAAGACTTGTGGAATCGTACTAACTTGAACAAATCTGAAAAATCCCAAAATGTACTGACAACTCTGAAACAGAACTATTCATAACAAAAAAATTACATAAAAGTGACTTGAAATATATCTACTTTTTTTTTTTTTTTTTTGTAATTTCAGGATATTTCAGAAGCAACCCCTGTAGATTTAAAACTTGCTGCTGCTTCCTGGTACCCAATCACTTCCTGTGCAAGAACAATGCAAGTAGGGGCCAGGCAGACAGAAGGTTGCTAGTAAGAAGTAGGTGGTTTTATTTGAAAGCCTTAGTTATCATGGCATTGAAAGGAAGGAAAATATATTCTCAAATTAGTCCACAATTAGTCTAAACGGTGGACACTGACCTGTAAACCAAAAAAGAAAACAGTAAGAAAATCACTAGTACAGTAACTGGCTATCGCATGTAATTAGGGGGCAGATACTTCACAGTGTGGTTGATTATTAAGTCTCTTAGGCATTGATCCAGAATAGTTCTTACCTGGTATCTCTTATGTAAACAAACAAAAAAAAAAATCAGCACAGAAACTGACCACCATGAATACAATAACCCTGCAATGGTGCAAACATATTTATGAGATCTGGAACACTTTCTAAGGAGTTCACACTTTGCTGGCTTTATAAGAGAGATGCTGGAAATAGCACAATGATGTATGAGTACCAGGCATTTCTATGCTTTGGCAGACATAATTCCTTTGGGGTTGCATTCAAAAGTTATATAAAAAACAAGCTCTGGATCTTCTGCAGACGGAGTCGCTGAATAGAGAAAATCCCACTACAGAGGTACAATGAAGCCCAGCCATCAGCTGTCTGCTGAGCTGGGTAGATAGACACGACTTTATGTTTCTCGACTCACTGTCTGAGTTTATTATATAGATATTGATTTGGCGTTGAAATTCTTACAAAAGACCCATTGCCAAACTGTCAGCAACAAAACCAACACTGAATTTGTAGGGTTTACATATGAAATTAGACTCGACTACAAAGCCAAAATGGTGCCAAACTAAAAAATTATTTATACAGTAGATTTACACACACAGTATTTTTTTTTTAATGAATAAATCACCACATTAACCCTATACTTGGAAACACAAAGAAAATGTTGCCCTTTGCACTTTACTTTCTCAAATTCTAGTTCTGCTTTCTCTCCCTCTATCACTTTCTTTTGCTGTACTGTACAAATCAGAGCTTTAGTCTTCTTCACTGTCAGGCTTTAAGAAAAGACAGAAAGCAAGTATTAAGAAAGTCATCTGGCTTTTGTGTTACATGTGCTGGCTTCTCCTGGGAGATGACGTTGAGACAAAAAATAAATAAAATAAAAAAATAAAAAGTGCAAGCACAGCCTCCCCGCCTCTGCTCTGCGACAGGCAGCCCCGAGATTGAGGCTTCCCCTGCTTTTAATGAGCACCTAGGGATGATAAACACCATGGCTTCGCTTTTGCACTGTCACAGAAAATTAATGGGCACTCCCCTCCACTCTGGAAACTGCCCCAGAGGTATCCAATCTTGGCTTTCCACTGTCTGTCTGAGCACTGTTGTACTTATCCTCACTTGAGTAGCTTAATATATTATTTTAGTACAGTAGTTGTTTATCTGAGTAAGAACAGTTTTGAGATTTTTGAAAATGCAGAATCCCATAGGGTTTGATATCTATTTTCAGTATCAGTATTTCCACTGGGGCCAAGATCAGATACAAAGAGACACCTCTAAACATCACCACACACTGATCCTACCTATCAATGTATTCTAAATCATGTTACTTCCAAGTTTCATCAATAAGCCATTTTCCCCAGAGATGTATAAAAATGAAAGGGTGCCATACAGGTGGACAAATGTACAGACAGACACCCCCCATTAACTGGAATTTAATACTCAACAAACAATACTTGAATCATTTATTATAAAACTAAATAAGGTTTTCCAGATAAATGAAAAAAAAAGTTCAGTGGGATCTATGTACGCATGACTATCAATTTTTATCAATTTATCAGAAATTAAGAGATGTAATGAAAAACAAAAACAAATATATGTTTCCACTCAGTCAGAGACCATTGCATAACCTCTGATGCTACTAATAACAGTAATGGTGGCCCAGGTAATAACTATTTACATATGATATTTTATTTTATCTTATTATGCATAAAGGGTGCAGAAGGTCACCGGTTCAAATCCCACCTCTGCCACTGACTGACTCACTGTGTGACCCTGAGCAAGTCACTTCACCTCCTTGTGCTCCATCCTGTGGATGAGATGTTAAATCAATGTCCTATTGTAAGTGACTCTGCATATAAAGCACAGTTCACAGCCTACCTCTGTAAAGCACTTTGTGATGGTGGTCCACTATGAAAGGCGCTACATAAAAAATAAAGATTTATTATTATTATTATTATTATTATTATTATTATTATTATTATTATTATTATTATATAATTTAAGTCCGATCTCCTAATGTGAGATCTTGCAAACACCTATTTTCCAAAAGTAAGACATTCATTAATATCTTACTTAATCTGAAGACCTACATGGATGACACAAAAATCGATTAAAATTAAGGGCTGTATTTTGGCAAGCACTTTAAACATCTTTGCATGGGATACTTTTAGAAACATTAAATGGATCAACAACCTTTGTCAATACCAGAATTAGCACTCTTAATTGCATGGTAGACCTCCTATGCAGCCCATTATTTTTAAGTACCACCTGTCACTTTATAATTTGCATGTAACAAGAAAAGCAGTCTGTGAAAGGGTGCTTCTAAAGCCCTCCCCTTATAAGATGATTGGTTCCTCACTGGCTTTGGCAGTTCGCATGAGGACAGGCTTGTTTTAATTCTCGTAGTATCGGTAGTTAGTTATCAAGCGAGAAAAAAAAAAAAAAAAGACTTCAAAAACTTTTTTTTTTCCCCTTTTCTTATAAACAGCTTTTATCCTATTTTTTGGAAGCTTTGAAGAATGTAAACACACGTTGGCTATGGAGAATGCGCTTTCATTTTACAGTAATGGCATGTTCAAGGAGATTAAAAAAAAAGACTATCTGACACATCACACAAGTCTCCCAGTAAAATGCTGCATTTATTTATTTTTTATTAAACTTGACAACAATACAATTATAAATGATGCCCACAGAAGAAGCCGCTAAGCCGTATCAGATGTAGACAATTGCATGCGTCTTCCAACTTAATATGGTCGTAAACCTTTTGTGACACTGGTTTAAATCAACAGCTTCTTTCTTTGTAAGATTAAACTAGTACATCAATGAAGCAAATATGTAATGCCAATTATATCACTTATTTGTGCTACACAGTGGCTGGCAAGAAGACTGGCATCAAAACAGCTGTGGGTGGAAATCTGTAGAGAAGTTTGTTCACGAAGATGGCAACCACAATTTTTACAGGTTACAGAAAACATGTCAATGATCTGATCTGCATAACAAACAAGTTTGTAATGAGAGGAAAATCCACCACGTCGACATTCTTGTTTACAGTGCTCTTATGAACAATCCTGACCTTACAGTTCACGCTGAGATAGAGGTTCCCAATTGTCTAACCTCTATACCTACCCAAATGTACACCTCCCATTATTTATAAGGGTACAAGAAAATTTCAAAAGGTGCTGATTATCCCTCTCAGCACAGTGAAGTCTATCATTAAGAAATGGAAGATGCATCATACCACCTAGACACTTCCCAGATCAGGTTGCTCTCCCAAACTGAGCAGCCAGGCAAGCAGGAAACTGGTTCGGTATGTCACTCTGAAGCCAACAATGACCTTGAGAATGTTCTGTGTCTGAGATGGGAGTCAGTGTTCACACATCAACAATAAAGCTGGTCCATACACAAAGCTGGCCTGTATGGACGGGTGGAAAGAAAGAAGCTATTACTTAAAAAGCCTCATCTTAAAGCACATATGGAGTTTGCGAAAAATCATGCAGATGATACTGCAGACATGTGGAAAAAGGTTTTGTGGTCAGACGAGACAAAAATTGAACTTTTCAATCTAAATTCCATGCGTTACGTCTGGCGCTAGCTCAACACTGCACATCACCCAGTCAACACCATCCCAACTGTCAAGCATGGTGGTGGCAGCATCATGTTATGGGGATGCTTCTCTTCAGCAGGGGCTGGGAAGCTTGTCAGGATAGAGGGGAGAACGGATGGTGCAAAATACAGGTGAATCCTTGAGGAAAACCTGTTTGAGTCAGCCAAGACTCAAACTGGGGAGGAAATTCACATGTCAGCAGGACAATGACCCAAAGCACAAAGCCACAGTGGAGTGGTTGAACAAGAAAATAAATTAATGTTCTTGAGTAGTCCAGTCAAAGTCCTGACTTGAATACAATCAAAAATTTATGGTGAGACTTGAAGATTGCAGTTCACCGACGATCCCCAACAAACTTATCAGAACTGGAGCAATTTTCCTGTGAAGAATGGGCAAAAATTTCGCCAACCTACCGTGCAAAGCTAGTAGAGACCTACCCAAAAAGACTCATAGCAGTAATTGCTGCAAAAGGTGCTTCTACCAAGTACTGACTCAGGGGCTGAATACTTATGCAACCAGTAAATTTCATTTTGCACATTTTCTTTGCAAGTTTTGTTAACATTTAACCTCCTTCTCAAATAACAGTGTTCAGTGAACCACTACAGCTTTGAATAAAAAAAAAAAAGTTAGTTTGAAAAACTGACACTAAATTATTTGTAATTCAACAAAATGTGACATTAATGGAAGGGGGTGAATACTTCTGCAAACCACTGTATTATCTTTCAAATCTGTATCTGTATAATTGCGATGCCCTTTGTCATAAAGCTCTGGGTATTATTGTTTTCCTCTCTCATTCTGGATACTGCTTCACCCTGCTGCACCACGTGCGTTGAAGCTGTTCTCCAATTGCTCAATGCCCTAGTTGACGCGCATCAAATCGCAAAGATTCAATCCTATTTATTTCACGCCGCTCCAGTGCCACCCTGGACCCGCTCCTGCGGCGCGTGTGGTGTGAAGATACTTATCAAAAGTATAGCTCCTATTCATTTTTCTGCATCGCTGCACAGTTCCACTTGCCGCATCGCAACTGGTGGGTAGCAGCCTTAGCCTGTGCATAATCCCCAGAGTAGTGTAGGTAACCGGGCAACAAAGAATACTTTTGTGCACAGCGACAGGTGAATTTGCTCCAGGCTGAAGTTAACAGCTTGTTTCCTGCCTGTTAAGAATATGGGTCAATTTAATTAGCCTTTTCGTTATCGGTTCTGAGAAACTGGAATTAAAACCAGCTAACTACAATCGGATGACACACTCATAACCATGGAAGCGGCAATGATAATTTCCATATTCTGGAAGTGGGGGGGGGCGCACTACTTAAGGCTACATGATGACAGGAACCAGTGACTCTTGTCTATAGGCTAGTCTAACAGATCATCGACCATATGTATGCCTTGCAGGCGCATGACATCAAATCAGTGCCGTAATGGCTGGCCATGGTGGTCCTACGTGCATTTACTGTAACATTTTCCACACACACAAATATATTTATACACATAGATATTTGAGTTTGAGAGAGAAACAGAAATTAATGCAAAGTGACCTAAGGGATTGGGTTTGTGACAATTCCTAGTGGGAAATTGGGGACACTGTTAATGTGCTCAACATACCCCAGGGGAGGTCTTAAACAAGCGGTAACCGGGATTAGACAAATATTTAGCTGTCCTGGCAACTTCAAGGGGCTTAAATTTCCCCTCATCTAAAATATCCAACCCGCTCCACTCATTGCGAGACTGATATTCCAGACATCAGTCTTACCGCCACCCTATGAAATGTGTCCCTTTGCCCAGGTCGCTACACAGGAGGGTCAGCAAGAGTGAAGAATGAAGTAAACAGGAGCTCCGCATGCAGAGGCATGCAGTGCTCGTATTGCAGGAATCCAGGAATAGATAGGAGGCAGTAGTAGTAGGCAGGAGAGGAGAAGTCTATTTTAAGGAAGACTTTTATTTTAGCAGCCTAAAAAACAACTAGTCAGATGAATAAATCCCTGAATGATCCCTGCCCGTGACCACTTTGGTGCATGTTATGTTAAGGTCCGAGGCTGCTAGCTACCACCCCCCTCACCCCCACCCCATCCCGTCCCCTCCCTTAAACATATTCTTGCGTGCTTTTCTATTTGCCCGCAATAATTACCATTCCTGGACTTCTTGTTTACGATGAACATGATGACTGTGCTACAGTTCTCTAAAGCTACTTGATGCAGTAGAATGGCAAAACTCACAGCATACCATATTTTTTAATTTGGTTAGGTAAGGACAGAAGTTAGAAAGAAAATGTAGGGACTTGGTTAAACATTGTAGTTTAAACCATTCTAGGTTGTACTTTGAACCAAGTTGCACCAGACAAACTAGAGAATGTAAGTGGAGAACTTATAGGGTTACATTTTTGGTTTGTTCAGTTTTATTTTTAGTTTAATTTGCTTAGTAACAAAAAAAGTATGGTGGCCCTGAAGTACAAAACACAAGCAACTACAACATCAGGCAGAGACTTCCAAATAAAAAGTTAGCGACAAACCAAACAAATTTCAAAACAGAAATGGAACACTTGAGTGGGTGGGTGCTAGGTAGTGGAGGGAGGAATAATTAAATGAATGAATAAATAAATATGGTGTTGAATACAAATAGTAAATAATCAAAACAATGTAAGACTAAAACTGTTTTTTGTTTTTTTTACACTTTCAAACACCATTTCAGCTTTGCTTAAAATAATATTCAAATGTTCAGTTTATAAAAAATTTAAACTATAAAAAACAAATACCAAGGACTGTGCAAAGACAATGCACTTGGCGCTCCAGGATCATAGCAATACAGTTATTGTTCCTCCAATCACAGATCTGTGATCAGGTCCCCTCCACTAACTAGCGCCACTTTTGGGATTTGGTTGCTTGTCGCTAACTTTTTTATTTGTAAGTCGTTACTTTTTTGTTTATATGTCACTAGCAATTAATTTGCTGGTGTTTTGCACTTCAGGGCCACCATACATCTAAAACACTGGTGGTGCTTTTTTTCTTTGACGTCATTACAGACCATTTACTAACACGTATCAAATAAACTGCACAGAACATGACCCAAGGTCTTTCTGCAACCACAGCAAAGGTAAGAAGGGAAATAATGGTTGCTAATAGGGAAGCTCGCATTGCCAGCGTTTCTGCTGTCTCTACACTTAAGAACAAAAAGGAGGACTTTAGTGCCACAGGCTTCCAAAATGACATCAAAAATACATTTTAAAAACAACTTTTGCAGTTTATTTTTTTACATGTATATGTTCCATCTTTAAATGCTTTGAATTATGCAAATTCTGCTCTTCCTGAATCCACACAGCAAGATAACATCGGAAAAAATATTAGAGACACAAGATGAACTGTTCTTCTTTGCGGCGGCCTAGGACCCCAGCAAAAACTCCCCTGCCTCCCATCCCATCTTCCTTTTTTAAGAACAGCACACATGCTTAAACATTTAAATTAGCTTAGGAAATGAGCACACTCCACACAATCAAGATCCTTTAACAAGCAAATGAAGACTGTACGATCCCAAAGAGTCATTCCACCCACCTGAATTTCACAATGCTACTCGCACAGCATTCTACAAAAGCATTATAGCAATCCTGTATGCCGGAAAGACAAATGCAGAATGCTCTATAGAACCTTGTTGATTTTGAATGCCTACCATGTTGTGTAAATGTTTAAATCTACAGCAATGCTACGCATAGTACATGCTTAACAGTGCATACACACATTTCAGAGAAATGACGCTTATCTAGTCTAAGTCAACACTGGCCCCAGTAAAATGACCTAATAACCATTAAAAGCTCAGGTGCTACCTTGTTTTAACCAACTAAAGCCCACAGCTCTGCTGTGACTGGAACAGCAATCCATCTCTTATTATAGAAGTTATTTTCTCATTTACCTTCTCAAATGCCTCTTTGGAAATAGACAGGGTCCCTGATCAAAGAACTGCTGTTACTCACCAGAGGTGGGAATGGTGGGAATCCGGTTTCTGGCCAGCAGTTCTAGAGGCTGCTCCCGGCTAGTCACACCGTCTGAGGAAAAACAGGATTCGGTCTCGTAAATAGTCTGTAACATTGCGGACAGCCCCGGCACTTTGGGATTCAAAAGCATGCCAAATTGATCCAAGGTTCAGAGATAAAGATGGAGCAATAAATAAAAAATAAATAAAACAATCAATAAATAAATCAACAAGCCCCGCTAAGAGCTGGCCAGTATATGAATTCATTCAAAAAAAAAAAAAAAAAAAAAAAAAAAAATGAACATGCTCTGTTGATGTTTAACTGCAATTGATCCAAAGTATCTTCGCAACAGAAGGAAAGCATGTATAAATACAAGTTAAATACAAGTTTGCTGTAGTTTGTTGACAAGAGTAAAGGGACGGTGGAGAGATTGGAGTGTTACAAACGGTCTTGTAACTTTAAAAGCAGCATCCCACCTAACAAAAAAATTGTAAAGAAACACAGGATTACTTGTCCACTGAAAAAATCTGAAGAAACAGTTGCTTCCAGAGGTTAACATTCGAAGACAAGTTCATTTTCAGGATGGAAAGTCTGGATATCCACACCAAAACAATTTTTAATACCACAATATCTTTTCAGCACTTCCAACTTCCTTCACCTGCTTATTTCAAAAACGTTCCATTTAAAAAGGCAAAAACAGTAAAGGAAATGGGAGCATGGCGTCTGTATCCATGCATGAGTCACTCGGTACAGGGATCAGCAGCTGTTTGTAGAAGGAAAACACTCAAGTTTTAGGCATCGTTGGGGTGTTTTAAAATGTACAGCAACTGAGTCCTCGGTATTAGCTGCACCAAAGTAATCCAAAAGGAGGATACAAAAAATAATACAAGGAAAGGAAAGCAGAATGGAAGCTGACCCCCCTGCTTTGTACACCATGCATCTGCTGTACTGTAGGGCACAGAGGCTGGTGAGTTTACAAACAGACTGAGGCTCTGCACGCCTAAGTGGCTGGAAATAGCATTGGAATTGCAAGAGAGGAGGGGCCAGCTATAAATAGAGCACTCCAGGCTCAGGGAAGGAGGATTGCTCATGCAAACACTGGGGACCAATCAACAGAGCCTTTCCCACAGCCGCTACAGTGTTTTAACCGTTTGTGAGCCAGAGAGGAGCAAGAGGTTGCTGCTTTTCCTACAAGAACTCATGAAAAGATAAGCTCTTGCAATACATATAGCTTTCTCTTACACTCTCCTACCCTTCTCTCTGTATAGCAGTACATCATCTGTGTGTGTATATAGTAGAGTGGGCGGTTTGTATGTTTGTTTTTTTGTATTCAGCTGATGAAGGACTTATATTCCAAAACATCCTGACAATTGATTTGTAATCAATTATTCTACCTTTTTAAGTTGTAAAATATCCTTTTCTTTATATATATAACTATTTTTTCCTTGCAAGATCTTTGTGCATTACGCAACAATGTCAAGGTTTTCCACTTGTACAGAGCAGAACTCAATCTAAATTAAGCTTATATGTCTGTACAAACATATCTGTATGTCAGTGCTCATTAAATGTGTATCTGCCATCTAAATATAGATCTGTTTACATATTTCATACAGCATAAAAAACACCAACATCACTCGGCTCTAACTATAAACCAACTATACCTAGTGAAGCATCAGCAGCTAAAAAGCCGTGTATCCTGACACTTGCAAATCTGTTTATGTCCTTCACTAAGGAGGCTATGTATGCTACCGACACGCCTCATTAAAAACTACATTTTGAAGAATGTGGTGGCTTAAGTCAAAACAACATCTTCCAAATGACTAACCCCCTGATACATAATGTCCTTGTTGCTATTGTGTTGTCCTACAGTAAGTGTCGGTGGGGCTGGTTGGCCCAGTGCATTGACAATGTGACAGTCTGTGGGCAGTTGGAAACTACTTTGGGTAGTCTAATCCAGTTCCTAGTGAAAAGGAGTCTACATCACAAAACAGGACCCAGTCCTGGGTTTCAGAACTACCCTGAAATACATGTCTTATGAAAACCATCAGGTGCAAGGAAGACAGGACCTGTTCACTCTTCACTGCCTGTGTTTTAACTGCAGCACATACCCTCAGTATGCAGCGTTTTTATTTCAGAAATGGAAACAGCACTGCCCTTTTTATTGAACGACGGTTTGCAATTTCCAAAAAAAAAAAAAAAAAGATAATTAAGAGTTAAAGTCAAGGACTGGGTGCCACGAGATGCTCGGTAAAGATCCCAAAATTAAAAGGTGACTCAGAGCCTAAGGTAACACTGTCAGTCTGTTCTCCAAATAAGGATGGGACTGGAAATTAGCAGCTGAAGCTTAGTTATAAATGAAGAAAAAAATAAAAAAAAAAATTCTCATTATCTCTGCAATTCAGAGATCTATAAAAACTGTATTTTTTTATTTTTTTAAATCCCTTGTGAATAAGATGAAACAAAATTCATTGCATTCTATTTTGTTATGTGGGTTTTCTGTAAGCATTTCCTCAAGGACAGGACAAGCAATACTGTGCTGTGCTTCCACCCCCCCCCCACCCCTCCACCCCGCTCCTATCCAAATGGCAGTTTTTTCCTGATGCAGTGCTTAACCCCCTATAGTAACATGTGACAGAAGATGGATCATCAAAGACTATACAGCAGATTTTTCAGTAGGTGTTACTGATGAAGAGATGGGCAGGCTTTCAGTAACTGTGGTAGAACGATCCAACATTCTTTATAGGGGTACTGAATGAAGAAACTTCTGGTGCCAAATGAAGAACTCCACAGCGCACCTTTTATATAGTCAAATATTAGGCCTGTTGATCTATTTCCTGCACTGTTTTTACTTATCCCTCTGCTAAAAAGGGAACCCTATTCGGAGCACCGTGACCACTGTGATGTAACTGAGGCAAGTTAATCTGAATGAACAATATCAGATATAACATCCAAGGGGAGGAAATCTTAGCCAGGGCATTAGGAGTCTGTCAGCATAATCCGATTATTGGGGACACTGATATTATAAAAGCACCCAGCATTGGATTCCTGCTTAACAGAGAAAAAAAAAAAAACTGTTTGTGTGTGTGTGTGTGTGTGAGTTAGCAGGGAAGCCTGCCTCAGCCGGGTTGGTGGGTGACGTCTTGGGAGGTGGGGACATGAAAACATATAGGAGGGTGCCCACATCAGCCTGGGTAGAGCCAAAGGAGACAAGCTGCTGCTAACTGTGTGTGTCTCCTTCCTTCATTTTCCACCGTACGCTACATATTTGCCTTGTGGGCATTTAAAATCACTTTGGGAACAAAAACGCCAATATTCGTTATAGGACGAAACACAAATAACACAGACTGCACGACAACTGCATTATTACAGGGTAGCACTGTATGTGTGTATATATATGTGTGTGTGTGTATATATATATATATATATATATGAATGAATGGGCTTTCTCAGAACAGGGGTGGATTAGCCATGTCTGCTTTTAAAATGACCCAGTACTCTTATTATCCACACTGCAGAGAATCCCAGAAGCTCCCACGTATTAGTGTGTGTTGTAACTTTAAGCTTTTTACAGCACATGACTTAACTGTTGAGTAAAAGTGTTACTGTACTTTAAGCTGGGCTTGGAACATAGCAGACATTAGCTAAAGGGTAGCTAATTGGGGGTGGGGGGGGCAGGAGTCACTTTGTTTGGCCACGTCTCATTGTTTCTGAAGACCAGCACTCGTTACTATGTCTGCTATGTCAACCTGGTTTCTTTGCTGAAGCTAAGGAACTGGTGAGTGAGACAGGCTTAAACCACAAAGAGCATTAGGGGGTGTTCTAATCGTGTACCTGCAGACCAACAAGGAGATGTTTCAAAGTTAAGCATACTAGTGAAAAGTGTACAGAAGCCAAAAGGTAAATGGATATTTAAAAGCTTAGGGACTACACCTTTCACCAGTGTTCAATTGGAGCTGAGTTACAACTAGACTAATTGTTTTGCATTAATAACCTGAACAGCTTAAAAACATTTTTTGGAAGAATTTAGATGAATGATCTTTTGCATACAGATTTCAGCAGAACTGCCAAGATGCATGCGTTATACAAATTAGTATCCAGATTTCTCGTGAAAACACAGTATACATTATCTAGTTATTTATTTATTTATTTCAAATAGTGTAGTACGGTACTGATGCTGTCAATCTCTTTAGTTCCCAATAGTACAATAGTAACACTATGTATGAATGTTGGTTAAGGTCAGTACATTCTGTGCAACTATGGAACACTCAGCATGAAAAAAAGGACAACTGCAACTTATTTGTTACTTTTCTATAGTTTTTTTTCTATAAATACAAGCGCACTGGTGTTTTAACCCCCCTCAGCTTCATAATGACTTATTTATAAGTGGATGTAGTTTTGTCGTTGACGTGGGACGGGTTTATTTTTAGCCCCAGGAGAGCGGGTGAGAGGCCAGGGCTTGTTTTGCCTGGCTGAACTCTACCAGTTAATGTCAAGGACTCGGTTGCAAGAAGGAATACAAGTTCGTTTACAGCCGCCTGTCCCACACCAGGAAGTCGAACAGGGGAGCCGGCTGCTGTCACGTCTTACCCATTTTGAGCGGATTTTTTGTGCAGCACTCTGTTCAAAAATAGCTTCTCTGCATTTCAGAAAGCTGTCACCTTCTAACCATGTCTTCAAAATACCAGCTCTGCAGGCTTTCCCAAACCCTTTTAAATACAGTGGCAGCAGCACGTCAGTGACAGAGTGGCCAGCAGGCTTCAATGAAGGAGGAAGCTTTGGGGCCTGCAGCTGAAACTACAGCATCAACAGGAAACATAGACAAACTGGTAAGCCAACAAAGGTTCTCAGAAAGAAGCTATGGAATTAAGCCATCACCCAAAACTCTGTAGAAAACGAAGGGTCAAGGAAAAAGCAAGAATGGTTTAATGGTTTAATGGAGTCAATGCACCGATAAAGCATTGAAAAACAAATTTACAGAAGCTGAAAACAAACATAGGCTTAAAAAAAAAAGTTTAAGGGATGGATTGTTCTATAAATAGTTATTTTATAGTTTCTCAGACAGTAACTTTGCCTGCTCTTCTGGGGACCCTGCAGTAACAACAACAGATGATCAAGTTCTATAAATACCAGCACTGCTTCGAGGAGTAATCAGCCGTCAACTGCATGCCGAGGGAAAGAGAGCGAACAGGGGAGAGAGAGAGAGAGAGAGAGAGAGAGAAGCTGGGCCAGCATGGCTTTAACCCAAAGGTGTAAGCGCTCAATCTTGTACACACCTAGCAACGACAGTTAGTGTTTTAAGAAACACTTTAAAAACAGAAACTGCACAAAAGTAAAGTTGGCTATCATTTACGGTAATAGCTTCACCTGAAAGCTATAGTATGGTTGCCGAATTTTAAATGTCTAAGATCTGTCACTTGCGTGCATTATCTCCACTACATTTTCCAGAAACTTCATTCCCCTTCATGAATTTACACTGATGCAATGCAGTCGGTTCCTTCAAAAAGAGCATACAATAATAATAATAATAATAATAATAATAATAATAATAATAATAATAATAATAATTATTACTATTATTAATTATTATTAATCACTAATTAATTAACAATTACAAGCCTTGGAAAGGGTTAGGCAGGTTTTCCATATAGACTACAACAATAAAGCTGAGAATAGAGAATTAATTTTATGCCTCGATATAATTTTATTTCAGATTTGTATTACACTTCTGGGGCCAAAACAGACACATGTGCACCTATCAACCTTCAAGAATTTCAGTATGAACAATGGACTGACTGACTGACCCCCCCCCCTCCCCACACACACACAAGCAAGCAAAGCACACAGAATTTCATTTACCAGAAATAGAAAGCAGAAATGACTCATGCTCAACTGAACCCCAATGGCAATTGTATGCCCTGACAGATAACACATTCTTTTTTTATTTTTTAATAAATAATCCAGGGTCTCATGCGTCACCTATAGATATAAAAGGATGTCATTTCTCTTTATTAAATGCCTTTCAGCGCAGGTTGCTATGGACTGATCTCTACACCCAGACACAGTACTGAGCAACCTTCCCAGTAATACAGAACAGGCTCAGGAGTCTCCAGCCTCTTATGTCTTTCATCACTGGAAGGCTGGGTTCAAATCTGTCTCAAGTGAAGCCTCTAGCGACAGAACAGTATTCCCAGCACAATGAAATGTAGCTATAGTAAGCATAGGGCGAAGCAATAAAAAAAATAAACAAAAAAAAAAAAACACTAGGCTCCATGATGTTTGGAATTACCATTTCAATATCAAACTACTGGCAAGCACAAGCCATTCAGGGTGATCACATTTTTGTCTAACAGGATACAATTATCACAACAAAAATATGTTGCCATTATGCGTGAAACAAAAACAAAAACAAAAATCATTATAAATACATAAAATGATGCACCTAAAATATGTGTCATGCATAACCTTTAATTATGAGGCTCCTCCAAAAAAGCAAAAGGTAAACATTTGTTAAAAAAAAAAAAAAGGAGGAATTTAAATCTGATAACAGCCAAAGGCTACCCCAAGTCAACAGGAGGCTACAGTAGGCGTGTATTATAGAAGTTTTGTAACGACTGCTGTACAACCAAGGAAGTTATTGTATTCAGCAAGTGCAGTGGAGTGTGACGGACACAATCAGCGCATAAGGATCTCCATATCAACGAGGACCCTTAAAAAAACATCACTGTAGACAAACATGAATACAGTTGTATACTCTCCAACTAGATTAATGTCTAATGCTTCCTCCCATCAAACCACCCTCACCACCCCTGACCCTCGCCTGCTGGGTTTCAATCCTTGATCTGTCAGGGTCCGCAGGGAGCAACACTTCCGCTAGCAGAGACGCAGCCTACTTCTGTGAGCACAGCCTCCGCCAGCAGATCATGTAAGAAAGGAGCTGCACTGCCAGCGTGCACTAAAGTGACAGCGGACTTGTTCTTGTGGAGTCTCTAGCATGACAGCTGTGCAGCGAGTGGAGGGAAGGTGCTCTATAAACTACTATATTTACAGCCTCCCCCTCGACCAAGCCCTTCAGTGCACAATCCTACCACTCCACTGGATTGTCCGGCTGTTATTATCTTTCCACAGAGCCCGGAGAAATCAAATTTCCCTGCAATACTGTAGGTGTAGTTGAGCTATGAAAGGCTGGTTTACGCTGCAGTGTACACTCTGACTTAGTCTAAAGCAGTTGTGACCAGCCCCTGTGCACGTTAATGATTTGTTTGGAGGATTGATCGTAATCTGTACCTTGTTAGAACTGCCTTTTTTTTCTAGTCTTTGTCAAATCGTTTTTCAAGAATGGGCAGCATAAAATGCAACTCGCCATAAGTTTTAGTACTCATTCAAGGTCAGCACTGGATTCTGAAACTAAAAAGCTGCTTGCATTCCATTTTACTGCAATAGTTCTTTCTTTTTCCTTAGAGTATTTAGACAAATGAAACCCAATTAGTTGCTATAGACAGGGAAGTATACACGGTGGCAACAATTCCTTTTAATTTACCTCTACGTATGCACTAATTATTTAAACCATCAAAACTTCCAAAAATTGAAAAGCGCAGACCCCGTTCCCATCAAAAGTTGGTATAGCGCTCCAACACTTAGCTACTAGTTTCATGCAACTTAGACTAAATATTAGATGTATTTTATTAATCCCAAGGTCAGTGCAAGACTTGTTCTGCATATTCATTGACATGCACAACACAGAACAGACACCTCCATGTGCAGCACTTTCTGTTTCAACTCCCACTTCATAGCTCCGCTTTGATCATTTCATTCATTCTTTCTTGCTTGATAAAAATTCCACTATCTGAACCCTCCTGAGTTTGAAGAACAACATTCCTTTTAGGATTTTACCCTAACGTGTGCATAAGCATAAGAAAGTCAAGGTTGGCTTTAGTTATTTACGTGTGTTTTAAATAGTGTCGCCTGCGGACAAATTTATATCCTTTAACAGCTATGGCTATCTAACACCATCATTTTGAATTAATCGAGAATCTAGGCACTTTGTACAGCTGCCCTGGAATTTCATCTTAAAGTTAAATGGTTGTTATTGCGAACTGTGCAATATACTGTTTTTTGTGATTGCTAAAAATGAGTTTCTCGTATCAAGTATATAGTTGGTCTGAAACAGTGAAACAGAGCAATATTACAAATCTTAAAAGTAAAGTGGAAAGTAAAAGTAAAAGGTTAATGACTGGATTAAAATGAACACATAAAAAAAATTAAATGTTTGACAAGTACAATCACAAACCATTTTACAGTTCGGTATTCCAACAAAATATATTTGCTCTTGCCTAAACAAAAGCAATCTTGGTGTCATCATTAAATAATTAAAGGATGGAGCTGACTGCTGTAACAATTAGCCCTGGGAATTACACTGTGCTCTGCCAAAAAGACTAATGCATAGTAATATTGCTGTTCTTCTGTTGCTGTGCTGGTCTCCCTCGGTGTCAAACAGAGTTATCTGGCTCCCCCTGCCTAATTTTCACTGTACAGCAATACAGAAGAAAGATGCAGAATAGCAACAGAACTCTGTGTCTATTGTATTGATCTATGTAATGGCAAATTGAAAGGCTGATCAATTGAATAGACCACTTAAGGCTGTTGTGTCCTGCAATCACATTCACTTAAATCAACCTGTACAGTTTGTTCTTTACCATTCTACAGCTATGAATGCATTTGCATTGTACAGAGAAACACATTAGCCCCCTCCTGCAAGTTGACCAGGTTGTGAATTCGGCTAATGCACTGGTATTCTTACTTCTGGAGGCTTCTCAGAGTGGAGGGTAGGTTAATCCAACCACACACATACACGTGTCTTAAATCAAAATTAATACAAAAAGCATCTGGAACTAACCAATACACACAGGGGCTGGTTGCACAAAGGTTCACTGCATACTGTATGTTGCCTCCACTTTAACAAGTCAGTCATCAGGCTTGCTGTGCCTGCCTGTGCTGATGTATTCGTCTCCAGTTCTATCAAGTCTCTCACTGGTTGGCCGGGGGGGGGGGGGGGGGGGGGGGGACACGGCAGTGTTCTGCATGCAGCACGAGTCTCAAGGTGCTTGCACAGTCTCTGCAACAGCACCCATCTCTCATTTGCAGCACAATCAGTGAGACAGACAGCCCTCTGAGCAGGTATTACAGCTGCTACAAGCAGGTATATTCTACAGAATCACATAAAACCTTTACACAATAAAAAAAATAAAAAATGTTAATGACGAAAGGCCAGAAGAGGGGAACAATAATCTTTTGTAGGGTTGTGACCAATGAATCCAGACAGGGTTACAAAATATACTAGGGGAAAGAGGATGGTATGAGATGCCATTAAGTCCAGCCCCTTGGAAGTACATTGCTGTTATTTCTGTTCCCACAATAACACTGGCTCTGCTGTGCTTTGTTTGACTGTGTGTATGAGCCAGCATAGATACAAAGTTAAAGCATGATGCCACAGCTGATTTTCAATATTGGTGCATTTATGGAAATATTGGTAAGCAGTAAATAATGGGTATGCTACATAATAACATGGTAGGGGACTAGCCTTTCACCGCAACTTCGCTGTTTGTGGACAGAAGCCCATCTCTCAAAACCACCTCAAATTAATGCAAGTGTTTTCTTTTTTTTTTTTTTTACAGTACAGCAACAAAAGCAAAAGTATAATTCTATATCACACTACAACTGAGACCCACAAGAAGGTAATCTCTCAGAAAGACCTTATGTACCGAGCCCGCCACCCCCAACCCCACCCCCTCACCCATTTTGTGGGGGAAGTGGGGACAAATTAAACTCTAATGTAAACGGTTGTTTCGATGATAATTGTCAGATGACGCAAGCGTAGACTGAATCTCAGGTTGCCACGGTACCCAGTGACATTAAAAGACGTCAGCAAAGGAGAGTCGGGTAGGAAAGGTCTTTGTGGCCAAAGCCGAACCTAATAATAACCCCACACGACTGTGGAGATAGAGAGTGATGACCCAGGCTCAAAGACTGTCACGTCAATATAATGACAAGCTGTACTTCCTTTCCATATTAATCAGTGTTCGTCTACTCCTTGTGCACAAAGCTCTTCTGGAGTGCGATGAAGCCACTCAGCATTTTAAAGAAGCTAGTTATTTATTTCTGTGACAAACAAAAAGAACAGGCCGTCTCTCCTTTATTCAGCTTAAACAAAACAAAGTGCTGCCTTCCGCTATCAAACATCTGCTAAGGAGGATGAATATACTTATTAATTTAGAAATCTGTTTTCTTCAATGCCACATGTTAGGAGTAAATGGCTAAACTCCAAAATCTAAGCATGAGGCAGTGAGGACAAATCGGCAGGACATCTCTAAAATCTAATTGGATTTTAAAGATTTAAAAGCTAGGGTTGAATTTTAAATGTAATTTATAATCTATGCTCACTGGTGTTTGTTTACAGCATTAGTCCCATAGATGTGTCTTCTGTGCCCTTCACAGCAGAGGATCAGCTTACACTACATTTGTGCATCAACTAAAACCCCTTGCCCTATTCTCTACCGACACTGTCTGGACAGGTGTTTCTGTCCAATCCCTTTAAGACTGAAAAGCAAAATCAGCTTTACCTGGACTGTTTTGGGAGCTCATGGATAAAGCAGAGAGGAGTCAACTGTGCTGGTGTGTGGGACACTCTATAAGGGGTCTTCTGCCTCAGACATCCCTTCCTGCACGAGCGCAGGGGAGTCTCACTGCAATAAGAAGAAAACAAGCATGTCACAGCATTGTGTGATTGTGTGCATGTCCCCTTGCCACTGTGATTAATAACTAGATGCATCAGTACAGGAGAGTTATCTGTGCAAGAGATTTTCTATATCCAAAAAAAAATTACATATACACTACCGGTCAAAAGTTTTAGAACACCTCCATTTTTCCAGTTTTTATTGAAATTTACGTAGTTTAATGTCTCAATGTACTCTGAAATTAAAGCATAGAACAAATAAACAATTGGAGATAAAAAGGAAATCATGGAATCATTTTGTTTAACAAAATTTAATCTAAATTTTTGACTCAAAGTAGCCACCTTTTGCAGATATAACAGCCGAACACACTTGTGGTATTCTTTCTACAATGGAAATCAAATATTGTTCGGAAAGTTCTTCCCAACACTGTTGCAGAAGTTCCCACAAATGTGTTGCACTTGTAGGTTGCTTTGCTTTCACTCTTCTGTCCAGTTCATCCCAAACCAGCTCGATGGGGTTTAAGTCTAGAGACTGTGCTGGCCATTCCATGATTTGAAGCTTACCGTCATGTTCTTTTCTTCTAAGGTAGTTCTGACATAGCCTGGAGGTATGTTTTGGGTCATTATCTTGCTGTAGGATGAACCCCTGACCAACTAGGCATATACCAGATGGTACTACATGGTGCTGAAAAATGCTGGGGTAGCAGTTTTGGTTCAGGGTGCCACTCACTCTGTGCAAGTCGCCGACTCTGGATCCAGCAAAAGAGCCCCAGACCATCACACTTCCTCCTCCATGTTTGACAGTTGGTGTCACACACCGAGGAACCATCCTTTCGCCTACTCAACAACATATAAAAACCCTGCGTGATGAACCAAAGATTTCAAATTTTGATTCATCGGTCCATAAGACCTTCTTCCAGTCTTCAGTAGTCCACTGGCGGTGCTTCATAGCCCAGGCAAGCCTCTTTTTCTTATTTTGCCATCTTATCAATGGCTTTCTTACTGCCAATCGACCTGTCAAACCTGCAGCTCAAAGTCTTCTCTTCACAGTTGAAACAGAGACTTGCTTACTTCGACCAGTGTTAAGCTGTGCTTGAAGCTGTTGTCCTGTGAGCCGCCTATCACGCAAGCTGTTGACTCTCAGAAACTTGTCTTCTGATTCTGTTGTGGCTTTGGGTCTGCCAGACCTCTTCCTGTCAGTTTCCTCCAGTTTCCAAGTGCCTTTTGATGGTGTAGGAAACTGTACTCACTTACACCTTGGCTTTCTTTGCAATTTCTCTAAAGGCAAGACCTACACTTTTAAGGGTTATTATGGTCTGTCTGTCTTCCTTTGTTAATTGCCTTTTTCTCGCCATTATGATAGCAATATACTACTTCCTGCAGTACAATACTGTCCAAACAATGCTTAAGAGGGTGTAGTAACACAGTCTGTTCCAACACTGCTTTTATACAGACAGAGGGTTTGTAAGTAATCAACAAAAGTTGGGACACCTGTAGGAATTGTTAGCATCAACTTTCAAAGCTTAATTTACTTCCATTGCTGCAGAACGCTGTAAGTTCTTAACCCGTTACTTGTTCCTTGAAAAAGGCCTTTTTTTATAACTCTGAAATGTACATTATTTTTCAGTTTTTGGTAACCTAAAACCTTTTTAACCTTTGGCAATTTACCACTTACCTTTGTACCATTTCAGGTTATTCACTGGACTTGAACTGCTTAAATTTCAATAAAAACTGGAAAAATGGGGGTATTCTAAAACTTTTGACCGGTAGTGTATATATATATATTTTCCTTGCCTCATCAATTTAAAGGAGTTTGTTTGGTCTCACCAATTGTTGTGCTTTTAGTAACAGAACGCGACCCTGTATTCACAATGAATATTTCATGCTCTCTAATCCATCTAAAAGGGTATTGACTGTCGGATCCCTTATGTGTTTCCTGATAGAGTTTTCATGATGCACAGCAACAAGCACAGCACTCAAGAGCTCCTTTATGACACTTAAGATTTTATTTTATTTATTATTATTATTTTTTTTTATATATAAAACGGTCAAGAAATCTGCTGCAAACTTCTGTAAGGCTGGAGTGAAATTGCAGCACTGTCACTGTACAGCATGAGAAAAATCTATTCTTAGCCTGTCAGCCCTTACTGATGGGTCCCCGCTGGTCCTAAAGCATACTGTAGATGGCCTGCAAATACACAGAATTCTGTCAATTTCTTGTCGTCCCACCAATCTGTAACTCCATCCGACTGCAATAGCCAGTGTCTTCTACAGTGTGCAGTGCTCTATTCGGGTACCTAAACCAAAGGTTCTTGTTGCCCCATGTCTTCAAAAATGCATCTGGAGAGAACCCAGCTTTCTGGTAAGTAAAAGAGAAAATTAAATTAACCCCTGGTTCTTACTCTTCTTTTATTCTTTAACATGAACCTGGGCACATACTTGTGTTATCTTCATTAAATAATATGATTATGTATGAAAGAAACACAATGCATCAAATTACCAAGTACCAAGGACGATCCTTGCTGTAAACAATGTAACCTGTGCCAAATTCAGCCGGGTCGTAGTCTAGGAAGATTACACCCTTTGGTTGCTGCATTTCAGACATGGGAATAACTCTAATAGCATATCCAGTTGTATCCATTCATGGTTCATTGTGGCTCATAGTAAAATCTGGAATGGGTGAAACTGCTACGGTATGCAATAGGAGTCTTATTTTGGTGCTCCTAAAAAGTACTGGACTGTAACTGGAGACTGAATTCATGGCTATTTATCTGCATTCCCCCATGAGCATGCCTCAAGCCTGCTTGAAGGTGCAGTTCAATGTCTAATATCAATGCCCATCCAGCCTCTCAAGAAAAACCAGCCTCAAGTGCAAGTCTCTTATAGTAGGCCTTTGCAGTATAGTTACATTTATTGCTTAACCCAATTTAATTGTCTTTTTAGCTTTTAATGTTTAAAGGCTTTTTTCATTGTACTAAAGGAGAAAAAAAAAAAAAAAGTAAAACACAGCTGCCTCAATTATATTTGCCTTCAAATTGCTTAGAGGTCCCTGTATAAGCCAGGCAAGTCATGTGAGAGCAAAATGTTTTACAAAAAGAGCCCCTTTCTCCTCTTAATCTCCTTGCACAGTCAAAATACACTTTGATCCTGAATATAGTTTCTTCTAATCAGACAAATGGCCAAACAGACACATCAAGCATAAAATATTATTATGGCCTTTGCTTAGTGATCTGATGCCCTGTTTTTTAAAGTCTCAGAGAAGGAACTGTACCGGAGCTAAACTGTATAGATTATGAGCTCATCAAATATTGAAATCTAAGAGTAAGGCTGGGTCAGGCAAACAGAAAGCCAGACAATGTAGGAACAAGTCAGCTCAGTGGTTGAGTAGGGAGCACAACTCTCCCCACAACATCCTTGTATAGTAATCAGGATTCTGGGAGGTGCTACTTTGTTAGTTTTATGGATGTTAAAAATAAAATGGCTCTGTTTTGAAGACAGTAAAATAACAAATACCTCAATTAAATAGAGCATATGACATAATTACTGTATTATCTGTACAGTGCAATGCACTGATTGGGCAAAACAACAACAAAAAAAGCTGGTTTATAAACTTTACTCCAGAACAGTTTAACCAAAGTTTGCTGATAGAATGCTGTACGACTCTTACTGCATACGGTTTCACCCATTCCAGGTTTTATCAATTAGCCACAGTATACAGGTAAACTTATTTAAAATCAAAAATGGATCAGACTGCTATGCAATGGGAGTCGTACTTCCATCCCTGTAGTGACATAGTTTTTTTTACATGGTTTTGGAGTAAGAATCTTTACTGTCTCTGCCTTAAGGTTACACTGATCCGTATAACACAGTCAGACATTGACCTTTTGCATTAATGCATATTTCACTAACATCAACTCCAGGAGTTCCAAAAACTGAACTCACTTTGTACCCATCTGAACTGTAATCTGCAATCTCAGGGACTGAAATAGGACTCCTATAGGACAACAGTTCCAAACTTTACGTTTACCCATTTATTGCAGACACACCCAAGCTTGTTGCCCATACAATTCCAACAATAAAGCTCACAGTCATTTCTTATTCAATGCAAGTCTACAATTACTACTGCAGTCAAGACAAGACGGATTCAATGTGACAAGTCTACAAGGTTTTGAACTTGTTCTGGAGAGATACATGACCATTCCTCAGTGATCAATGCTTCGAATTCCTTCAGGGAACTTGCTGCACTGTGAACATCTGCTACAAAGTCTGTTAGCATTGGCAAGTTCACTGTGGTACTGTAGCCCCTACCAAAAGTGCCTACCAGCCCACTGGGTTAGCATCCTGCCCACCTTACCTGAAATACAGAAACTATGCAGATACAGAAACTATGCAGATACAGAAACTATGCAGATGCAGAAACTATGCAGATGCAGAAACTATGCGATGCAGAAACAGAGCGCTTTCTGCATCGCCATGTTATTTGCAGTTCTACCTGTAGTCTGTAGCTCAGTGCACTTTTCAGTATTGTGAAGTGAATACTTCAAATTATTTCAAATTATTTCACATTATTGTAAAAAAAAAAAAAGGGGGGGGTATCCATTATATGGCATTTTTAAACTTAAAATCCTTTTATCACCTCCTACATAAATCAAGTTTAAAATCAGAAGAAAAAGAGGCATTTAGAATAAAATGGCCTACCGAAGCTAAAGAGAATACATTATGACTCAGACATCCTATTTGATATGCCGCACAGTGCATCTACTGTATACAAAACCATGACTTCATAAAGTCTCAATGACAAGCGGCATGTTGTTGGACTGAATTAATAAAACATCTCATGAGGCCCAGGTGGCGCAGTGGACTAAAGCACTAGCCTTGAACCTCTGGAGGACCCGAGTGAAATGAGTAAGGTTGTTTCACAACCACGCATTTTAAAAATCACAAACACACAGACAGACGGCACGTTTAAGAAGCCTGAACGGCCCCCTCACCCAGTGGCAGGAGAGTCCTTCCAGAGCAGCAGAAAACAAGTTTGCTTTTTTCCATCCTTGCTCAGTGGAAAAATAAGGAGGTCTTCAGTTTCCAGCACTAACCAGAAAAGAAGACTTTGGCTAATGCATCAATTTAAAATGTCCCTGAATTGGGGCCCGGTGCACTTTTTATCATTGCAAGGCAACTCAGTAACAACTTCCCAGCAGTGACACCTTCTGGTGAGATATTACCTATAAATGTAAACAAGTTGGACAGTCAATATGTTATGACAAAATGGGATACAAAAAAAAGTACAGACAATATAGGTGTGACTTTACCCCAGTGAATTAACAACAAAACAAAGGATGCCAAATAGCGGTTCAAGTTAAACGTTGTTTTGTTTACTCCCAAAACAAACAGTACACAAAGTTGACAACGCATTTTATTTACTTATTTCTTTTTTTTCACTCCTTGCCATTTCTTTGCAGTAAACACTGGCCATCGACACATTTTCATTAAGTAATAACATGAGGTTTACTTATGCTTTTTGCAGCTGAACAAGCAAACGAAAACTGAAATGTAAACACTTCAAATAAAACAAGCATGGAAATGGCGTTGAAAAAAAATGAAGGGGGAGAAAAACACCATTTCGGTACTCGTTTATTACATTCCACATAACAAAAAGTCGCAACAACAAATATATAATATATAAAATCTATATAAAAATCAGCAGACAACATTTCCAGCAAGTTGGGCACGGTTTAAGAGAGCCATTTCAGAATGACGTGCTTGCCTTTTTTCTGTCCCTTGAGATTCTGACTTGCTGAAAAGCAGCACAACACATCTTGTGTCGCACCACTTTTGATGAGGCAGTAGATAAGTGCAAAGTATTTTTGTAATTTCTAGCAAATACGAACATGTGATATTTGTATCCGAATACATGTCAAAAAATATTCGTTCTATAATATTTGGATATATGTTGCAGATCATCAGTTTTGGTTGTGGACAAGGGATGGAAATATGACTTGTACTGCACAGCAGTTTCTCCTATTCCTGATTTTGATACGAGTCTGATCAGCACCAGTGTCTAGGTCTCTTAGTAAAACCAGGATAGGATCAAACTGCTATAGAATAGGGGTCTTATTTCCATCCCCAAAGTGATTTGTCAGGACAATCAGAATTTCTGTTTGATCCTATCCTGCATATTGCATGCATGTACTACACAGTATATTCACAATTATCAAAACTTTAAATGGTTAAAAAAAAAAAAAAAAATGCTTACAGATTGTCACTTGGCATCCTATCAAGAGAAAATTGGTCTCAGCTGCACATAGTTGCTTTCTACACACATGCATGTATCCCCAAAACTACCAGTTTGGACCACAGCTCAACACTGATTGAAACCCTGTTGCAATTGATGCAACACCCACCGAGAACACACACGAGTGTAAAGTCACTTTACCAAAAATAACAAAGATAAAAGGGAAACCAAGGCAGATTTGGGGAAAATGTTGTAGGCAAGAAACACAATGATGCCATTTAGTGCAAGAAGACTAAACTGTGGTATGCAGTAAAACAGACATCAACAAACTGTAGTAAACTGAGGTATGTACTGTACCAAACTGGAACACTGCACTGTGTTCCAGTTTGCAAACACCAAAAAAAAAAAAATACTGTAGTAGGGAACTAGCAACTATGTGCAGAAAGTTCCATAAATATGATAAAACACAAGGCAACTTTTAACAGCAGCTTGCAAGAGCTGAAAGAGTCCAGCAATTTTCCCCAAATTAGAGATCAAAATCAACAATGTCAAAACAAGTTTGAATTTAAGTTGCTTTAGCAGTTACCAGAAGAATTTGTGAGAAAGTAACATCTTACAATCGAGACAGACAAGGAGAACAAACTTCAGGGCACTCTCAAAACTGGGAAGTACACTTTGAACACATTCAGAATACTGTTCAACTTTAAAACAAAGTGATTTAATTTAAAATGTTGAAGTTTCTGAACCACACAGATTTAAAACCAACATTTTTAGCTTGCATTTCTCCCAGTTGAAAGTTTGCATGCAATCACTAAGCTCCGAGCGATTCACAGTCTCACCAGGTAGAGTAGCACAAACCGATTATTCTGACTGAGCTCTCCACAGATATCAGGTGCTGACAATCAGGTCATGGTCATTGGTGTTGATTGGGCTAATCTACCATTCCAAGTGAAACAAGTGAAGAAACGTCTGCTTGGCTATGTGCAGACTCCTGTTTTCGACGAAGTCTAAAAAAAGCAGCAATCACCTGATTGTCAGCACTTGCTTTCTGGAAAGAGCTCAGTCTGAATAATCAGTGTGTGCAGCACTATCAACAGGTGAAAGTAAGTGCCGAGTGATCCACCAAGCAACGACTGATCCGATGGAAAATTGCTGTGAATTTCTCAAGAGATGCACACCCGTTCTGCACATAAGAATCTGAAGCAGGATATGGTATACACAGTAATGCAAACCTCAGAACGGATCGACCTGGCTTCTGTGTAATAGGTATCTTAAATCCTCAGTGTAACCATGTACAGCTCTGGCCCACAGTTTTGCATCACCCCGTAGAATGAACTAATTTTGCTTCATAAAGTCAAATGAAACCTGATGAATAAAGGTTACATTAACATACTGAATTATGTACCACTTTGTAGTTTTCCATATTTGTATTTTTTTTTTAAGGTGACATTTCAAACTAACGTGGAATACTGTACTACTACTATGCCTTCCAGTACACTTCTGCAATATGATGTCAAATAAAATATCTAAATTATATTCATATAGCTTTTTGGGGTTTTTTTTGTAATTATGTCTCAATCCTAAAATTCTATGTGATGTTACAATGTTTGGTCTTAGCTACTGAGTGACAGCACAGAAGACTGCAGTATATATGATTCACCTAGCTTCTCATATTTGTCACCTATAGAGGCTCTGGTTTGGACACAGGTGAAACCTACAGCAGCCCCTAATGAAGACTTGATCCTAAAAGCCACTCCACCATTTGGATCAATTTGTAACAGGAAAGGCATTCTTATATCTTTTCATAGGCAATGCATTTGCTTTTGTTTAATCACAAAAAGCCTAAACAAGAATCAAACTACCGAATAAACAATGTAATGAAAGTTAGAAATACACACATACACATATATATATATATATATATATACACACACACACACACACACTCTACATTGCAAAAGAAAACCATTCTTTGTAGCAATTAAATGCATTTTAGGAATTTCACTGTCGCTGTACTTCTGTCCCAAACGCATTGCATGTTCTCCATTTCCTAGCTAGTCTCCACACACAATATGCTACTTAGCCAGACTTTTTTTTTTAAAAAAAAAAGGAAAGCTACAAACACAGCAATCAATGATACCAACAGAATAAATGTTTCCCTTTGAACAAATGTGTGCTAAAAAATGAAATGTACATTTTAAGAAACAAGCGCAGTATAACACTATTTGGCATTTTCCAACTAACAGAAAACCGTAAAAATAAAATCACTCAGAACCTTGCTGTACATGTAACCTACCGACAATTAAAGCAGATAGATACAGCACTGTAACCTGTCGAATACTGCTGCTGCATTCATCAGATGTTTCACACTGATCACATATTTTGCAAGAACGACGTGATGACTGTGCGCCGCCTCCTATTCACTAGTACAGTACTAGTTACACTTACGATTCGCAAGCAAATCGATATTTTCTAAGGGTCTAGCCGGATGGCATACATAAACCCCATATATATTTAACCACAGCGCTTCTCACTAGTATAGTATAGTACAGTATAGTATACTGTATGTATTATATATAATATATATATAATATATATATAATATAGATAGATATATATAGATATATATATAATACATATATACCATTGTGTGTGTGTGTGTGTGTGTGTGTGTGTGTGTGTTCACAGCAATGCCTCCAGTCTACCGATTTAAGCAAACAGAAGAAAAAGCCAAATAAGCCACTATTCTACTTACCTGATCATACACGTAGATAGCCCTCTCCCGCTCCGTGCTCGATTCCCGCTTGTGTACTAGCGTATGTTTTTGTAAAAGTTCTACACATATACATATGGGTTATCTTTTTGTTTTTGTTTCTGTTTTGTTTTTATTTGTTTTTTTCACAGTATTTCTTTTACCGTCACTGGTCTCTCTCCTCCATCTTTGCAGCTCCTCCACAAACAACAACATTCGTGACGTCGATCCACCGTCACGTGACCCCATCCGTACGCTAAAAATAGAACACACAACCACTGACTATCCTATAGTGGGGAAAGATCACCCACACCTTGCAACGCGGGCTCCTAGAGAAGGCGTTTCAAGGTCTGGTCGTTGTTCTGCATAGACTTTCGGTCTTGGGGACTACTAAAACCCTTCGTCCTTTTACCAATAAACTAAGACTAAGCCACATTCAGAAACTACACTCGTGTTAACGTTGCGCAATTACGTGTGCTTCCTTAGTATGAAAAAGCAACAATTTAAGTTGGCACCACGTTTAACCTTAAAAGGGAGTGCAACTCGTTGTATGCATGATTAATGCAGCAAATAAATACATATTTTTTTCATGTACATGCTAAAATCTCTTTATTGAAAGGTCACAATGCAACAGCATTGGTTTTATCTTAAAAATTGCAGTATTCATTTTTAGTTTTAGTAACAATATAACAATTTGAGGTTAGTCTTTTATATATACGCACAGTATATCCCTCTATGCTGAAAGTGTACCTAGCAGCCATATCTGCATCCTATTCCCCAGGAGCTCATTCCTGGCAACCCGTTTTCTGAAGAGCGCTCGGTGGTTATGTCCTCTTAGAAAGGACGTTCTCCCCAATTGGAGTCTAGACCTGGCATTGGAGGCTCTCACTATGGCCTCATTTGAGCCTATACATTCCATAGAGCTGAAATATCTCTCTATGAAGACAGCCTTTTTATTAGCCATCACCTCTGCTAAGCAGGTTTGTGAGCTGCAGGCTCTGTCAGTGCATAGCTCCTGTATGCGTGTTTGGGATGATGGACACAGGATGTCGTTACACATTAACCCCGCTTTCCACTTTACGGCTTACTGCTTTCCACTGAAGTGGAACTAGAGGCTTTCCATCCTCCTCCTTTTTCCTTGGAGCAAGATCGGAGATTGAATTTCCGGTTCTGGCGTTGAGATGCTATGTGAATAGGACGAGAGTGCTGCATCAGTCAAACCAGCTCTTTGTCTGTCATGGTGAAAGGACCCTGGGTCAAGCCCTCTTGAAGCAGTGTCTGTTTCACTGGATTGTGGACACAAGTTTGACTGCATATACCAATGCCAGCCTACCTCCACCTGGGAGGGTGGCCACGCCCTCTATCAGAGGAGTGGCTACATCATGGGCCCTCTTTAGAGGAGCTTCATTGACTGACATTTGTACTGTGGCTATCTGGGCTACTCCACATAGATTCACCAGGTTCTACTGACTTAATGTGGTAGATCCCTCTATGCCTTCATTAGGCACAAGGGTCCTTGAGGATGCACGGTCGAACTGGTAACTGTGGTTTTGCAGTGTAGAGTCATCCCTCGCCTGCTGTCTCCACTTGCGACGGTTTTGGTATACCTTTCCCAAAAGCATTTGTTATTGGTCGTCTGGCATAAGATGCTCAGTAAATGTTTGACTTGTGGCAGGCATATCACAAAGGAATTGGTTTTTGGTCGTCTTCTCTTTCAGGGAACTAGGGTTACATCCGTAATGTAACGTTTTCGTTTTGCAGAATGAACTCCTTTTGCCTCATAAAGTTGAACGAAACCCGCTGAATAATGTTATGTTAACATATTGAATTACGCACCACTTTGTAGTCTTCCATATAAAAAAGGAAAAATCTAACATGAAATACTGTACTGCTATTATGGCAGTTTTGGGATGTAATTTAGTCATTTCTTTGGTTGCACGATGTTAAATTAAAAAATCTACATTTTTTAAATGATGTCTGAATCATCCTAAAATTCTAGGTGATGCAACACTTTTGGCCAGAACTATAGTTTTAGATATGCATTGCACAGCAGTTTTAGTCATTCCACTAACTTCTTTACTGCATTTGTTTCTCCATTAAATGTGCCATCGGGTGCCATCTGGTAACCAAACACGGTGTGCATTTTAAAAAATGAAGGAACCACACCATACAGAAAATATGTCAAATGCCAAAATTAACATTTTGACCATCTCTCAGGCAAATTCTCCTTCTAATCATCTGCAGTCTTTTGTTATGCATATCCCTGAAATGTATTTTGATATATGTTAAAGCAGGAACTCAGTTTCAGCCACTATGGGACAGACAGCACATATGACTAACTTTGATAAAGAGCAGAAAGCCACTAAGTTGGCAGGTGCATCTGCATCCAAACTGCATAAATTTACAAGAACAGTCTCAAATGTGCTGACACTGTGGGCTAGTCTGAGAACAGACTGACTTCACTGTAGATTTCCAGCACCAGCATCCCTGTATCATTAAAGAATAACCACATATCCTTCTAATTATATTAAAAAAAACTTGCAGGCTCAAATCTGCCCTGGCTGCCCTTGGTGGCCCTACATGTTACTGATAGTGCTATGCCAGGGTTTTCTTTATTTAACCCTTGCACACTGTCAAAGCACTATGATTTATGGAATTACAGTACTGCATTTCATTAACACAGCTGCAGTGTGTTGTAAAGCTGTCAGCCTCGCTAATGCAGCGCCTGTGCTTTAAATAGAAGATGAAGTGAAAATGTTGAAGCTGGAGGTGTGAAGAAGGAATATATAAACAGTCATCACCCTTTGCTTTCCAATATGTGCTTGATGCTTGTTGCCATGGTTTCCTCGGGCTGCTAACACGGCTGGCATTCTAAGTACCTTCGTGCTGCGTTGCAAGCCCTTGTCTGTGCAGAAGGAAACCTGCTACATGTGCTTCTTGCATGCAGCTTTTAAAAGGGTCTCGTCAAATGCACTCCACCAACAGCCTCACAAATATACAGCAGAGTGGTGCATGCCAGTCCAAATTGTTTTAAAGAAAATGAAATAGCAGCTTCAGCAAGACAGCAGCCCATAAACACACCCAGTCAGTTCAAAACAAAGGTGCTCACTTGGCAGGTGCTTCCATATTTAATTACCAATATTTAAGCCATTGAAGTGCTGATTCAAATGCTGAGCAAATCCAAAAACAAACTTCAGTGTAGATTTCCGCCAGTATCGTGCCAAGGGTTTGAAGACTCAACTCAGCCCCCCCCCCCCCCAAAAAAAGTACTTTTAAAAAGATTTCCTAGCATTCTCTGCCTTGCTTCCCAGTTCTCTATAGAGTCACTGACAAGCCCAGGCCTGAACGCCGCCTTGCACTGCCCTGATTTCCACCCCCAGATTCCACGGAGGCAATAAACATTGATGGTGTTCATGTATCACTCCACAACAATTTAAACACCTTGCACCTTAATGATAGTGCTATGGTGGGTGTTTCTCGTTCTTTGTCCAAGCCTACAGCAGCAACATAATTAACACAAGCAGCGATATAATATATAGTTCTAAGAATTACAAAATACTGCATTTTAAAACAACATTCATATTTTCATACATAAACGAAAGCATACTACAATTTGCAGTACTGCAACATTGTAGTATAGTAGCTGAATTGAATTAAACAAAAAAACAAGATGCTTTCAATGCTACAGTTTTAGCAATCAGAGCACTATACATAGCTTCCAATAATACAAATTTAGTTTACACTGGGGACACACATTAAGTAAATAAGAAACAATCCCTATCAATAAACGTATTGTTATTCTATTTTCCAGCCTGTCTCTGCTGACCTATGAACTGCTTGACCCTGGGCTGGTAGCGCCACTGCTCTCAGGCTGCGTGCGCGACTCCCCCAACTCACTTCACACGACCCTAACAACAGGGAGCAGCTCCGGGAGGAAAGACAGTTTCCATGGCGACTTGAAGCTTTTTATCCCTTAGCTAGCGACGCCGTGCTCGGAAAACACAACGCCGTCTCTTCTTTACAGTGATAGCTACGTTTGTTTATTTATTTATTTTGGGGTTCCTAAAAATAACTAACTAAAATAGGCCTACTGTACATAACAAAAAAAAAAAAAAAAAAAAACTTTTTTGGTTTGAAAATTGTGCTCCATTCCTTGACAGTCTTGACTGTCATATTTTCAAACAAGTGGTATCTATCTGTATCTATGTGTGTCTGTCAGTTCATAATAGTGAGCTCAGTTTTTTTTTTTTTTTTTTTTAATTTTAGGCAAGGACCACAAGCTGCTTGCTATTGTTTTCTACCTACTGCACATGTTGTGCATTTTGATGGACACCAGGCTTTCCCTCACGTCATCTGAACCCAGACATTCACAAAAAAGAAGAAAGGCCATCGCCCACGCTACCACCCAGTCAGTGTCATTTTTTGTCGTTTTTCCTCGTAGTACAAATGAATGGACAGTTTGTTTAAACTATTGAAACACAAACGCGCTGTGACATGATTTTAGCATGATCTGAGGAGGCTTTGTATTTCCCAAGTGTGGAAATGAGTCAGCCAGCCCCACTGAAAGCATTATCTGAGCGCCCAATACAAATGTCAACACCTTCCTGTGAGCATAAATAGAGCCCACAAGGCAGACAAATAGATAACCGAATCCAAAACTCAAAGGAACCCTAAACAGACTCTTATTGTGAGTTTCTTCTTTTTTTCCTTTGATTTTGAGAGCTTTTTAAATGTAATTTATCCTCCAATGTAGTATTATGTCCTCATCCCATATCCATACAAAACTTTACTGTGATACATTCAGTCATTTCCCACAGTATGTCATACCTACTGCCCATGCATGCACCTCTATGCTGAAAGTGTACCATACAATATAAGCCGATCCTCCTAGCTTCTAAGTGGTCTATACAGCGTTTGTATTCAGCATCCTACTGCAATATAATATAATTTATATTGTGTTATAGAGTTAAGAAAAAAAAAACTACCACCATAACTAGTATTGTGACTTCATGACCATGCAATTAATCTGCGTTAGTTGCTCAAATAGCTTTTGAATCGATCTGCAAGGAATGTGATCTCAGTAAGCTAGTGGTGTGTTTGTACATGTGATCTGTACAATGTGGTTCACGCTGCTGTCAGTTAGCGCTCCTTTCCATGCCAACCAGCGAGGAAGCCCACTTACACTTCCCGGAGGGGTATCAAAAACACGGCCCAGCTTCACCAAATAATCTTCAGTAGCAATGCAGGCAGTAGCACTATAATGGCAATGCTAAGGGAATTTGCATAGAAACTTATTGCATTCGCATTAGTGCAATAGGGCAGCTGCAATGGGTAGGAACCATTTAAAGAATTATTATTTTTTATTATTATGTAGTTATAGATTTGCCTCTCACAATACTGTCAAACCACGCGTTTATGTCCCGTAACTCGTTTCAATGCGAAGTGTAGAAATACGGCTCTTAAAAATGATTTTTAAATTTGTATCGCCCTCTGCCGCAGCAGAACCGTCATGCCAGGAACCTTATTTTCTCTTCCGGGTGTCGGAACTAAAACGATGGGTAGCCACGTTTTCAGTCGGGCGCAAAGAAGAGGTGAGCACATGGAGAAAAGTGTGTTGGAAGGAGGGAGATTTGATTTCGTTTTTTCTTTCGTAAACAGCTGTTACATTTACTGTGATATACGGCGATGGAGTCGGATGCAGACACCCAGGCGCTTGCAAAGGGAGGGTTCCACTGTGTGCTTTGTGATATCAATGTTCCAAATCGTAAGTTTTATAGTAGTTTGTTCAAAGTCATGAATTTTTTTTTTTTTTTGGTAGTCAGTTTTATCAGAAACGTCCTAAATCAACTGTCAGTACATGGTGTACGACGATTGTGTAAAGTATTTCTTACATAGGTGTTTAATGGATGATTTTTCATGCACTTTAGTTTATCTTGAACGAGGGAAGATAGTTCCAGATAATTCTAATGAAGGTCTGTCTCTGAGACAATCCAGCAATTTTTAAATATTTTTTTTTTAGCAGAAACCTTTATGTTAGCTAAGCATTTTGAAGCAGAACCGTTTCTATCAAACTTTTTTTAAATTGTATTGATAATACAATTTCAACATGTGTGTGCAGAGGCGAGCCTGGAGGACCATTTAAAAGGCAGGAAACACCAGAAGCTGCGCAGTGTGCGTGAAACGAGGAAGACCCAAGAGCAGCACAGCGTCTTCGTTAGTGGATTTCAGCGCGGGACGTCCGAACTCCAGCTCATAGATCACTTTCAGCGCTTCGGACCCGTGGCTAGCGTCATCTTGGACAAAGACCAGGTCAGGGGTCTGTTTTCACTTGTGCTATACTGTACCGCCTCCTGCGAAGATGTCTAACATTGTAAGTTAATATTGCAGGGTGTCTATGCGATTGTGCAGTTCAGTAACATGGAAAGCCTGCAGGTGGCGCTGGCGGCACCCCAGCACTGTATGGCAGGCCAGCGCCTGCGTGTGAAGCCCAGGGAGACGAAGGAGTTTAAATACATCCCCAAAAAGAAGCAAGATCCCTCCAAGCAGCAGCTGATCAGCCTAGAGGAGTTGACCCCAGTTCTCTGTCAAGCTGGCACTGTGAGTTCAGCCACTCAAGTTCCCACTTTTGCTTTCAAGATCTGTTCCTCTGTGAGCCCATTCCAGGTTTTACTACAAGCTTGATTAGCCCCAGTGTACAGGTAACATGCACATGTGTGTCTTACTAAGCTCCCAGTAAAACCAGGAATGGATCAAACTGCAATGCAATGGCTTTATTGAAATAATGTCTTATTTCCAGCTCTTATGTTAACATCGGGTAGCCCAAGATTAGTGCTATTTGGGGTTTGTGAAACTTTAGCATATTGTGTATATTGTTACCTAACTGTCCAACAATCTGGTCTCAGATATATTGGTTTTCAATTAGTCTTTGTACAACACAGCTGTACTGTAGCTTTCAGTTTTGCTATCTCTGTTTTTTCTGGCAGGTGAGTGAGCAAATGCAGAAGCTGGTGGAATTGTTCGAGCTCTCTGAGAGCGAGCAACGTCTTCGTGAGCTGCTGGTGTCTCTCCTGCAGGAGGTCTTCTCAGAATTCTTCCCAGGTACAGCACACTTGCAGTGCCAGCATGCACAGTTGGTTGGGTGGGGAATTTGTTCCCTGTTTTAACACACTAGCAGACAAGCTAATGTTGGGTAAGGCAGTCCTGGGGTCTGTGAAATCAGCAGCTTAAGTATCATGCTAAATATCATGGTATCCTGATCTAAGGAATCTGCTGTGATTTAATGATCAATCTCACCCCCACATGTGCAGTGTGAAAAACAAAATGTTGTCCATGTGCGAGCAACAGATCAGATGGGATGTTTTGCATTTTACCCCCAGAAATGGGCTTCTGCACGAGTGCACCAAAACTGGTGCGACTGTTAAAATTGAGTTCTGTTTGTATTTCAGAGTGTAAGATCCTGCCTTTTGGCTCCTCAGTGAACAGTTTCGACATCCACAGCTGCGACCTGGACCTGTTTCTAGATCTAGAGAACACCAAGACTTTCCAGGCCAAAGCAAAGAGCACAGCTGCACAGGTACATAGCAGACAATCCATTTCAGGGATGGAGTGTGATCTGTTCCTGGCTTTACAATGAGCTTAATAGAACACCACTGGGTTTGTTTTCATGTACACTGCCCAATCAAGCTCATAGTAAAACCCGGAGTGGGTGATAATGCAAAGCAATAGCTTTTGCTAGACAATACCTGGGTTTAATGTGTTGATTATCCTAGATTCTCAGTTCCTTTTCAGGACTGACACTTTCTAACAGGAGCGCTTGTGCTGCAGGCCTGTCAAACTCCAGGACTCGGGCCAGCAGGTCTTCTGGTTTTCATTCCAACTTAAGCTTAATCTAATTTGTTCAATTGGAGATTTTCATATTTTTTTTTCAAGGTTGATTTTTACAGTTGATGATTTAAAAAAATACACTTGATTCAAGGTGTACACTACCAATGAAACATTTTGAGGCCTGGAAGGAAGTGTTACATTTGTGCAGTTAATCAAGTAATTAGACCAATTAATTGAGAGTTCGGGTGGAACGAAAGCCAGAAGACACTGCAACCCTCCAGGAAGTTCTTTTTACCTCTGTTGTACTGTATTTGAGTTTAATTTTAAGTAAACCACTAATAGAAACCTTGGAGACACCATAGATTAAAGCAGCATAATGTTTAGTCCTCTTAAAGTAAGTCATTCAAGTGGATTGTGTTCTAGGTTGTTTTTTGTTTTTTTGCAGGCAGGTGAAGGGCTGTCTGAGGACGCCCAGTCGGAAGACTCGATCCTGTCGGACATCAACCTGGAATCGGCCACGTCCGCGGAGGTCCTGGAGCTGGTGGCCATGGTGCTGCAGAAGTGTGTGCCAGGGGTCCACAAGGTGCAAGCAGTCCCCTCTGCCCGCAGACCTGTGGTCAAGTTCATCCACAAAGAGTCCGGGCTGCAAGGGGATATCTCCATCAACAACAGGTCATAGTGATAGTCCTTTCTGTATGTCTGCATGTGATCAGGAGAGAAGAGCAATTCAAATCTTAGACACATATAATCCTAACCAGTATTACAGGGGTAGCTAAAGTAGGCCCTTCCACTTCTAGTTCCAAGTTCTTTAATTGAGCCAATTACACTTGTATCCAGACCCTGTAGTAGTTGGTGATGTAATCGTGATTGGCCGCTCCTGGATTAGTTATGGGATGGGTTATCTAGCCATGTTGATGCTGCTGCATTGAAATTTTTTAAGATTTGACGCTGGGCTACCTTAGAGGCTGATAATACAAGACAGGCTGTTTATTAAAAGAGCAGTAACCAAGGATTTTAAAGCCAGTTTGCACGAGAAATACGATCACTGCCCCCCTTTTTAAAAAGGCTTTTAAAAAAGAAAACTATTTAAACTGTAATTTTTACTTTTTTGTTTTAAAATTTCTCTCCCTCAGGCTGGCTGTCCGAAATACTCGGTTCCTTCAGTTGTGCTCTTCTTTGGATGAGAGATTGAGACCGCTCATCTATGTTGTCCGGTACTGGGCTAAACAGAAACAGCTAGCTGGTAAGGAACTCATCTTAGTATGCAGAATACTATCCAAGTCTGTCGGATACGTCTACAGAATGTAGAAGCCGGTTACAAAGTGGACTGCTCATTAACATGCAAGATAAATATAGCCTTTCTGTTTTTGATTGTCCAACACCTCATTTAGATCTTTTCAGATAGATATTCACACTTGCCAGCAGGTGGAGCCAAACCCTTTCAATTCTCCTGAAGTGCTTATTTCTGTAATGGGCCTGTGAAAAGATTTTTTTTTTTAAATTTAGTAGTCTTTTAAAATGTGTGTTAAACTGGTAACTGACTTGCTGAAAATGGATTATAGTGTTGTGGTAGCGCCACTGTAGTTAAGGTTAAAATGAGCTTCCCATGCTAAACCCATTTTTTGGACATTAACATTAATTAATCAGGCTGAAATTCTGGATTTCAGGTCAGATTGGCAGGTGCAATTTTCCCCCCAAATGGGGTGTAGTTCTGTTTGGTAGTTAGTTTCTTTGACACATCAAAAATAATATTTTCCCATAGAGTAACATTACAAAACAGTTCACCTGCGTGGTTCTCTAAAACTGCCAGGTTAATAAAAATAAAAACTACCAGACATGTAGATACTATTTGTGTGACATGCCTTTTGCTATGTACATTTTAAGATTTAAACCTGGTTCCTTAAATTCTTAAAAATGCGCAAACTTAGTGAATTTTGCGCAGCCGAATTCTGCATAAACATGGCCTCTGAAATGTGGTGTCAACTTTATGTACTGTTTATTTCAGGAATAAACAAAACAACTTTTAACTTGAGCTGCAGTTGGGTATCCTTTTGTCTTGTAGTTAATTCACTGGGATAAAGTAAGCCCCACAAAATGTATTCTCTACTTCTGGGATATTTTTTCTACTTTGTGTCACTAACATCTTGCTGAAAAACACAGGCACATGCAGGGGCCACGCCCCCCTGCCCCTGCTGCTATGCTGTCTCTGACCTCTCATACAGAATCATTTGATAATTGGCTAGTCTGTTATAACTCCAAGGACAATGGTGATTTTAATCACTGTTACTGATGTGGAAGAACAGTTTTCTCCATCTGTTACACTGATCAACTACTGCTTTGGGACCAAGTTTATGGTCAACAATTTCTCAGTGTTATGTTCCTATGGCCAGTTTTTTGGGGAGCGTTTGTCATGTCATCAGTGATGTCATATGTGATGTTATACATAGTGGTGCAAAGTTAAGGTTTCGTGTCATCCTTAACTCGCAATTTCCTCACTTAAGAGTTTTGCTCGAGTAACCGTAACGTTACTTTAACGCAGTTTTTGCAATGAATTTAATAAATTAAAAATATTAAATGTACCCAAAAACAAAATTTAATTTTAGCTAGTGGATTTTAGGAGGAAAAAAAAAAAAAAACATAAATTCAGGCAATCGAAAGTGGCGATTTTTTTATTGAATTAACACATCTTCAAAGATTAATCAAACTATGTATATGATATTTGAATTAGTAAGTTAATAGAACTGAGGCTCGCATCTCAATCTGGTGATGGGTAATTTGGTTCTGGCAGGTTAATCTCTGAACAATTAGCACCTCTAACAGAAGGTTAATGCATGTCGTCTTTTTCAGGAAATCCTTGTGGTGGAGGCCCCTTGCTGAATAACTACGCCCTGACTTTGCTTGTGATTTTCTTCCTTCAGAACAGACAGCCTCCTGTGCTGCCATCCGTTAACCATCTGAAATCACTTGCAGGTACACTTGGACCCGTCAGTCCAGGCTGGGTTTAACATTCCGAGAGGTTAATGGGGTCATTTAAAGTGGACTACCTACTTTCTCTGTTAACCTCCAATAATAATCAAATTTGTTGACACTGTTTAAAATCCCATAATTGTTTCTTATTAAATTCAAACATCATTTGAAACTAATAAATGACATTGTGCTGTACCATTGAAGCAGAACAAGATAATACTGTTTTTTTTTTTTTTTTGAAAGGCCCATTTTTATGTTTGCATGGTCGATCCCATTATAACGCAGATCCCAAAATGTTTAATGTTATTGGATGTATTTTGTATTAATTTTTTTAAAATAAGTAGTCATTCAGTTAGTCAAGCCACGTGCCCTTTGAATTTCAGGTGAGGAAGATCGCTGTATGATCGACGATTGGGACTGCACTTTTCCTTGTGACTCTTCGACAGTCCCAGCCAGTGAAAACACTGAACAACTCTGTAAGTAAAAGAGCTTCAATTGATTATCCTGAACTTTCAATGTTTCACGTACAGCAACGAAATCAAGTTTGTTTTTATAACCATGAAGGGAATAAGTGAGAAACATGAACCCATAGGAGGCAGTGTGGTCCAGTGGTTAAAGTCCAGGGCTTGTAACTACAAGGTCACCAATTCAAATCCTACTTCTGCCACTAACTGACTCACTGCGTGACCCTGAGCAAGTCACTTACCTCCTTATGCTCCATCCTCCACTTACAATGTCGTATTGTAATTGACTCTGCATATAATGCACAGTTCACAGCCTAGCTCTGCAAAGCGCTTTGTGGTGGTGGTCCACTATGAAAGGCACTATATAAAAGTAAAGATATTATTCAGTACCAATTACATTTATTTGAAATAAAATCAGAAAACAAGCTGTATTTATATAATTTCATCCATTACATTTTGACTTCACTTTTGCGGTTAACAAAATTAGAGTAAGTTATCGTAACAATGTAGAGAATTAAAACAACAGTTAAATGCTCCAAAGAAATGACAAAGTTGCCTCTCCTGAAATGAGGAGAGTGGCACTTAATGGGTTAAGTAATGAGTTTAATCCATTCCACCTTTCCAATTGTATATCACTTTATAGATACAACTTGATGTTGTTAGTAGCATTTATTTAGAGGCAATGCAGATCTTTTTAATGCGTACTCTTTTGTTTTGGTTTCCAGGCACCCTTCTCTCTGAGTTTTACAATTTTTATGGGCAGTTTGACTTTGCTGGGGCCGTGATCTCCCCACGTCACGGCAGGGCTCTCCCGATCACAGATTTTCTGAACTCAGAGGGCGACAGGAACCCTCGTCTGGGGCCCCTTAACATCCTGGACCCCTTTGAGCTGTGCCACAACGTGGCGGGGAACCTGAACGAGCGCACCGAGCAGCGCCTCCGCCGGCAGTGCCAGGAAGCCGCCAAGTACTGCCGCAGCCTGCAGTACCAGCGTAAATCCACCAAGGGCAAGGTCTGGGGTCTTGTGCGGCTCTTCCACCAGCAGGGCGGCAGTGCCGCCCCAGAAGCCTCACACGGTCAATCAGGAGAAGCCGGGGCAGACAGAATGGTCATCGGAATCCCTTTCAAACTAAGTGCCCTGTCGGGCGACACCAGAAAACAGCTGCAGGGATCTGGAGACTTCAGGCAGTTTTGGTTCAGTGAGGTGTGCAGGGCGATGCTGTGCGCCCTGGAGAATGTGTTGCAGATCAGCTGCAGCCCGGTCGAAAGAGTCAGCGAAGAGGGTGCCAAGCCCAATCCAAGTGGGGAGCAGAGTGGCAGTTCCAGAGAAACCAGCTTCAACGAAAGTGCAGAACAGGAATCTGCAAACATTGATGTTCCTCGTATGAAGGCTCCCCTGAAGGGAGGCACAGAAAATGAGACCAAGTCCCAAGAGCTGAAGGGGAAGCCTAGTTTTCAAGAAGCCAACAATAATGAGGACGTTCATTCCAACGCAATAGACTCCCCGATCGCAAGCCTTCAGGATGAACCCCAATCTGGGGTCAAGAGGCCCCGTCTTTCAGAGGAGACCCCGCAACCGTCCAGCTCCAAGAAACAGAGGCTAGACCCTGCCCACCCGCAGACTGCTGTTGGTTGGCAGTGCACCCTTTGGCATAAGGTGTGGGCTGGGAGGAGAAAAGTAAGGAGAGATCTCTTGAGAGGGCTGAAGGAGGACTCCAGGCCTGATGGTGGCAGCATTGAGCTAGAGTCTAAAGTCACAGAGGCCATCGCACAGCAGGAGAAAGAGGCCAAGGTGTCGGGGGCAGTACTGGAGTTCACACTCCACGCTGAAGTTGTAGGAGGGACAGAAGACACCAGGACTTTGGCCAAGTTCACCCCGGTTGTTGATGGCAGCAATTTGTTCCAGGATTTCTTCCATTTCCTGGAGTCCTTTCTGCCGAGGATGACAGAAAAGTTCTTGGAGAAATCCATCTAGATGAGCAGGAAAAAAAAATAAGTTAGACGTTGAGCCTTGCAGCCTGCTGGTGAGAGCCAAGGATTGAACAGCAGGCTTGAATTCAAGCAAAATTTTAGAAGCGTAATAATCCTATGATGTGTTTTATGATGCGTGTGATGTTTGATCTGTAATAAGACTTCTTCGTACTGTAATATATCTCAGATAGTTGCGATGTGATGGGATGTAAGACACACCAATGCATAGCAGATCGAGCTATTGCAAGATTTACTTTTAGCTTTATGAGACTCATTTATTTATCCAAATCTCAAGAGTAATAGGATCAGCATTGTAAAATATGGCATGGCAATGGAATTCTTATTTCCATCACTATTGTGATGTACAGTACAAGGTTCTCACGAGACTCCATGTTCTGGAATCTCCAAAGGCTGCTCTTGCCATTTTCAACTATTTGTTTTCAAACAGACCAGTGGAGCCATGTACTGTACTTCCTGGACGTAGACTTAAGAGAACCCCCTTCAAGCCCTGTAGATGCATACTGTTGTTGGTTATGTATGGACATGTGTAAATTCCTATCTTACTGATACATATTGTTCAATGAAGCCGTTATGATTCAGTAAATACATTATGGAATTCAATGTGTAACTTTATCGCTGAAAAATAAGCTGTATAGGTTGGACCCCTTTGCCTGGAAGAAATTTGTTACCACCTAATTGAACTGTCCTTGTCATTTAGTATAACTCTAATTTCCAGAATTGAATGTAGCATTGAAACAATCTGTTTATATAGATAGATAAATAAAAAGCAGCAGCAGGGATATTCTGTGCAAAATGCTCATTTTTGGATTTGCCTGGAAAAAAAAAAAATCTGTCTCAATATTGTTCTCCAGTGGGTTTTGATTTTTATATAAACCAATTACAGCATCAGACACATCAGGCACCCCAGAAGTTAGATTCAATACTGTATTAGAAACTGTTGGTTGTACTTGGCTAAACTTTTTTACGCTTTCTGTTTGGTTTGACAGTGATGTGATTTGTATTTTGGTGTGCTGCTCTGTAAAGTGATACTGATAAATGTGTGCAATTGCTTTAATTACTTGTCCATTTGTTCTAGCAGCATGTGTAAATTTGAAGTGTTCTGGTTATGTTTTCTGTCTAATTTAAAACCACGAGCTGAGAAATGAAGACCTGGATATGGTGATATTTTTGTAATTCTTGGGTAAAATATATATTTTACATGTGATTGGAAATAAGCATTTTTTTTTAATATAGGGTTATTCTTCAGTCAGGTGTTCTGCTTGTGTGTTTTTTTTTCTTTGAACAATACAAGTGACAAACCATTTTCCATTTCCTTGTCGGAGTTTGATGTTTTTCATTGCAATATTGTGCTTCTTCTGTATGGGTGTTCTTTTCTATACCTAAGTACCTACTGTCTTTACTTATTAGGATCTACATTGAGTTACTCACTATTCCCAGGGTAGGCTCCATGAGAACATAAATGTAACTTGGGGTCGAAACCCTTGACCTACGATGCCACAGTCAGGGAAAGAAGTCCTCTGACATTACCTCGGACTATGGCTGACAAGACCTCCCCTTTAAGAAACTGCCATTGCACGTACAACTGCTTTGTATGCCAAACACATAGCACTAACTTAGCAGGCAAACTCCATGCCATTGTTTAGGCTAGTCTAGCTCCTGTCAACAAGACTGATACTTCATTGTGACAATTCATAATGGCTAGAAGTCACTGCAGGTGACAGGAGGCAAGCCTAGTGCAAAATCTATTGCAGCTCCAGTAACTTGGGAGAGCGGCGATTTAATTCGTCGTCCCGCAGGCTCTGCCAGGCGTCCGTGTGAGTGTGTGTTTCATCTGTCTGGTCTTGTTTTGAATTATGCGACCAGTCACAAGAAAAATCCTCCTTCGTCAGATTTCCTGCACAGGATAAATTGCTGCAGTAGTGACGCCAAGCGCAATTATGGGCATCTCACCTGCTTAAGACTTACTTTGGCATGGGAAGCCTTGCGTTCAGTTTGCTTCCTACTAGGTTTCTTGTGTATATTAGCTGTGTAATGCTTAAGTTTTCTATTGATCGATTAATCATTTGATCTGCAATTGTGTTGAAAGACAATTACAAGAAATGCAAAGTATTGACTTAATGCTATTTCCAGCAAATGTTTAATATGAATAATTTAACATATATAGTTACTGTATTTTGACAGTTTGAAACTATTTCCTTACATGTAATTGAAAGTTAGCCAAGATCTTTAGAAGTACCCTCTGTCATTTAAGATACCACATTCAGGAAGACCAGATTAATCGATCTTTTTTTTTGTTTGTTTTTAATCAATCAAAGCCCACCAGTCTGATTTTAATGAATCATTAATTGATTAAAACCGAGGGCTGAAGACCAGCCATGAAAAATGACTGAGGCACTTTCTGAATAAGGTACTATTATAGAATTGAGTATCTGTGGTTCTAAATTTTCAGGACCTGTGAGGATTTGTACAGTGCTTTTTTTTTTCTTTGGAATATCCAAATTCAATAAAAACTAATGTTAAATAATTAGGTACCAATGCTTGAATATTTGTTGTAGACACTATACTTAAGAGAACACTTGGGGAACAACCTTGCAGTGAAATAAAATTTTCCCATTGTAAATGCTCTGCCTAATGGAACAGGAACTTTGCGTAAAAAATAAATAAATACCTTTTTAGCACAGAACTGATTCACAATTGATACAGTACTGTTTTGTAACCTGATTACTCTTCATCAAACTGAAATTCAAGTGTATTATTCAGTCTTTTCAAAACAGATTTGTCACCATGAGAGTAATGCTGCTGCATGTAATGTGTGTGTGGTGTGCTGTGTTAAAATGTGTTAATTCTCGTATTCATAATTACTGTTAGAGCTGATGCTGCATTTTTACTGTACGTAGAGGTGTTTTGTTAATTTAGTATGCCAATTTGTTTATTATAATTTATTAACATACACCTCTTGCTTTTCTCTTATTCTGTTCATTTTATATGTTGATGCATGTGCATCATGACAGAAGTAATACATACATTTGTATTTATGATTTCATACCATGATTAGACTTGACGTTGTGTCCGGTGGTCAAGTCTATCTAAGAAAACACTTCACTTGCTTTCCAAGCGGTGTTCTCTTAGCCAGAGATTCAAAAAAACTACTTTCCCAGTGCAGCTGCGCAATGATTTGTTTTGACTTGTTCTGAATACTTTAAACCCGCCCCCAACTACTGAGTGGCAGCACATTACTACATTCTTATTGGAGACTTCATTTGCGAGATTAAAACGAGATTACATTTCGGAATGGAGGCTTGATCGCGTCATTTTAAACTATTAAAATAGAATTGCAAATTGTGGTGAAATGTAAAAAAAAATAATGCCCTAAACACAAAAACCCTGACCATAAGGATTTTGTTGTGGAAGACAGCAAAGGAAAGAAGGTACAACTTAAGTGTGCAAGTACTGTTGAGTTACTACTGTACATATTTTGACAGGAAAAAAAAAAAACACCCAAGAATTTTGGAAAGTAACTGAAAACAATACATTTCACACAGTATATAAACAGCACAAGCCTCAAAAAAAAACATGATTTACATAAAACTCAAATAGCTCAAAATAAGCACCGAAAAATGAAATTAATAAAAACAGAAGCCCTGATTATAAAATCACATTCAGCAATAAAATTAGCTTAAGAGGGTTGACAACAGAAAGTTTAGCTGTGTAAGCACATCATAACCAATGAGGGTTGCAGCTTGTGCTTTTTGGCCTACCAGTTGATGTGATTGGCTGTGTTCTGATTTATACTCATGAATATTAATGTAATTGGCCAGCTGCGAGGCTCCTTACAAAACCTCAGGCTTATAAACTCGACACAACCGTCAACTGCCAGTCAATCAAGCACTGTCTGAAATAAACCTGCCAGTATCCCACTTACTTCAAACGCAAAAAAGGTGAAATGCATCTTTATTTGCGGCAAAGCATTGTGTAAAAACTAGTATGAGTTTAACTGAGGCATGTGTCTCATAGCTGGCTATGGCCTTGAAACCCCTAATATATGAGTACATTTCCAGAAGCCCGACGAAGAATATCTATCCACTCAACACAAGTACCAAGACAGGTTTCATGTTCATAAGGTGTTCGTGTATTAACCCATTAAGTACCACTGTCCTCATTTGAGGACAGACTACTTTGACGTTTTTTGGAGCATTTTTTAATTGGCATCTCCCTGTTATTTTAATTTTCCTCTAACTATAAAATTGTAACATACTCTAATTTTGTTAACCGCAAAACTCTAAATGCAGCTGTTAATTATAATATAGCCCTTTAGATGCTTTTATGAAATATAAAATAAGCCTAAAAATTACACGTCTTGATGTTTTCCTTCCCACAGTAATGGCACCGTTCCGTTTTCTGTGTGTTGAGCTTTGTAGAAGGTGTGAAATTTCACTGCTATGATTAGATGCACATCTTGACTGTCCTCAAAATAGCCAAAACAAAAGGATTTAAATGTTTTCTTTGTTTCAACATTCTTTTCTTTTCAAAGAAAATGATATTTGGTGCTTAATGGGTTAATACCAGCATTGGACTGCTGTGCATATAGAATTAATTCTAATGCCTCGTGGAACAAATTATTTTTCAGAAGTGCTTTTATTTAGCCTGCCTGTTGTTTTGGTTTTGAGGCTTTGGTGTCATGTTGCGCAGATCAATTAAAACTGGAAACACAATAGTGTCTCTTAGAATATCTTCTAGGTTTTATTTTATTTTTCAGTCACCGGGATACATAAATACCAAGCGTGCCTTGCAAAGATGAGCCATAAAAAACAAAAACCCAATTAGCAAGGCAAAGTGCTTTTTGTAATAGAGATGGAATCTGTTGCTAATAAATGGAAAGAATCAAACAAAAAACGTAGAGGGGGTTGATTACATTTATTGAATAATAAAGCCAGGCTACAGGTGATAACATGCTTCTCTGATTATTTACTGCTTTACTGAAAATATACTTGATCAACGCTGCTTTTTAGGTGTGGGTAGAGGGTTCTGCTTTTGTTAAGGACTTTGAGATGAATGGAAAGTGATATATATATGTGTGTATTGTATTACATTGAGCGCACAGGAGTGATCAGGATAAGACTAATAACTATTCACTCTGAATAAATGATTTGAAATTACTTGGGTCATTTTTCTACTTAGACATTACTCACAATGCAAAGATCTGTCAAACAAACAATCAAGAGAACAGAGTTGAAGGTGTCAACGGCACTGAAGCAGGACATAATTGGGACCTTTGCTCGTGAGTGAACAGATCCAAAGTGACAATGAGAGATTGTGCTCTATCGAAAGCTAATCTGTGCAATGTTGCCTGCCCCCAGGGGAGGTGAGGGGAACGGGAAGGATTTGACTGGAAAGCACATCTTGTTTGGTCCGGTGACAAATAGCTGTAATTACATCAAGGGGAGCGAAGCTTTATTAAAAACATTTGTCTGATCTGGTTACAATTACATCAAAATAAAGGCAACGCGGTAGAGGGATTGGATGTTTTGAAACAGTGGTGTGCCGAAGCCTTTGAGAGACGGAAAGCAGATCATTGGATTTGGTACAAATGCATTTGAATTTTTGAGTGTGAAGTTTTGATAGCCGTGGTGCAAAATGAGTCATCGCTCAATACAATTTGAAAGAAATGAATTCCGTGGTCGTGGTACTGGGAATCTACACACAGCCATGTTGGGTATGAAGACGAAGTGAAAGCAAAAGCGCTGGGCTTGAGTTTTGAAGAATCCAATAGAGGTTGGGCCACACCTTCTCCAGGTGGCATGTCACCTACATTCAAACGTAAAGGTTAGAAATGAAATGGAACATGCTGCTGCCCCAGATTGGGGCTGACCAACTTTATTGAGTGCACCTGTGAGGTGGCAGAGTGAAAATTGGATTGAACCTTTTTTTGATTTGTTTAGTTTTCCTCCCCACTTGGCATTAGCTGTTGTCAAGCAGCCCAGGAGACAGCTTGAAATGACACACCTTTCAAACACACACACACACACACACACACACATATATATATATATATTCAGTGAAAGTGTGAAGTCAGAGACTAGAGAACCACTAAAATTGGCCAGTGGGTGTGTGAAATATTGAGAAAACTCATTCACCTGGGATTGTATAGAACCAGGAGCGTTGGAACAAGGGGTGCAGAGGGTACGGCAGCAACCCTGGCTTTGCATGGCTTCCATCATATGCACGGGTTACAGCACCCGCACTTTAAAAATGGTTCCAGTGCCAGTGTATAGAACCACTGAAAGCTTTTAGTGAATGTGAGACTAAAACATGTCATACAGTCACTAGAGATTGTATAGCATCACTGGTAGCGCTGCGTAGATGACTTTTTATATACGCTTATCAATTCTCTGAATATTTTACATGCATTTATAGTTTAAACTATATACTCATTTTTGCTTTTTGTTTGTATTTCTATTCTATGAACATTTTAAGTGCCTCTGCCGTTTATTACATTAGAATTTGAAGATTAAGTCGTTCCTCATACGTTTGTTCATTTTGTTTAATAAATAATTGAATGCTACAAGTCGGTATGCTTCTTGTATTTTGCCTATATCCTGACTGTCCAAGCTTATAAGACTCCTTTTGAAAACAACAATATCATTGGTTTGGACTAAAGTATGAGTTGTAATGTTTGTATTAATACAAACCTATGTTAGCATATTGTACGGTTTTATACATGTCTTATACTTTCACTAGCACGTGGCATGAATGTATACAGTCACTAGTGATTGGTACAACAGAGTTTAATTTCATACATTCACTAAACTGGCCAGTGATTGCAGAGGATCACTGGATTTCACACTAATTAATACCGTAATTCAAATTAAAAATGCAAGGAATGACTATTGGCTTCTGAAACGATCTTCTAACAAGGCTGCAAGAGAGATTTTGTGTTTGAACAGCCAGCTATATCAATGAGTTTCTGTCTGACCCTGAGTAAAAGAGTGTCTATCTTATTGCTCAGGTGTGAAAGGTGTTTGCTGACTACTGGCCTTTGAAACTGTGGACGCAGGCATGTTAAACATGAGGGAATGATCAATGACCAAAATGAGGGTGATTAATTTGAGCTGCTTGTGAGCATGGCTTACAGTAAATACCAGATAGCAAGCCAGGGGATTAAATACATGTTCTTGACATCCCAATGCACACATAACATCATCTTGGTTCAAAGCTATAGACTGTCACTGAGTGTGTGCAATTAATGTAAAATCTTTATTTTATTTGTGTGTGATTATTAGCAATTGAAATATCTGTACAAATTGGACAGTTGACACTGGGGGATTAAAGCTTTAAAAGACAAATAATCTAGTTTCTATTATTTATAAACATTGTCATGGATTTATCATGCATTACCCAACACTGCTTCACCTTGCAAATAGCTTCCTTTAACTACTACAGCAGAACAACTGGGTGGCAATCATCATTGCAGAAAAGCATGGGGAATAAATGTCTCATGCAAAAAAAAGTTAAAAGGCTAAACAATGCTTTTAAATACGTTTCTTACTCCTTTTTAGCTTGATCACTGGTAAACCAAGATATTTTGTAAGGAAGAGGGTCTCTCCCCAGTCATTCTCTATTCATTCTCCTGTAACTATACGTGTTGAAGGGTAATGCTTTTTCTTTTTCCTGTAGGCTTTCAGATGTGTCCCAATTGTACTGTCGTTAAAATAAACTTGTTCCCCCCCCTTAGACAACCAGTATAACACAATGAGTCAGCTGCATGTTGAACTGTTTTTTGGTATCGAGGGCTTATAAGGTCTTACAAACATTTTGACAAAGAATGTTAGTCATAGCCCTCTGTCGACTGCTGAACTTTAAATAGCAAATCCTCAACAAAACAAAGCGGTACACCTGTTCCAACAGTTCGTCTTTGTTCTTTTTTTAATGAAGTTTAATCAGCTTTTGGCTTTGAATCCCAGAGGAGTAGAAAGAAAACGTGCTTAATTAACCCAGGCTCCCCTAACGGCAAGGCTAAATTGACCGAAGGAAATAGGTCATTGATTGCTGCTGTCTTTTCGATAGGTAATTATCATGGTGAGATAGCCAGCGTGGGGGGACTCTGTGTGAAAAACTTCAACCTGCCTTTGAAACCAGAATTATCTCACGTCCTCTGTCTTTGCTTCTAAGTAGGTGTTGGCTGCAGATATTTTGGTACATGAAGATTATCTTGACATCCATGTCTAATATTTAACTGAGTAAGATCACATTATCCTGACTGAATTCAGTGGCCTGGTTTCATATTTGTACATGGGGGTGAAAATCCATCTGCCATAATTACCTCAATAACAACAAACTTCTTTCAAAGCACTTTTTGTTCTGAGACACCTTTAAGTACTGTACATATAAAATAAAGTTTAAACAAAACAAATTATAATAAAAAAATGACACAATCAAGATCATAACCTTAAAATCCACAGGCAAATAGTAGCAAAGGCCGAAGTATTAAAAAATACATCTTCAATTTAATTTTGAATGATTGAACAGAATTTGCATCCCTAATACAGTTTGGAGTTGCGTTCCAGGGTTTGAAAATACGACTCCTATTGCATAGCAGTTTCACCCATTACAGAATTTAATAAGAGCATGATTATAGCCACTGTGTATAGGTAACAAGCTCAGGGGTATTTTATTAAACTTGTAGTAAAACCAGGAATGGATCAAACTGCTATGCACTAGGAGTCTTATTTCCTTTCCTGAAATAACATGTGTTCACTGACCAGTCTAAATGCTCCACCGATAGATCAAGATCTCAAGGGTCCAGTGCATGACAAATCACTGTTTGTTTGATAATGTAGGCATTGGTGCAATTCTTCCCCCATCAGTCACTAGTCACTTCCAACCAAAATGTATCAGTGATTTTCTACAGCCTCAGATATCCAGTAGATGTATCAATACTTATGTTGGGTAATGTAGATAATCTGGTTCTCTCTGGCCTAAACCACAATATGGAATCAAACCTGCAAGGCTTCTAATCTATTGACAACTCACTGAATAATCCAGTCACTAGATACTTGCTGAATAATCCAGCCACTAGATACTCAATCAAGAGGTTTACAATCCATACAATCCCTCACCAAATACACTCTCGAAACAATGGTGGCACAAGGGCGGCTGCAATGGAGTGAGCCATTGGAAGAATGCCACCAAAGCGGCAACTTGTGTTATATTCTAACAACCCAAGAGGATCACAATGAACGACCAATGCACACTGATATTTTTCTACCAGGTTTACTACAGAAATCTCAGACCTGAGAAGAAATGTTTTAGAGATTGCTCTTAAATCTTATGAGAAGAGCCCTTCCCCTCTTTCTTAAAGCAATCACTTATGTGGGAGTGTGATTATTTCAAATGATTGTACTGGTAAAGCAAATGAGGTTGTAGTGAAATCTGGACAACAGATACTGATCTTTTTTTTTTTAATTTAGCATGTAGTGACCAGCTTCTCACACTGAATTATTTAAATGGAGTGAAATTGCTTTCCTGGAAGCACCAGGCACTGTGGTTTTATAGATGAATTAAATCAGCAATACATTCCATTTCCGATGAAACGAAGAAAACCAAACTTCAAACAGAATGAGTTAAAAAGGCTCTCCCAGCGCGTTAGAATGGCTTTGCAACGGTTCTGTAGTACTGAGTGCTAATCAAGCTTTTAAAATTTCTCATAAACTGTAGTAACATAATCCATGTTCTTCTGTCTCTTTTTTTGCTCTTAGTTAATACTTCACTGTGAAGTATTACATACAAGCAGTTTGGAATAAGCAGATAAAAAAGTTCCTTCCGATTCCTTCTGCGCCATGTGTTCATTCCAACTTTCTAGTGATATTGTTAAGAAGGCTAATCGTTATTAATTTGCATTGGCATAGCACTTCTTTAATGGGCAAAGCTAGCACAAAGGTAGCTCAAATAAATGGTATGAGGATTCTAATGTGCAAAGGGGGATTCCAAGATATTTAGCAAGCACGTAGTTAGGGTTTATCCAGCAGCAAACTCCCCATCCCCAGTTGTGCTGCTTTCCTAAAAAAAGGAGAATATTTCACGGTACTATTATTAAAACATTTGGAATATTTTTGAAGAGGAGACAATGATCTATTCAGAGATACCCGGGTAGTTAGTAAGTAAGGGGTCTGAGTGAGGAGACATGGGCATTTGTTGTTTCCCAATTTTTGAACACTACTGTATGTGTAAAACATATGCATATGGTGTATTTGTTGAGGGACTGTATGCACTTTAGTTTGGCAATTGCAGTCTTGCACTAATCCCTTTATCAGATGTCAAAGCCAAACACTGCAAGCCGAACAAATAAAGATAGCTGGAAAACCTATTGAGAACATGAGCGGTGGACATGTCATTGAGATAACCGTGATAGCGTTGCATTATTTCCACATCATAATGCACAACGCTCCCCGTTCAACAGGAAACCAAAGGGAAGGCAATAAAAATTTAAGAGCTGTGATTCCTTTTTACAACAAAGATGTTTGGTCATGCGAGGTTCTGTTTGGGTGCACTTGATCTTTATGCTACAACAGATAACATTATTTCAAGCTATTAAGATGGCAGAGCAATACGGACCAGATTAGTTATTATGCTTTTAATGCTTCCTATGTTATATGCTGGAAATTTCCAAAAGCGGTTTTATACACCCTGTTCTAAAGCCAGGCAACCTAACAGAAATGCATTATGTGCGGGTAGAATAAAGTATACATGTGCCACCCGGTCACTGATAATGAATGGGTGATATTGTGTTTGGAGTATATTCGACGGATGAATTGCTCATTGCAATGTTTTGCTTGTATTTAAAGTGGACCAATAATCTTTTCAGATGTTTAGTGAGGTTTAAATGCAGTAAAATAGGTAATAAACAAGCAACCTGTAGTTGATATGTATAATACATTTATATTATATTTGGTAACACTTCAGTTTAGGTATCACTTGTGATTATAAATACCGTAGGGCTTCTGTTTCTCGGTTTTTACTAATTTCATTTTTCTGTGCTTATTTTGAGCTATTTTCGAGTTTTTTTTTTTTATATCCTGTATGAAATTAATTGTTTTTGGTTACTTTCCAAAATGTTTGGCCGTTTGTTTGTTTTTCTGTCACAATATTAGTAGTAATGCGACAGTACTTTGCTGTCTTCCACAATTAAATCCTTATATTTATTTATTTATTTATTTATTTGCATTTACATAGTGCTTTTTATACAAAAGGTATCACAAAGCACAGTACAGTACATAGCAGAAAAAAGAACAAACCACAATACAGTTGTATAACATGCTACACATACAACTGCCACAATCAGACCATTTAAATAACAGATTTAAATAACAGTAGACACATGACAATAATACAAAAGCAGCAATTTTAAAGTTCCATTAAACCCCACTAAGATAAGGCCATTTTATAAAAGTGATTTGAAAACTGTGACGGTCCCAGCTTCCTTGAAAAACGAAGGCAAGCATTCCATAATTTAGGAGCTCTACAAGAAAAAGCCCTCCTTACTCCCGTGCTGCTTTTGTTGACTCTGGGAATAACCAGTAGCCCCGCATCCTGTGATCTCACAGTGCAGTTTGGAAGATACAGGGTCAGTAACTCCTTCAAATAATTAGGTGCTAATCCATTCAGGGACTTGTAAGTTAACAACAAAATCTTAAAATCAGTAATACAGAGGTAATATGTTAACTTTTCCTGGTTTTAGTCAGAATTCTAGCGGCAGTATTCTGAAAAAACTACAAGCGGGATACCACATGTTTTGGGACACCAGATAAAAGTGCATTACAATAATCAATTCTAGATGAAACAAAGGCATGCATTAGTCTCTCAGCATCAGATATGGAAATAATTGGTCTAAATGTGGCTATATTTCTCAAATGGTAAAAAGATACTTTAGCAACTTCTCTAATATGAGTCTCAAATGATAGAGAAGGATCAAAGATGACCTCCAAACTCCTAATTTCTAGTTTAAATTTACAGTCACAGGCACATTCTTCTGGGATTTTTGTATCTCTAGGCATTTTCTTACATTTTGCCACAGTTTGTAATTCTGTTTTAAATTCTCACTACCTGTAATATCGCTAAATCTCGTAAACAAGCCTTCTACTGTAATTGCGATCTCGTTTAAAATCTTGCAAGTGGAGTCTCCAATAGAAACGTAGAATTTTCAGCCACTCAGTAGCTGGTTGGGTTTAAAGTATTCTGAACGAATCAATGATAGATGCAAGGCAGGAAGGAGGGACGTTGCCCAGCTGCTCTGGGAAAGGTGGTTTGTTTTTGTTTTTTTTTGTAGTAGAAGTCAGCGTGAATTGAGTAACCATTTCTAGTGTTTTTCCGGTGTTTATTGGCTATACACCAATTTCATTTTTTTTATATAAGGGGTGTTTTATCAGTTAAAATAAAAAATCATAAGCCCTAATTATAAACAATAGGAAAAAAATCAATGGCAAAAGTGTGTAATAATAATAGTCCTATTATTTCTAATCATATTCTATAATTGTTAATAGCATAATTAATAATAACATGTTTATAGATTGTTTATAATCGCTTATAATGGATACCTAAACAAAAGAATTACACTGTGGGGTTAAAAAGTTTTGAATGGAGCTCTGTTGGATTTAAAGCACATACATCTTTTCCATTCATTTGGAAAATCTTATTTATGACAAAGGTGTATTGGATTTTTTTAAGCAATATTGACTTTTATTAGCAGCAGTCTCATTTGGGGATGAATTATTATGAACAACCAGATCAGAATTCTGTACATTTATTACAATTATTTTGCTTAAAGGGAAAAAACTTCAGAAGCAGGCAGTGATTCAAGTTTGTAAGACCCTAAGAACTTATTGGCTTTTTAACCTTTTATAGTTGCTCTTTCTATAATTGGACGAGTGCCCTGTTCCTTTACTTGAATCAACTCCTCCTTTTTTTTAAATTTAAAATAAGATCTTTAAAATGTTGCCATTGATATTATAGAAAAAAAGCAGAGAGGGCATCTTTCCTCTCATGTTCAATGTGTGACACTATCACATTTCCTAATGCTTAGAAACCCTATTGCATATTGCACATGTATAATGTGATTTTTAGACTTTCTAGAAATCTGCCATTCTACCTCCAAAATGGCCATGCAAAATAAAACTGGCCAGGCTCTTATTTGGTGTACATTGTAAGAAATGTGCACCATTTATTAATGGTTTGTTTCAACAACGCTGGAGCTTGTCTAAAAACGTGAGTGTGTGTGGGGTCTAACATCTAGGGGTAAGGGTGTAGCCGTGGGGGGAGGGTTGTGTCTAGTATGACCACTAGAAAGGTTTGCTAATTTAAATGACCCACAGTTTTGAACCCGTTATTACCAGTTAATAAACGTGTGCCCCTTAAACTAAAGTCTGCCATTATTATTGTTTGTTTATTTCTTTGTTTTAGAAAAGTCCAATCTTGATAAGTACATCGCTCCTGCCAGCCTGGCTCCTGTTAGTCTGCACAATCTTTAATCGCTCCCCTTCTCTGATAACGGCAGCAGCAATAGAAATGACAGCCGGGTGTTTTGCTAACCTTTCCCTTCCTGGGTTTTCAGCGGTTGAGTTTTCCAGGATATGGCAGCCGACGCTCCAAGGCGCTACATAGGTAAACTTTTGGATCAATTAGAGCCCTCTTTGTCAATACATGGGATGCGGATGATGGGCACTGATGTTTGCTCTCCTCTTTTGCTCCTAGTAGCTGAACAAGAGCCATGCTGTGAAAATCAATACTGCTGGCATGCAGATGCTTAATGGGATCTTGACTTATATGATACAATGGCTCCTAAAACAAACTGTGCATGTAATCAAAGAAACTACAAAATGATATTGGCTACCGGAAGCCTTAATAGTAATACAGTATTTTTCCTTTTTTGTCAGTTTTATCGTTAATTATATGGAAAGCTACAAAGCGGTATATAATTCAATATGTTAACGTAACATTTTACAGCAGCTTTTATTCGACTTTATGAAGAAAATGACTTAATTCTATAGGATAATGAGAAAACTTTTGGCCATAGCTGTAGATAATAAGCAGCCATACTGTACCTCACAGCTCTGCTCTTTTTCCTATGTATTTATCTACCAGTCCACTGCTGATGCAATTCAATGCAGTATTTTAGCAGTACCCCCCCCAATCCATCTTGCTTTGATTTCACATTATCAGCATTGCTCACTTCACCTCTTTCCCTGCCTAGAGCAAACATCATGCCTCCATCAAAAATACTGATATTAATTTTACTGATAAAATAAAGTTTGCAGAAAAAGTAACAATAAGAAGCTTTCCTGGCTAGGGAAGATAATTCAATGGTTGCAGGTGTTGACTGTTCACAAAGGTGCATAATAATACAATAGCACATTATCACAAGTGAATAGACAGCTGTCAAGATGCTCCACAGTCAATCCTTGATATGATCAAACAAGCAGGCTGTCTGATAATTGCCTGCTGATCCGTATCACCTTATCCACTTCTTTAGCACACCCTGTATTGGAAAACCGTACATAACAAGGGATGTAAATAGTATTCTCAACACTACCCTGACTGTCCCTCTTTATTGTATAGGGTGCCAAGTGGATAAAAAAAGATGAACTCCAAACTATAAAGCAGGTTTCATTCAACTTTATGAAGCAAAATGATTTAATTCTATAGGATGATGCTAAACTTTTGCTCATGGCTGTAGTATTAACAGAGATAGGAAACTGATGACCTGAACTCCAGGAGAGAGCCTCAGACTGACTCATCGATGCTCCACGATACCTGGAGGTATTGCACCGTCTTCTCTGTCTGTGTTGCCTTTATGCCTGGTATTTACACTATAGTAGGCTCGTGACATAAGCAACTACATTCTGTTTTTGTAATCTTGCTAATTATCAATAGAAATGAGCTATTCAACTGTTACTCCATCCAAGTGCAACCAACCACAAACCACCCTATTTTACAAGGTTACCATGGTTAATGGTTTACTATATTTCATTCTATACATTTCTGCACATCTTATCTGTCCAATCATTTTATGATTTCCATTATGTGAGAGGAGGTGTTAAAACTCACCAAGATGAGCACCAACTAAGATATAGCTTATTTTACTTTAAACTAATGTGATCCGTCTGTGTTTCCTTCCATCTGATGATGTAGATATCTTTCCGCCTGGTGTTGATGGCTGAAGTGTAGTGCTGGCTCCAGGGATCAACCACAGTGCGGCCTCCCTGGCGCATCAGCATGACAACCGTCTGGACTGAGCTGAGTAGGGTACTTCCCTGGGGTCTTCAAGTGGGTGCCTTCCATCCTTGGTGTTTCGTTGACCTATGTTACCGTAGTAACTCATTTATGCCAATGTCACCCATAGCAAACTGGTTTTACATTACCAATACATCTCCAACCTGCACACTTCAAAACACATTAATAACACATCTGTGGAGCATTGATAGTGTGGAGAAAGTATTACCAAATAACCCCATGTGGGTCAAAGTTTGTGGCATCCAGTATGAAAAATCATTGTATTACAATAACACAATAGCTTATAGTGTGTTTGAGAAAGCAGGTGAAATGAGTGAGCTTTTAATAAAGCAAGGTTGTGTGTTTTTAGTTTTCTGCAGATTGGTGGGCTGGCTAGGAGGGGCAGGCAGCAGGTGTTGACTCAGTCGTCCACGGGTATCAGCGAGGTAACAGACTCCTGTCACTTCGGATTACAGGAAGGTAGAGTCCACGGTGAGCTCAGGTCAACAGGCAGTGGTCGAGCTGAGCTGTCATCTTTCTCTTGAAAGGAGACGAGAGAAGCAGAGGAACCAGCTCTTAAGAAAAAACAAATCAGTGAGAAAGATTGATTTTAGAGTTTCGGTGGTTGTTTTTTGTTTTTTCATGAGGTGTTAGCACGGCATGAAATGAGAAATTCACCCAATCCCATCCCTTTTCTAACACCTGACGTAAGTAGAAGGCAGAGGCTCTTATGATGGCTCGAAGATTGCAGCACCGTCAGAGGGAGGCACACTGGTAGAAATACATATATGCCAAAAATTACAAAACTTAAAAAAAAATAATAATCAAGGACTTTGGGGTATTTTTACGTTGTTTATTTGTAGCTTTGTTCAATTAAAGAGTGTTTTTACTTTCTATTTAATGTCACTATGGAGTATGTGGCAGGGCAGGGCCCAGCCTGTAAATAATATTGGTTTGTGGTGTTTTGGTGGTGGGTGGCAGGAATGGGGTTAATTTTCTATCCCTGCCAAAATACATGTGAGAACGTGGCTGGAGCTAGTTAAGTAACTGATGACAATTAGACTCCAGCCACATGGTATAAAAAGGGGAGAAACACTTTGTTTGGTGGAGGGAGTTGGTGAGTGAATATGTTTGGCACTGGGCTTTTTGGAGAAAGTTCAGAGAAGGCTCTGCCCAGCCTGAACAGTTTTGTTTAAACCTTTGGTTTTTGGCCCTTGAGCCAGTTATTTTGTTTCTGATTATTGTGTTTGTGACTTGTTTTTCTTTAACCTTTTATTTTGCTCTGTGATTTGTTCAACTTTTTGATTTATTTTGGTTTATCAAACTGCGCATTTACAACTCTATTTACCTGTACCTCCACACTTCCAGGGTCATCTACAAGTAAACCAAATTCTAATTTAACCCTAATCCTAATTCTGTCACTCTCTGATTGCTTAATGACAATAATATTTTCCCAACAGACACACAAACAAAATATGCATGATAGTGTACTGGGGAAGGTGCCGGCCCACAAATTGTATTTATTTATTATTTGAGACCCACTCTGGGCTCAGAGCGGAGGAGCATCAGAGAGAGTTAAGAAATTAAGAGAGAATGCTACCAGCCAGAGAACACGGTACTCATTTTGGCCAGTGTGCCCTTTATTTTTGTATTTTGTATAAACTGTTTGTTTGTTTTTGTTTGTATATAAAATAGTGAGCGCCGTAGCGAGTTTTTGATTTTCATTTTCTGGTCTGATGTCACCACTGCAGCCCTCGCTGTCACATGTACATGTCATGTTTTGCACATAATCCAGTGGTAACTTATTCAACATAGGCCCCTTGGGTAATAACCAGCACGACTTATTTAAAACCATTTTTAAAACGTTTATAACGTCTTAAAATATGATACCTTTACAGTTATTTACAACATTGATATTAAATTCAACAGCAAATGAAGAGTTAAATACTTCATTACTCTCTTGTGTTAATTTAATACAGAGGTGGATAAGGGATACATCTACAGCATTAACATTTAATTTAAAACTAAAAACCACAGTGAAGAGATCAATAGGTAATTAATTTCCACACATAAAGAGCAGACCATATTTAAAGATGTAACCATACACAGCTATAGCCAAAAGTTTGCATCACCTAGAATTTTGGGATTGAGACAATTTAAAAAAATGTATACCTGAACAGAATTTAGATCTTTTATTTAACATCATGTAAAATTCTACATGGTGTTTAACTCAATATGTTAGTAAAACACTATTCAACAGGTTTCATGCAACTCTGTGAAGCAAAATGAATTAATTCTATATGGTGATGCAAAACTTTTGGCCATAGCTGTACTATGAAATCCACTTTTTTGTGTTCATGTAAACCTGATTGCTAATTGCGTAACGTGATGTGTACTTTGCAATTAAACCATTTTGAAAACTGTCACGCAAAAAAAGCAAAATTAAAAAATCTCTTTTTGCAAAATTTGCTAAGAAAAACAGGGACTTGAATTTATAGTCTTTAAATAACTTAAGACTACAAGATTAGTGAAGCCTGTAGCAATTTGGGATCAATGTCCGCACATTTGCCTTGAATGAGATAAACTCTGCCCACTCAATGAGAATCAATGTAATCTGTGTAGGCCTAGAGGAGGAGACCAGCTTGGTAAATTGATGTAGACCCAGTTGAGGACTGGCTGTTTTTTATTATTTGAAATCCAAGGATGCCTATCAAGTGTTTATCCAACAGCCTTTGCTTTAAAATGATGACACTTTATCGACTGTATCCTAATGGCACTTGAATGATGCATTAACCCTGGTCCTTTTGTTTGAGTAGAGGGGTTTGAGTGGGCCTTATCTAAACAATGACCATGTTTCATAAATAATAGCTGTTTGTCTGGGGACTTGAAAGGATGTTTTTATTCTTGTCCCTGAATTTTATTATGTTACCTAATTAATGCAGCGTCATAAATGGTAGCAGGTGCTAAATTTGGGATGACGTTGAATCAAGTAGAGACGATAGACTAAGATTGAAATGCTGGCGTTGCAGATGCATGGATAGTGAGTTTAAAGCAGTGACAAACAACATTTCAATGTATTTTCTTGGCTTGTTTTGGCAGCCTTTGGTTTCCTTTTCTTGTGCTGAAGAACTCTCTGTTCTTTTCTTCTTATTTCCCCATCAGCTAAAGTTGCTGTCACTTCTTGGTGCTTCTTAACTTGATTCCAAGTCCACTGTAATTGTCACTCCCGATTAGATGCCTGGATGCAACAGTGTATATATTTTCTTTAATATGTAAATCCCAAATTAAAGTAAAAAAAATAAATAAAGAGAAAAGTTGTACACATTAAAGAGACCAGGGAAAATGTTTCTCACACTGTTGTTTCATATCCATGTTATCTTAGACAGGTAGAGCGTTCTCACGTTTGCTGCATATCTAAATCACTAAATTGTCTTCCTCTCTCCCTCCTCTTCCTAATTACTCACTTGTCTGGGCTTTATCGATGGCTTCTTCTATTTTTCATTGTATTTCTTCATTGATTCAGTTCCCCAGCCTTGTTAGTCCCTAATGAAAGATAAGGATGGTTCATTCTGCTAATTAATTCATTCAGCTTTCCCTTAACTTCTACTTTCTTTTCTCAGCCAGATTGATTGGAAGGGAAGACTGCATGCTCTTAGGGAGTTTTCTTTCTGCAGAAACTAATGAAAAAATAACGGTAGCCTGAGGAGGGGGGCGGTGGGTTGGAGTGGCAAGCTGAAGGCAACAATCAGATATGCTCCAGTGGGAAATTATCTTTTCTTAGTGGAATGCAATGGGTTTTTTATGTTTAAAAACTAGAAAAGGATGCTTTTCTGTTTGACCATTTTTCAGAAAAGTGAGTTTGTATTTTTTATTATTCTACTCGATCAACTATTGCACTCATCAAAGCTGTGTGATTCTGGCACTTAAAACTCTGCAGCCAAAAGTTTAATTGCTGTCTCTTCTGTTAACTGTACATGCAGAATTCACAACATCATACGCCTGCTTTTATTTCATTTTATTTATCTTTTTTTTTCCTACTGGTTGTAATCTTTAGTACAAGTTTGTGTCACATTCAGAGTGTAAATGAGCATCTAATAGAAAACAAGTGGTCGACATTGATGTTTGACCAAGGATATGTGAATATCAAAAATTGCCATAATGTTGAAAAATAATAATAAAGGCATAAATGCAACACAGAAGGCAGCAGTTTGTTTTATTGTAAACTCTATAGCATGTGCCCTATACCTCTATTAAACTCAAATATTTCAAGTCATCACAAGCACCTGTTTGTAGCATTTCATCAGTAGATCTAGCTTAGAAATATAATGCATTGACATCTGCCACCTTCTGTCAGCCCACCAGTCTGGGGATTGTATTTTTCTGTTCAGTTTCTTCTCCAGGCATTTACAATGCAGCTGGGGTCAGGTGAAGGTTGTACCTGAGGCCTAAACTGGCGTCATTCTGTCAATACTCCACTGCCAAGCGCCCCAGCTCAATCATTACCTGAAGTACTCCACGGGGAAGTAAGACCTGAGAATGTTGAGTTACTAGCTCCATGATGGATAACAGCATTCTGCAAGAAATCAATGGCATTTTGTTTTCTGCCATGCCAAATGTAGTTCTTTTTTATCCTGCTGTAAATTCTGGTGCTTAGCAATATGAATGAAATAGATTGCGTTTTTGTTTCTGTCTGTTTCCCCCACCAGTTTCTAAAAACAGAACAAATTCACACCGAATGCTTGCGAAATGCTATTTTGTAATACTGGGACAGTTAGTTTCGATATCCACAGTTACAATATTTTAGCTTTAATCTGTATAAAAAGTTCACTTCGTTTGTCCTACAAAACAATCTGACCAATATTCAAGAAGATAAACCAACCAGATTGTTAAACAACAGAATTGGAGAAACTAAAATGATATTAATTAAAAAATAAAGGCTAGATTTGCATGAATTAAACACATTTGTGTCAACAGAGGAATGCCTCCTGCTTTACATTAAGTGGCTTTTTGTTTGAAACACCTAATGGTCACCACAGCCAGTTATCCAGGCAGTAATAACGAATTACTAATTAAACAATTCTATACGGTGGCTCACTGAGGACAAATAGGGAAAAAATTTAAATAAAATGTGTTAAAAATTATCTAATGATCCTGATATAACAGTTTGAAATGTTGAGATCCTGAGATTATTTATCTTGTGACCTTGAGATAATGCATTTCTATGTATTTTTTTTTCCCCTTAATGAGCCCCTGTAATTTTAAGGGGAACTTTCTGAATATTTTCTGGTGTCCCTATATTATCATGTAACCTGAACAGGATTATTAGACTGCACCAATAAAACAATAATATTCTGTCTGATATTACCCCTGCCACAAACAATCTACTTCAGCATACTGCAGTGTGAAAAATACCATAGTTAAGCTTGCCTAATGTCTTCAGTCAATTTCAACAAAGCTATCAAAAAAAACAGACAGCAAGGTAAGGGGTAACTTTCAGAAGTGTTAGCTCTAATATGCATTTCATTTAATTATTGACTGTATATGAAATATCACTTTACCCCCCTTCCAAAGACACAATGAGGAGTAAAGCGGTCTACACTGGAGTATAATAAGATTACCCTTCACAGACCACTGTGTGGCTGACAGCTCTATTATGACTGCAGATTATTTCATCTCAACAATAAAGTGATGTATAGCTCCATCGCCATGGAGATGTCGGAACTGTGGCAGGAACCAATGCGGCAAACTCTTCACTGTATTTCACAGCAGGTATCGAGGCTTTCTCTATTCAATTGGGGCTTTCTTTAATTAGTGGTCAATACATCAAGCTCAACTTGAAATGGGACACATTTGTTAGCTTTTTATTAGCAGCAAATAAAATAAAAATCATAACCCTTTTTTTTTTGGAGCAAATTTATGTCTTGCTGTTCTTTATTCTGGCTACTGTAGGCTATACAGAACTGGAAAAGGGCAACTAGTACGTTGATTTGTAATGGATTGACCCTACTAGCTAACAAAATAATTTCATAAATCTTACCTGTCATGCATTTCTGTTCAGCATACATAAGTCTCAAATGGGTGCTTTTAAGAGAAACAAACAATGTTATTTTTAATAGATACATTATATTATATGATTATATATATATATATATATATATATCTATATACGGGGCCTATATAGATATATATATATATATAATCATATATATGGTATTACACAAGGTTAAATAAATATATATTTGCAAGCCTTTCTTTCTGGTAGTCTCACTCTTCTTTGTTCACTTGACTTGTACAAATTACAAATGTATTTATTTAACCAGGATAAAACCCTTGAGATCTTATTTACTGGCAAGAGAAGGCAATGAAATAATGAAATAACAACATTATAAAATCAATGGCAAAACCAGACAAATCATTCAAACAGGACAAAAAACTCTTAAATCAATCGTAAAAACAGTAATACAAAATAATCAATTTACATGATCCTGGTCTTAGTAAGTATTTACAGGACTTGCAACCCTGGTCAGGTTTTAAATACTACTTGGAGAGATACTTGGAGCGTGAAATTGTCTCCACCCCTTCAACGTCTTAATTCCAGTCATAAAGCAAACGCTTCCCCTTTTTCACTGACATACTTTGCAGCCAGTGACATGTTTTGATTCGGATGACGTGAAATTAAGACCTATTACTTGAACCTACTAACAGATGTTTTAAAACGGAAATGAATGAGTTGAATTAAAGAACACGTTTTTCACAATTGTATTCTTTATAGATAGGAAGTACATGTTAAATGGGCAGACACATGGCAAATGACATTTAATGGGGAAAAGGTACTGTACACAGGCAATAAAAATGTGCATTATAAATATCATATGGGAGATACTGAAATGGAAGAAGGAATCTATGAAAAAGAACCTAGGAGTTTATGTTGACTTAATGTCTTACTCTAGATAATGTGGGGAAGCTATAAAAAAAGGCCAACAAGATGCTCAGACATATTGTGAAAAGTATTGAATTTAAATCAAGGGAAGTAATGTTAAAACTGTACAATGCATTAGTAAGACCTCATCTAGAATATTGTGTTCAGTTCTGGTCACCTCGCTATAAAAAGGATATTGCTGCTGTAGAAAGAGTGCAAAGAAGAGCGACCAGAATTATTCCAGGTTTAAAAGGCATGTCATATACAGACAGGCTAAAAGAATTGAATCTATTCAGTCTTGAACAAAGAAGACTAAGCGGCAACCTCAAAATTCTAAAAGGTATTGACAATGTCGACCCAAGGGACTTTTTCGACCTGAAAAAAGAAACAAGGACCAGGGATCGCAAATGGAGATTAGACAAAGGGACATTCAGAACAGAAAATAGGAGGCACTTTTTTACACAGAGAATTGTGAGGGTCTAGAACCAACTCCCCAGTAATGTTGTTGAAGCTGACACCCTGGGATCCTTCAAGAAGCTGCTTGATGAGATTCTGGAATCAATAAGCTACTAACAACCAAACTAGCAAGATGGGCCAAATGGCCTCCTCTCGTTTGTAAACTTTCTTATGTTCTTATGAAGTACATGTTAAATGCTCAGTACCCTAAAGCCCCTTTCCCACTGGTGCCCAACCCGGGTTTCTGGCTACCTAGGTCACAGAGTGAAACCATGTACCTGGGTTGTACCCGGGTCTACCCAGGTCGACACACTTTGAGCGATCAAAATGCATGACGGCCATTCGTAAGCCGACAAAGTAACAAACAGCCACGCCCGCATGAAGGTTTCACTTCTGCACGGAACATTTCTGTTTATTTTATTTAAGCCTATTTCTGTTGATTGAGACATCCTATGAGCCAGACTGCAGCAGGGATAAAGAAACATTTGCACTAATTAACATTTGGGTCGACGACTCAAGAGAAGCTTGGATGGAAGCGTCTGTAACAAGCTGCTTACAGAACATTGCTATGCGCTTTGTGTCCTTGCTTCTGTCACCCAGGTCGACCCTGCTTCTTCAAAAAGCAGTGTGAAATTGCATGCCAGTGTGACAGGGGCTTAAGTTAATCCATGCCTTTCAACTAGGGTTTGGGTTTTCTCAACCAAGCTAAACTCTGCATTTATTTTACAAGACAAAGATTAGAAATGGAAAACATGTGGTCTTCATAGAATAAATCAATACCAGAACTGGGAAATATTCACTAACACGGAGACTGGAGACTTGCTTAACAAACTTCTTATTTAATATTGCAGGTTTTTTACTTTGTATGTGGTCTCCGTCCAAAGGTGTTAGTTCTACAAAAGTAACCTCAGTGTGTTAACCCCCAAATCCTGTCAATGTTCAATAATCAATCCTGACATTTTGGGGAGGAAAGATTCCACAATTTGGCTGCCACACTACAGTTTGAGGTTGCAGAGTAATTGCATTTCTTGTGCGGCTCTATCAGTCAATATGGGCTTCAGTCGCCTGTCAATAGGACACACACAAAAAAAAAGAAAGGAATAACACAGCGGTTAGATTAAGATGCTCTAAAAAAGTATATATATATATATATATATATATATATATATATATATATATATATATATATATATAAATAAAAAATGAATAGAACAAGACATGTGTCAAAGTGAGGAACGAGGCCCAGTTTGCTGAATTAGGTTGTCTTAACTCCTCTTCCCAGCAAAGACAACACTTGGTAGCAAATTTACAATCTTCAGCAACATTCCCTTTGGGGAGAGACAGGAGAGGGCTTAGCTGCAGGCCTACTAAACCCAATAAAGAAGGAGAGTTGCATGCTGGGATAGGTAGCCACAGGTATTGGAGTGAGTCAGCAATGGAGACAGACAGCCCTCTTTATGAGGACTACAGCCCCTGTGGGGGCTCTTGCTTAAAATAATGAAAGTCGCACTTGCTTAAATCACCAACCAAGCGTGGTTTGTGCTATGCTGGGTAGCAGCTACAGTGAGCTCCTCACGTTCCATCCTATGGGAATCCTCAAAGGCAGCTGAGTTGTCACACTATATTGATTGTATTTTTTTTTTTATGCAAATATTAACACGGAGGGGTAACCCCTTTGGACTACATGCTTCCTCTTCCAAGAAATTGTTTTTCACTCCCCAAAGCTTAAAATGCTAACCACTGCCTTAAAAACTATTTTCTTACCTGCTTCTTAAATTGTTTTTTTGTTTTCTTTTCAAATTCAACGCTATAGATAAGCTACTGCATTCTGGGACGTTTGCCATTGGTCACACGCTAATGGATAATGCAGTGATTAGGTACTAGGACAGGTAGTGACCAGGGGCTGGCCCTTCCACTACGGGTCTTTGTTCCAACCCTCTTCTAAATCGTTTAATTGACCCACTTAAACCTTCATCCACACCCAGGGCCAGATTAACCCTTCACAGAGCCCTAGGCAAACATACAATTCTGGGCACCTATCTTCTTGTATGAATAACAACAAATATAGGACTATATATGTATGTATATATATGTATATATATATTGGAATGCCAATTTGGCATGTCTAATTTATTATTTTTATCCTGGTTAACTGCTGCAACTCCCTGATGACTCGGGAAATGGAGGCTGAAACACGCGTCCTCCAAAATGTGCCCCTGCTAATCCAGCATTTCTCGCACTGCGGATCCACAGCGAAGCCATCAGACTTTAGAGACAACACAGATTGAATGGCTCCACTGCAGACCTGCAGGCACCCTATCAGCCACAGGGGGCGCTGGTGTGTGGTGAACCGTGACTGCCCTGCCGACCTAAACTCTTGGGCGGTGCTTGGCCAATAACATAGCCTGGATTCGAACCCGTGATCTCCAGGCTATAGGGCACATCCTGCACTCCACGCCGAGCGCCTTTACTGGATGCGTCACTCAGGAGCCCCTATGCTGAATTCTAGTTATTATGATGAAAGTTTCACGCACTGCTCGAATGAATGCTGAACAACTGACCAAATCTGCCAGAAACAGTTTAATTGAAGGCGTGTGCTAAATACATTTCTAAACAAATTCAGAAAAACCCAAAGCCTACGTTAAAGCCCATCGCACAGCTTGATAATCACCTTTCCTGGTTTACTAAATAAAAATACAACAGTTCAGATATGGACAAGAGCACCATATTGATTGTTATCCAATTTAAAAAAAAAAAAAAAAAAAAAAAAAACCATGATACTTCTATATAAAAGGGTGCCTGACATACAGATTTACATTTTACTGACATCATTGAAAAAAATAGAAACAATAAATAAAACACATTATAAAATTGGCTAGTTTTGTGTACTTAAATTTCTTTAGGTCTTATTTACTTGTTATGGTCATGCATGGATACATTTGCAGCCTGCATCGTTTGCTTCGTTTGTCTGGAGCTGTTTTTAACAGCAGGCTTGATAGTCAGAATTCCATTCAGAATGTCTGTAGACAAATGATTTCTGACGTCTGTTTTTACAGGGTATATTGTGAGAAAGAACCCCGCTCTAATTCCGCAGTGCTGTATGGCAAAGCCAACATATTCAAGGCAAACTTGACGTGGCTCAGCTGCCAGATTCCCGTCTAAGATCTGTCAAGTCAGTCACTTGTTACTGCATAAATTCCATCTAGGCTATCCAGCATGAAATTAAAGAACCTGTTGCATTAGAAAACGTTTTGATTTATTAATTTATTTATTTATCTGAGGGTAAATAGCGGTACTCGGAAAACGTCACTTTAGAATGTAAACCATCTTTACGTAACTGAGTAACTAAGTTTGCAAATCTGCCACGAAACTCAGTAACTTAGAGATGTTTGGAAATCTGCCGTCAACTTACCTTTAGGGGTGTTTTACTTAATTCAGCTATGTAGAGACTGCATGTGTTTTAAATAAGTAAAGCAGAACTTACTGTAACTTGTCATAACTCGTACAGGCTAATATAGCTCGTAAACTTTCTTATTAATTAAAGATGCAACCAAACGGAATACTTTTTTTCCACGCATAAAAAAAGCAGGTTTATGGTTTAAGAGCAGGTTTGGTTTAACTTGAAACAGACAACTAGTACTATAACGAGAGCCAGTAGATCGCCTATAACCACACTATTATTGTATATGTATTTTATAATATGATGTGCATGTACGTTAGTACGTTACATTATAATGCACTACTTGTTTCACAGTATATTGTGTGCATGTAATCTGTGAAGGGATTGATTTTTATTGATGATGTTAGGATATGTATTGTACACGGATTTAATAGTGCAAACTTGCTTAAATTATGCATTTGTTTACCATATTGAGTTTATAATGTTAACTTTTTAAAACCACATTGTTATTCGTTTAAAGAAAAATTAATATTAAAACATGACACTCCGCTGTCCTCTCAGGGAGAGTCCACCCCTATATATATATATATATATATATATATATATATATATATATATATATATATATATATATATATATATATATATATATATTTATTGAATTTTTAGTAGGGGTCCATCCAAACGTTTGATATGAACAATTTGTCACGTGTTATGTCATATACTTTGCTGGCGTGTCAGTTATGTCATGCAAATATCTCACTAATTAATTACTTTTTTATTTTAGGCAATGAACTATATTATAAAGAGAAAGATAAGACAGGAAGAGGGCAGATTTTGTTTAATAAAAACCTTAAGAAGATAGAGGCTAGATTCTACTGGAGAAGCATGATAAAAGACATTTGTACATGTGTTATTATCAGTGTTATTCTGTGTAAACATTTTGACAGGAAAAAAAGTCAGCTACAACAAAAAAAAAAAACATATATATATATATATATATAGACGCACCCGCTAAAGTGTCTGTTTAAATAACGATGTAACACTATTTTGCACCTATAGATGTAAAATTCTGCCAGGTGACACTATTTGGCTGTGACACTTTTAGGTATAACACCGGTAGATTTTGAAGATACCATTTTGTAGTTTCTTTGCGTTATGTTAAATAAAACATCTAAATTACGTTTATTTTTATTTTTTTGTTTTGTTTTGTTTATGTCTCACCCCTAAATTCTAGGTGATGCTAAACTGTTTGGCTAGGTTAGTAGGGAAGAAACATGCTCCCCGCCTGCCCAAGCAGCAGCGGGGGTGGGTAAATTATTTTGTTTATTTATTTATTTATTTTGAGTACTAAGAATTGACGTGTCCTAAGACTGCGGTTCCCTTTATTGACAGGTGTGTATCCACAGGCACGCCGGTCCCTTGTGATGAAGCCCTGCCTGCAGCTTCGTAGCGCAGAGGAGCTGCGTCAGTCTGCCTGCCCAGAGCTTGCGGAAAGCCGCTGAGCGAGTGATTAACGCACAGATACCAAGCCGTGCGTCACACCTGGATTTCACATTCAGGCAGGGGTGTGGGCGGAGATCGATAAGTGCTACCTGCCCTGGGAGCACTATGATGAAGATCTAATGAGAGACCGCTGTCAGTTAATAGATTTTTTAACTGACAGCGTGCACTGTGAACTTTTTCACTTGATGCCGTGCACTGAGAAATGTAGCAGATGTGACAAAGTAGAGTGTAACTGACATAGATGTTCTAGAATGGGAGGCTCAGACAGGCATGCAGGTGTGGAAAGGTCATGAACTTAAGAACACTTTTGACAGTGTTATGGCTGGTCAAATTTACTAATACTATATAATATTTCGACGTTTTAAAACAGAAATGTAAGAAAACGTTTTTTTTTTTTTTTTTTTTATTTTAATTTCACACTACAGACCACAATGTACCAAAAATATATTTCTTGCAGTTAAACAAAGCATTGTTAGAAAGGTACCTTTTTGAGCTTAAAAATCCATTAAATAGCATATATCGTGATATGACCACCCTGACAGTGTTATTGTGGGGGTCTTTAAGCATTTCTCAACATTGGCCATATATATTTCTCTCCTGAGGGGTAAGTCGGTGATATCAGTCAACCTGCAGTCCCTTTTTAGTCATCTCCCAATCAAAGACAGTGCATTATTGTGTGTAATTGTGTGCTGTTTTAATGATGAGGTCTGTACTCCACCAGGGATCAGCTCAATAGGAAGCTAGCCCAGGGCTATGCCGTATGCTAACACATGCAATATCATACTGTGCAGCTTTACGCTACTTCAAACACAACCCCTTTCACCCAGAAAAGATCATCTCAAATGAAGTCATCACCTGCAATATTATGAGTCTGTTCAGTCACGATTGCAGTTATATGGGGGTTACTGTGTTCCACATGATAAAGGTTTTATATAAAGTAAATATATATATATATATATATATATATATATATATATATATATATATATAATATATATATCAAACTGTCATATACTATATATAAGTTCAGTGTATTGTCCTGAACTGTAGAATTAAGGTGAACATGCTACCTATAGAACTGTGGATACCGAAACTTGTAAAGGTTGTGTTTGGAGATGGAGAAAGAAGCAGACAGATGTCCAAAAGTTGCAGGAAGTCTCTGATTTACCATGAGATCTACATGATTCTTTGGATAACTCTAGGTGGGATGGTTCCAGGCATACATACTCCATTTCCACCCAACCCATACAGGCAACCACATACAGTCCCCTCCACCTAACCCTAACCCTAACCCTAACCCTCCACCTAACCCTAACCCTAACCCTAACCCTAACCCTAACCCTAACCCTAACCTTAACCCTCACTCTTCAGCCCCCTACTACCTCTCTCGCTCCAGCTTCAGCTTTACACAAAGGTTCATTAGAAACGGTACCACTTAATGCACGACGGCCTTTTGCACAGAAATATTTGTTTCAATAGCGTTGTAAAATTGCTGATGATTTTTTGTAGGAATCCCTTGGCTATTTGCATGATGTCTGTCACTCTGTACGACCCTGATCCAGACACTAAGAAGCTGTGACTTGTTTCCAGTGACACGTGGAGGTGTCAAGCCTCTAGTTAGACATTCTGTTTTGAGGATGTTGTGTGTTAGCGCAGCAGTTCAATAGCACAGCCTTTACTGACACCTGTCCTAAAGAGGATGCACCTGCCAAGAACAGGTGCTGCTCTGCACAGGGCCAGAATGACCAACCTGTTAATGTAAGCTTGGATAAAGACTTCAATTTCAGAACGGACTGTTTAACATTTAAAGCTATATAAAGAAACAATTAGATGAATAGAAAACATAAATGGACCTCTTCCCTTGAGAGAAATGTTCACAGCTTATATAACCACACAGAACCATCAGCTTTTAATATATTGTAAAACATATTATTCTTTCTATAAGCATTCATTATAACGACATGTTTCTCAAATGTTCATCAATTTCTTGTACAAATAAAATCAAACACGTAGAATATGTTTTTCATTGGTGACAATATGATTATATTTTGTATGTATTTTTTATATTCCAAAAAAGAGGATTGTTTTGATCATCATCATCATCATCATCATCATCATCATCATCATCATCATCTTCAGCCTTTTTCAATCCACTGCTGGAAGAAGGCCTCCCAAGATTCCTCCACACAAGCCTGTCTGCTGCGTCCCTAATCTACATTGCTCCAGCTTGTTTCCTAATTTCATCTTGCCATCTTCCTGGAGCTTCTTGGTCAGTTTATATCTCTTGGGATCTAGTCTAGTATCTCCTTGGTCCAGCGATGGTCTGTTCTTCTTACATGTCCGGCCCACTGCCATTTTAGTTTTTTTGCTCTTATAATAACATTGCATACTTTTGTTTGCGTTCTTATCCATTCCTTCCTGTTCCTGTTTCCTTCTTGTTATTCCTAGCATGCATCTTTCCATACTCCGTTGAGCCATTTATAATTTTTGAGTCATTTTTGCACTGAGGTTCCAGGTTTCGCGTCCGTAAGTTAGCACTGGCAGCATGCATTGGTCAAAGACTTTCCTCTTGAGGCATAAGGGTAGTTTCCCTTTCAGAAACATGCTTAATCTTCCAAAGGCTCATTTTTGCTCTGTTGTTGATTTCGCACATTTGGTTCTCTGTTGCCAAAACTATGTAATTATTGACTTCTTCAAGCCTGATTCGATTGACTTCAGTTGCCTGTGGAGTGGTATATTTATTGAACATGACTTGAGTCATCTTCAGGTTAATTTTCTAGCCTGCTTTGATGCTAGCCTTGTGTAGTTCTTGAGTTCTTGTTTTGTAATTCTTCTGGGCTTGTTGTAAATATGAGGATGTCATCAGTAAATCATAGGTGATGCAAGTAGGCTCAATTGATCTTCATCCCCTTATTTTCCTAATCCAGTGTTTTGAAAATGTCTTCTAGGGTGGCCGTGAAGAGCTTTGGGGAAATTATTTATCCTTGCCAAACTCCTTTTTAAATCTTGATTTTGTTGCTGTTTTTATGGAGTCTTGCTTTAGATGTTTTATTCTTGTATATGGTGCTGATCAAGTCTCTGTACTTGTTTTCTCAATTCCTTGTTTTTTTCACAGAGATTAATACAGATCTTGTGTAAACAGAGTCAATGGCTTTTTCATAGTTGATGAATCCCAAGCAAAGTGGTAGCTCATTGCTGGTTTGAATCATTAATCTTGAAGATGATCCATTGTGCGAAATCTACTCGTGAATCCTGCTTGCTCATTTGATTGTGCCAAGGCAAACACACACACACACACACACACACACACACACACACACACACACACACACACACACACACACATATATATATATATATATATATATATATATATATATATATATATATATATATATACCATATATTACACACACCATATATTGTGGAGGTTATTCATGGACCATACTTTGTGCTGGACAGAGTACAGCCTGAGTTTGTGCTGTGCTGCATTGATTGTACCTGACATGTGCAGTTGCGGGTGTGCAATATTCCCTTATCACTTTAACAGACAATTTAAATTTGCAAAGACAGTACCCCCACCACCACCACCTCCCCACCTCTTTTCCAAGCCCTAGGTGGTTCAAAAGCAAAACAAAAGCAGCTAAATATGGTTTCTTAGAGACGGCACAGAGCACAGTCAACAGGTTTAAACCACTGGGAGGGAATTGATCTGGAAGTCTGACCTGTGGTAAATGTGGGGGTCATAATATTGGACAGCACAGGTTGGCAATATACATGGATAAATAACTGTTTTAGGCTATTTTAATTATCTAAACAAGATCTTAATACTGCCAGTTATTAACCTGACAGAGTAATGTTGTATATATCAAGATTGATTTCCACCTGAAAGACCCCTATCAATCTTTACCAGTTACTCTGTATTACTTGAAGTTTTATAAATCTCTCTCCTTGTTAACTCAACCATTTAGCCTTCTAAAGAGCTGGGAATAGTGTGGCCCAGTGCAATTCATAAATTAAGGTCAGATTATTGGATTTCCTAGGCAGGTCTTCAAAAACATATGATGTGTATGAATTTGAATCCATTGTGATTTCTGACCCCACGCACTAAACAAACACCAGCTGAATGTTACTGAGAGTCCAGTGCATGAAAAAAAAAGAAAATTCACAATCAGATAGAATGATAGACTGCATTTAATTAAGAAGTACAATGTGTCCTTACATCTAATTTCAAGTTGCATGCCATAGAGTTACAGCAAGTAAACCAGGCAAGATCAGCCAAGCTGTCTTTAAAGAAGTAAAAGCCACTAGGCCTCTGGATCAAGTGCCACTTTGTTTTGCTGCTAATACTCTGCTGTGCACTAGAGGGTGCTGTTGTGTGCTTGTGGTTAAAGACACTTTCTTTGATCTAGCTTACATTACTGAATTCTACGTCAGACAACTAGAACTGAACAATACGTGAGTAATCGCTATTTTATCATTTTGATGAATGTAATTTAAAGTGGTATTTTATCATCTTTTTACTATTTGTCAAAATTGTTTTCTATACTATAGTTTTTTTGTTATTTTTTTTTATCTGTAAAGCTCTGTGAACCTTTTCATTGCGAAAGGCGTTGTATAAGAAGTAAAGGATGATTGATTGATTGATTGATTGATTGATTGAAACACTAAGAATGATTTCAAGCACCATGGAAAGTTAAGGGGACAGAAAAAAAATAGAAATGTCATTACAGGTTATCTGTTCTTTAGTAGTGCTATTTTAATTGGACTTTTTAAATGTTACTATTAAATTATAAATTATGATTATGATATTATTTCCCATAGTGACAAAACACAATACCAGGGAATAACTATTAAAACAAGCACATCTATACATCTATTTGTCGATGCTGTTGCTTTTGTACGATTGATAAGCACACCAGGACAGACCAAATGGGTCTAGAGATGCTTAGGAAAGTTGCTGCACTGCCCTGTCTCTCTGTGTGACCCGAGGGTGAACTATGCATATTACACTGCTCTCCCAGCCCTGTCTGATTTGATTCTGCTTGTCAAGAAGGAAACTCAGAGCCTGTGTAAAATAAGAGGGATCTGTTTATTGGGAATTATGTTATTGCAATGCTTCTCAGAAATGCATTGCTTGATCCACTTGCTTCAAGGCGAGTTTCAATCATTCAATCAGTTTTTGATTTAATAACACAGATATTCTATTTGTTGTGTTCAGACATATTTATGGCATCTTGTTTGCATGGGGGTCCTGCAGAGAAAAGCACATCCAGTTACATCCATCATGCACGCAGTACAGTTTCCATTATTTGCTTAAGTCCCATTATATTAAACTATTATGTTATGCACAATAAATTATGCCTTTTTGCAGCACCTATTTCTAGAACTTTCTACCATTTTTTGCTATAAACTGTCCTCAAACCATTTCTTAAGTAGCATTGCTTAGTTGTATCCCTGTTCCTAGTGAAACGTGTGATGAATTAACTGTAAGAAATTAGACTTAATGAAATTCATTCAAGTATCCTATGATAATACATATTATTTTATTAACTTGACCTATGTGTTTATCAGAAGCATGTTCCTGTGTATTTGAAATACATGATATGGTTTTGTAATTAAAATAGGGAATATATGTATCTATCTGGACTTACCTCTTCGAAAAGAACTTTGGTATTGAAGCTGTTACAATGGTGACGGTGGAGCGCCCTCTAGTACAATCCCCAGGCAATTGCAGCACGTAGTTACAACGGGTGAGACATTTATTTCACTGGAAAAATGGAAGAGGGGAAAATGTGCGTCATTATTTTGTTAAAGCAAACTGGAATCGTTTAAAGTACCATAAAGACACTATTTCAATTCAAACCCAAAACTAAATATTAAACAGTTCCCAAGAAAAGCGATGAATCAAAAAGTTGATTTGTTTTTGTATTTTAATAACAAAAGTTTTGAAATACATAGTTTATATTTCCCAGTTAACACTTGCAAATACACAGGTATTGTACGTGTTTAGCTATAACACGAAACCATGAATGTATTGTTCAACATCAAATTAGAATTTGCCTATGCTTTACAAATATCATGGTGTGCACATCTTGTCCAATACCAGTTACACCATCAATAAAGCACATTATATAATAAAAAGAGTGGTTGAAAAAATCTATAGAGATTAAGATGCAGAATAAATACCGCTATTTTTTTTCCCCCATATTTGACAATGGGTGGTCGTGTGTTTGTAGAGAGCGGACAGCGCTTGTTAGATCAGTAATATATTGATGAGTTTGTTCTGAAGTATTCACGCATGATGGGAGGGGTCCTGTACCGCCCCCCCCTCGCCCGGCTGTAGTGTCCTCGAAACAGCTGCAGGTATATAAACCCCCTGGGTAGCGATAGTCGAGCAGAGACAAACAGTTGCAGCCAAGAAGCAGAAACAGCGTACCGGTTTATCGAAAAGGAACTTCACTTAACACAAGCTTCGCATTAGCAGCCTAACCTACCGTCCTGCATTTCACCTGTAGCGTCTGAAGATCCACTTTGTAAAAGTAAGTACATAGAAGGATACATTTTATAACATAGGAGACGTAGTTTTTTGTAAATTCTAACTTATTAGAATGTATTTGGGGAATATGTGTTCTTACAATGCAGTTTTAAATATTTCGTTGTTGGAACAACGACGCTAAATATATATACATATATAATATATATATATATATATATATATATATATATATATATATATATATATATATATATATATATATATATATATAAATTATATAATTAATTTATATTTTTAAATAAGAAAATGTATTGATTAGTTCCTAGGTCATCCTCAGATTAAAATGCCTATCTACAAATCTAACAGCCTGGATTTAAAACAAAGCTACCCAAGTACACCTTCACAAATGTCAAAAACAAATATTTAATTACGCAATTTGCTCATTTCGATCAATATAATCTTTATACTTTCTATCTTAAATCAATTCATTGAATTCATTTTATTGTTATGGAAATAAGACATGTATAGTTATTTCCTTCCATTTTCACTGATTAGAATTGTCTATTTAGAATAACCAAGTGAGATGATCAAGTAAAGGGCTGATTAAAAAAAAAAAAAAAATTAAAAATTAAAAAAATTACACACTACCAAATGGTAGAACACCCATTAACCCTTTTAGACAGCGTAATATATCTATTTTTAGGGTTGGTTTTTTTGTCTGTTCTAAAAATTCATCATTTACATTAAATTGCAACATGACCTGAAATATTAAAAGGACGTAGATATTCAATTGGATATTAACTGTGGCAATTATTGGCTCTGGCGAGATGTAATTAAAGGGTTAATTAGTGGATATTTGACTCTATAGTGCACTTGATTGACTGGCAATACCTAATTAATAGATTGGTGCTGTAATGCTGTAATAAGCTTAACAGATTGACATTGCAGTTGTTTGTAATACAATTTAAAAGACATTCAATCAATCAATCACTCAATCTTTATTTTATATAGCGCCTTTCATAGTGGACCACCATCACAAAGAGCTTTACAAGATGCAGTAACAACAAGAAAATCCAATTAAAAATCCAATTCAGGGATATTATTTTACAGTTATGTTTCTTTTTTCTTTCTTATTGTAGAATGTGATATTGATGCAGACTGCAAACTTAAACATGTAGTTTATTTTTTGATATTTGAATGCCATGCTCAGACAGGAGATAATACAGTAAAAATAAACACACATATATATGGTGTTAGATATAGATAGATAGATTGTTATTATTATTATTATTATTATTATTATTATTGTTGTTGTTAATAACAACAATAATAATAATACTAATACAATTTACTAAGGCATATTTTGGATTATCATTCTGCAATGACAGGAACAACCGATCTGCCTAACTCATGGTTGATCTTTCGCGTCCCCTTTTGCAGATGGTATCCTGCCTGAAGCCCTGGACTGTAATGCTCGCTCTGGTCCTGTGTGTGTTGGTGTGCCTGGGGACCTTTGTCGATGCCTTCCCTCCGAAGCCGGAACACCCTGGGGATGACGCCCCTGCGGAGGACGTGGCCAAATATTACACTGCGCTCAGGCACTACATCAACCTCATCACGAGGCAGAGGTGAGTGTACAGCGCCAAAAACAAATGCATCCAAAAGCACTCCGCTCCGAGGCGACCCCCGGTTTCAGTTTTCATCCAGTTTTAGTTAAGCAGCCGTTGGCGCTCAAGCAGCAAATTGCTTGATCATGGGTACAGGATACCGCCCGCTATGCAAATGTTGAACTGTTTTGCTCCTGTTGTTAATATATGCAGATAGATATAGAAATACATGTGTATAACCCATACATATAAGCAAAGAATACAACAGCCGTAAGAAACCCTTGAGAGATAAATAATTAAAAAGTTTGAATATAGCGTGCCTCTGGTCTGAAACTAACGGTTACGCTTCAATTCAAAACCGGCTCATTTACACTTCAACGCTTTAAACTTAGCCCCATTAATTTTGGACTAGTGCCTTGCATGTACTGTTGTTTTACAATAATACCTCAATACCTGATTGTCTGAATTTGTAATGAATTGGTACACTTGTTAGCCCTTTCAAATACAGTAACTACTGTAGAGTGATACACTGCAGTTCTGTTTAGTGTAGGGGAAACCGGGACTTCTTAATATATCACTATACCACTGAAACCAACCCTTGCAGCCTAAAACCAGGAGTTCACTAATGCTGCGCAAACTTTTTATATGTCGCCCCCTTTTTAGTATACATTTTACTGCCCCCCCCTCCCCCCCTCCCCACCCACCACAACACACATTAAATGTAAATGGGTATTTCCTAGATTTAACCTCAATGTCAGGTTTAGCTAAAATACATAAATGTGATATAATTTATCGATGTTGAAAACGCGTATCACAAATTCAACTTGTAAAATCTATAAAGTCTATACATCTTTTTTGTTTATTGGGCTAGTCAACATTTAGCTGTCACCTTAAATCTGGGTTTTTAAGAAATAAATCAGTGAATTTAAATTAAATGTTTTTTTAATTACGCTTGGTGATTCAACATTTGCCTAACATCTGAAACATTATTATTCAGCAATTAAATCTGAAAAAAGAAATCTGGGTTTTGACTCTCACCCCACACTTTGAGCACCACTGCACTAAATACATCTAATGTTAGAAATCCACCTCGCTCGGATCCTCCCTGTTATGCAGCTGTACATTGAAACATAACTGCGATAGAATTTCTTAAAGCCTCTGCAATCTACAGGGTCACAACCTAACTCTGCACTGTGCTGTATTGTAATCTAATTGTTATTGAAGCCCAAGGCCACCCACTGAACCGTATTGGATTGTGCTGATTAGATGTTTGGAAACTATTATCATAACCTTAGTGTTCACACTGGGATGACTTACAGCAACATTAGCTTATCAATGGTATCCACCTGTCAATCGGCAATGAATCAGCAGGCTGCATTAATGGCATTATGCTTTCCTGACCCTGTCTAGAAACATACACGTACAAACACAGCAAGTGACTGTGCAGCACTAATAAAATGCACTGAAGGGAAAACCAAGCCAAAGTGACATTTAGTTTAGCAACTGTTAAAACGAATTACTCCATAAAGAACTTTATTAGCCAGTGTTGCTTTTCAGGCTTCAGTGTGTAAAGACCATACGTCGAGATTTCACCCTTTCCGACAGGCCCCTGCAGCTCCCCTGGGTGTCATATTCCTTTATGTACAGTAGATGTGTTTTATAGCAACAGAAACCGAAATATCATGAAGAGATACATGTGCATTTGGGCTTGAGTTATAAATATCCACAGCAGGAACCGAGAACTCAAAAGGGATCCAGACTGTTTTCTACTCCTTGTTTTGTGACCACAGTGAAAAATTATCTTCCTCAATGACCATTTTGAGAACGTCATTGATTGCTTATGTGAAAGCAAGGGGAATTGGTCAATATAGTCTCTTAGAGACAGATTGTGTGTTGCTGGTCAAGGTTTATGGAATAGAGGAGGTTATCAAATAACCAATGGATAGTGGTTGATTCAATCTGGCAGTCATTTTTAAACTTTCTTTATTGACCATTTATGTTAATGATCAGATATACCTCAACCTCAGTATTTTCTAAATACCATTTAGTGCCCTGCATAATGTCAAGCACATAGCCACCTGTTAGTGTTTGTTACTGATCAAAGTGCAATGATAGAGACAGCACCAACCCAGAAACCGCATTATATTTCTATAAACAATACAGCAAGCAACATTTAAGCAAGTTCTACAAGCGTAATTGTGGAGCAGATAAAAGGATATTGAAACTCCATTATCCGGCCAAGTGGGAAGGAACAGAAGGATTTAATGTGATTATGGCTGGGCCAAGAGCTTTGTACTGGGAATTTATTGCTTGTGGTACTGGTCTCCGATTTCATAAGCTGGCAGGCTCTCTGTGATTTCAAACAGCACACTGCACACCAACCAAGTTTACCATGCCAGCGTGGCACTGCATCATTACTGGGCTGTCTTTCGGTGTTAAGATTGGAGTTTTGAGCCAAGAGATGCCATAACATTATGACATATCAACAACAGCTATATGCCACTTAATACTCATGTGTCAATAGTTTAACAATTTAATCAGCTATTAAATCAGCTATTAATTATTTAGTCACGATGTTGTGCATTTCTTGTAGGTGGTCTGGTGAGTTAACCCCTTATGCTCTACCCATAGGTATGGCAAGCGCTCCAACCCAGACTCCGTGATCTCAGAGCTGCTCTTTGGTGACAACTCAGAGAACAACGCTCGATCAAGGTGAGACAGCTTTACATGTCATTGCTGACTCTTATTATAAGCTGTGGTATCCCATCCCATTTAGAGGGGAAGCACGGGAAAGATCAGTATGGTGAAACAAAGTTATATGACAAAACTAAAGTATGAGAAATACATTTTATCCACATGGGGAAATAATATGAAAAATGAGGTTATAATGTATTCATTTCTTTACTTTCAGATACGATGACTCCTACGTGTGGTGATCCCGTCTCCTGACCCTCTCCCTAACGTCCCCCCATCTTTGCGACCATCGTGTTGAAAAGCCTGACATTAGAAATGACGTCAACTCTATTAACGTCAAGTCATCGTGCTCAGCCGTTCGCTGCATGCTATCTCTCTCCTCCCTCACTCTGTCCCGCTTCGATCATGCTTCTACTTACACAAAGACAATTGTATATAATTTATTAATGAATAAGACATAAAAAATAAATTAAAAAAATTAAGAAAAACTGTCAAACCAACGCACCGTATCTGAAAGAAAATTCTTTTTGTTTGTATTGTAAAAATGCTTATGTGCGATTAAAATTTAATGGATGATTCAGATCTCATGGGGTTTTTTTTTGTGTTAATGTATGTAAGTATGTATGCATTAATGTATGCAGAGGTAGAGATAAGCTGCATACCTGCCATTTCTGTACAGAAGAAAAAGCAACCAACAAACATTATCCAATCACTGGCTAGCCCTGTTGTCTTTGCAGCCAATCACAGTAAGAATAAGAAATCTGAAGATACACAGGTTGAAGCGTAAAAACCCCAGTCCAGCTACAAATCCAACTGGAACCATCGCCAGAGGCAATCGATAAAGAAAAGGTGCCTATAATATTAAACTGTTTTATAACTTATTAATGAATTTCCTTATTTTATTCATGTGTATGGCTTTATATTGAAGTTTTAACATGTTCACTGAGTTTAAGAATTTACTGTTAAAGTATAAGTAACATAATTTATTTGCAGAGTCAGTGTGATAGCCCCGAAAATACATTTTACTCTAAGTGTTCAAATTAGAGGGAAAGTTACTCCCAGATCCAAAACCTTATCTGGAGTGCTGTATGTATGTATGCAGTAAGCTTTGGTACAACAGTCTCACTGCAATGGTTTTGTGCTTGAGGCAATAGTAACACAAGGGCAGCTACAACGAGATGAGCCATGGTACCAAAAGTAGCATTTTCATATACTGGCATAGCCAGGGCAGGTGTTACAGGTCAATTCTCACCTGAGGCTAATACTCACCCCATCAGGTCAATTCTTAACCACAGGGCTGTGAGAGTACATTTTAATTTGATAACAACATGAGTATGGCATTATCTGCAGGTTAAATGTTATATATTTCGGTGATGTGAAATAATTATATCACCGGGGAAAGACATGAATTATGGGTATTATTGTAGCTTAATCACCACATGGTTATACATCATAAGGAGCGTGAGGAACATTTGCAAGCCATCTTTGATTATGTGTTAAATCATAAGTATCCAGAAAGTGCTTTAAAAACTGAAAAACACCTAATCAGATGCTCAAGCAAGTATTTCTTTTTCAAGAGTGGAAAATGCACAAAAGAAACAGAAGAAAGAAGACAAAACTGATAAAGCAGCGGTAATCATCTCCACCTCATGAAAATCTTTCATGTAGAAAGGTTACCATGGCAACTATGGCAGGCAAGTAGGGCATGTTATTTATTTATTTACTATTTATTACATTTTTATATCCGTTATAATTACCAATCATTATTTTTTTTTAAGTTTTTTTAAGGGACAAGACACTATCAGCAATGCAATCTTCATACTACTGCACAAATATGAAAGTTTCAGAGTTGTGCCAAACCTGTGACAAATGTCAGCGTGTCAACAAGCCAGTACAAACTTACAGTATACTGCACCCCACTGCAGTCAAGGAAACCTGGCACCAGGTGGATAAATAGTTACTGTAATATTTTTATATAAGAGAACTTACAGAGCTATCAATATATTTACTATTATTGCAGAGGAATTAGTTTCTCCAGCCAATTTTGAAGAAAGGCTGGAGTAAACACTACTGTAAGAACATAAGAAAAATCAAGAAAGAGAACAAGCCTTTTCATCTGCTAGAGTTAACCCCTGTCCTAAAAGCATCTACTGTTAACACATCATCCAGTCAATTACTAAAGGATACCAATGTATTGGATTTGACTCTGTGGTCTGGTAAACTGTTCCAAGCTTTAGCCCCTTTGAGTAAAAAACACATTTCCTTACATCAGTCCCGAATCTGTTTTTAAGGATAGGAGCCCTAATAAAGTGGCCAGTGGTGTACATCAATGCATAAAACTGGCTGTTCAGACAAAACAAGTCATTATTATTACAGAAGTTAAAATCCATTGCTTGTTAGTTTATTCTTTCTACAAAGCAGGGAAACCAGTACCTTCTGGTACTTACAGATCTTTTCAGCAAGTATGCGCTGGCTGTCCCTCTGCCACACCAGTCATCTAAAGAAGTCGCACAGTGGTTATACAAAGTCTTCAGAATCTATGGGTTCCCTTCAATTATAACAAGCGATCAAGGCAGAGAATTCACTGGTGGGATAAGTGTTCCCTGTAGTAAACAGTACCACGAGGTTTGCAGTAATGACATAAAACAAAAATGTATTGTAGACACTAGAATTGTTTGTCAATGTTTGAAATTACCACTGTTTTTGTTAACAAATAATTGCAATATCACTACTGTTTTGAAAACATATCTATCATCTATTTACTTATAAAGCTATATCACTAGTCTGCTAACTTTATTTCAGGAGTGAAATTTTTCTTTTAGAAGACCAAGGCATTGAGCATCACATTACATCTGCTTACCACCCACAAAGTAATGGCACTACTGAGCGACTGAACCAGACTCCAGTGAATGCCCTGTTGAAGAAGGTGGGGGAATACCAAGACACATGGGATAAGGCTGTGGAAGATTTTGTGGCTACAATTTCTCTGCACACAACATCACAAAATACTCCCCATTTGAAATAATGTTTGGAAGAAAAATATGCCATTTCAGCTAGCAAACAAGGATGCATGTGACAAGGAAAGTGACAACAGCAACAGTTCAATCAAAGAAATAACCCCAGAGAAAATATATTGTATAATTGGAGAGGGTGAAGGACATTTTATTCCTCAGTTTGTTAAAGTCATGAAGGACCTTCAAGATAAAGAGTAACATAGAGAAAATACAAGAAAAGATGAAAACTGCATGATTTGAAACACAGTGGATCGTGCCGGAGCTTGGAGTCGGAGCAGAGCTGGAGCAGGGTCACTGGAGCTGGGTCACTGGAGCTGGGTCACTGGAGTGGGTCACTGGATGACTCCGGAACATGGAGCCGGAGCAGCACTGGAAGAATCTCACACAATTCTTCATAAGCATTGCATTTGATTGCTTATCATGGAATATCTGTAACTTCAAAAACATGCAAGTAAAAATCAAGAAGTAAACACACAACATTCACACAGCAGAAACATAAAAAAGATTATAAAGGTAATACTCAGGATAGTCGGGAGGCAATTGGGATACCAGCAGAGACAGTGAATGATTACAGGCACACCAGAGCCCAAAAAGAGATGTTCGTCACTAACATATGTAATCTGAGAAATACCACTATTCTCCCACTAGACTAGCAAAACAGTGTACTAGCATTCATTTTCCACTTAATCGTATTTGAACTGCGAGTAGTTTTTTTAGTACATAGCAGGTTGAGCTGTATGTGTCATTGCAACCCTCTGCTCTACAAACGTTGTTTTTCCCACGGATTGTCTATTGAAGATTGCGTGTTTGCATTAAAATCATTGTAATGTCAGACCGAGGGATTCATTGAACTAAAGAGGGTCATTAATTTTCACCACCTGTCCCACAGGACAATAGAGCAGGCCCATCACTTATATTCTTGTGCCTGACATGCAGTAGGAGCAGCGTATTGATTTTCCATCAGGGTCCCATTACAAAGAGAATATGATTAATATTAGAGAAAGGCGACGTGGAAACTGCAAGCTGCTGCTTAAAATGAACAGTGAAACGATAGACATGTGACAATATTAAAAACATATTGTGCACCTTTAATGGGGAGACAATCAATTTGTATCTAACAGGAAGCCTGCCCTGTACATTTTTGTTATATAATATATAGGTAAATAAGAATAATTGAACTGTATAGCTAATCTTAATACCGATCTGATACAATCTATATGATACAAAAAAGTACAGACATGTCAGGATCAGGGTTTAATTATAACTTCAGCATTATGGCTTTTTTCCATTGCCAAAGCTGTAAAGTCAGATAGATGTTTAATATGCCACCAAGTGCTGTCAGGAGGATAGTCAAGCAAATGGAGCAAAGGGATAGTGTAGAAAACAAGGAGAGACTCGGACAACACTCGCTAGGTACCTGACAATACAGCTGTGGCCAAAAGTTAAGCATCATCTGGAATTTTAGGATTGAGACATAATAAAAAAAAAAAGCTGCAAAGCGGTGTGTAATTCAATATGTTAACGTAAAATTATTCATCAGGTTTCATGCGACTTCATGATGCAAAATTAGTTAATTCTATAAGGTGACGGTAAAATTTTGCCACAGCTGTACTTATAACGATAAACTGAATTTTGAAATAAACTTTTTTATAGTGTGAAATAGCAATCATCCTAAAATTCGTAGGTGGTACCAAACCTCTGCACACTCCAGTATATACAAGTGATGCTATGCTCTTGCAAAGCAAATCCTGGGGATTTATGATGCAAGAATCGAGGGCATTTTGATAAATCATGTTGAGCTGTCAACAGCACAGTCAACCCATTCAGTAGTACAATCTAATCTTACTGGATTTGTAGATACCTCTTGAGAGACTGTACTAAGCTGGGCCAAGAGCACTGAGCATGCTGTTGGTTTTATTTGTGGATCGTTTGTAACGGTTACCCTGTAACTGAGCCACATAAATCAAGAGTACCAATACACCTGAGGTGTACACAGCATTCGGATGAAGGAGGCATTTTTGACATTCACACACCACAGTAAAAGCATAGCTAAGTCTAGTAAAGCTTTGATTGTAAAACATAAAATGGTAGAGAACTTCCATGGTTTGTTTGCAGTTTTCCCCATTGGTAATACTACGCATTTACCATTTAGTTGACCACAATTTTCTAAGTTTTAAAATTTGATTTACCTGAACTTTCTATGCTATACAATACACCTATGCCTTAATACACTTCACTAGGCTTTTACTATGGCAAACTTTTTATAAGCGGTACTCTAAGAGAGCATGGTAAACAGCCAATTTACAATTAAAAGGTACCCAGCAAAAGGGCATTGCACTATCCACCAATAATGTATGCAACACACCTTGCAGCCAATAGAAATCTCGGAATCTAATATCCTGGTAAATCCACAGTCTCGATGGGACTATAATAAAATGACAAGCATTTGAGTCATTTGTAAGGCAGTATGCCCATTAAAAAAAAAAAAATGTTTTTAATAAATGTTAACGATCCTGCAGCGACAATAAAGAAAGCTTATCACCAGTTTTTTTTTTTTTTTCTTGCATTGCTTCTGTTTGTTCATAAATACACAGTCATGTCGGTTGGTGCTAATAATTTTATAGCAGGAACCAATCCATTTTCCTAGCTGTTATTAGTAACATTATCATATCATAATTATAGGAATAATTCAAATAGAAAAACATGCTGCTGCTTCCTGGTTCCTAATTACTTCCTGTGCTGTAAATGAACTTCAGTGGTCTAACTATAATCAGACCATGTGACTTACTGCACAGGTGTCGAGAGGCAGCTGTATCGTTGTATTTGAAATATTTTACAATTACAATGTACTTGTATTAAAAATCTTCCTAACTCATCTTCCTAACTCAAAAATCCTCATCAACTCATTTTTTCTCTCTCTGAAACAGGCTTGTACGCATACAGGCAGTGTATGTTAAATATATGAGCTGTGAGAATGTTCATTTAAAAGGAATGATTGCAGTGTGTGTGTGTGTGTGTGTGTGTGTGTGTGTGTGTGTGTGTGTGTGTGTGTGTGTGTGTGTGTGTGTGCAAATAAATAAATAAAAATGCACATGTCGGTGTCGCCACGTACAATAAAACCAATAAATAATACCATTGATAGCATTACAGCAAGGTATTATGACAACATATTTATGCATACTTACGTGTCAGTTTTCAAAGCGATTGTGAAGGATCATGAATTCAGTTATACAGTGTTACGTAGCCTTTATAATTGCTGTATAGTGACCAATTATAATACACCGTTACCGCCAAGGGAAACCACATTTACAATGCAACTACCAAGCTATACTCTGCGTGTCCTTAACCCTGGACAGTGCAGTGTATTAAACTGACAGGCTGAGAGTTAACTGTTCTCGTTATGGGTCATACGTTGGCTGTTGCTTCTTTATCTTGTCGGACTTATCCGGGTTCATTCGCTTTCTCAGAAGCTTCCCTTTCTAGTAAATGTGCTGTATATCTGATGAATGGTGTTTTCTTCATCTCCTGTGTAATAACATACATTGCGTTATGTAGACATTTGAGCGAGTGGCAACAGCGAGTTTGGAAACTCTACGGCCATTGCTTGCCAAGTCAAGAACTTCTTGCAAAAATAAGACAGCTGTTTGTAGAAAAGGGCCTTTCTATTCAGCTGTGCCGTGGCAGTTTACAGATACAAGTGCGCCCCCTTGAGGACCGAAAAAAGAAGCACTCACATTTCAGTTGCTTGTTATTGATGTTCGAATTTTAAAGACACCCTTGTGTGGATGGATAGCTGGAGTGTTGAAGATACGGATTGTAGAAGGAAAGACAACAAAATAATTCCCCTCAACTTTTACTGGCAAATATGAGAAATGAACCAAGCCTCTTGCGTTTGAAAAAAGTGTACAGATTTGCCATATATCTCTTCATTATAGCATTTTAATGCTAAACTTATCTGTTGAAACTCTACCTCCTAGTCTATTTGTCTCATAAACTGGAAAACCTACAGCATGTATAAACTTTAACTGGCTTTTTCATATTTTGCCAGATAATAGCTCGAAAGCTGATATCGATTGTTGGCTCCTTGAATGGCATTTACCAAACACTTGCCAGCAAGCTCCACACTGCGCAGTCAGTTAGTGTGGCTGACATTGACTGGATCAACATTTCACTCACCACACAGAAATTGTCAACTCTCCATAAACCAAGCAAAACTGTGCCAGCCTTTAAATTCAGTGTCATCTAGACTTAGCATCTGCCTCCCATTCCCGAGGCTGTAATCTGCATCTTAATGAACCTTTTCATTCTTTATTTATTAATAATGCTCTCCCCCTATACTTGCATGCATAATCTGTTGTTTCTTGTCAAAAATTAGCAGCCTAAAAGAAAACTATGTGATGCCCAATTTTATAGCATCACATTTATATTAACTGTCTGTTACATCATCGGTTCTGCATGTTCCGTGCCATTCTCTGTTGTTGTGTCTTATAACTGTATTTTTCATATTGATGATGTTCCTGCTTTCACCACAAGAGGGCAACATAAGACTTCAAATCCGCTTGCCCAATGCAAATCCCCTTTGAGATGATCCAATATTTAGGAGGGTGTTATGGGAGGTGGGGGTGGCTAGTGCAGCGGTAATTAGACACCGTGAGGTCACTGGGTGGGAAATAACTTAATCAATTACTGTCAACAAGGCCGTAGCCAGCTATGAGGCACGGCCCTCGGTTCAAATCATACCAATTATTATTTATGTCGGCTCTTTACGCGCTGCTTTACAGCAAAATAAAAGTGTTTGAACCGGCTCTCTGCAGGGGCTCAACTTAACATTTCAAGTTCAGAGGCATTCTGATTAAGGACTGCAATTGATTTGCTTGTAGTTTCTTCCTTGGAGTGTAATACAGAACTGCGGGCAGGCTGAATACATGCAATGGTATGACCACTTCATTTTTCATTTTGCTGCGGAATATATATATATAACTATATATATATATATATATATATATATATAGATATATATATATATATATATATATATATATATCCCATATTTACAATATAAATGCTCCTAATTATTCTGCTCACTTCATTCGATGACAGTGTTATCTATATATTCCTATTTATCTGCCTCAAACACCAGTATCTGCACAGTGTCAAATGGGGAAGCACCTGCCAACCGAGCTGCCAGACCTCAAAGTCTGCCAGATGGGGTCGGGGCATATACAAAATATTGTGAAAATACAGTAAAAGTAACAGAGCAACACGCTTCACAAAGGGTGCTGGTAACCAAACTTGAAGCGTTTTACTAGAAGTGGCAAGGGTAAGTATTGCAGGTATATGAACAATTGAAAATATGACCACCAATTTATTTTTATTATTTATTTATTTGTTTGTTTATTTTTTGAGAATGTCAAAAAGATTCCCATCGGGAGCAATGCGCCAGAATTTATGCAGCATGTTTTCATGTCAAAAAAAAAAATCTTCCTTGCGGTCGATATATAATAATCAATATATTATTTTTATAAATGAACCACAACGTTCTGTGCCCTCCTTATTAAAACAAATGTTTCCTATTAATCCCCGATGCAAATATGGTTATGTATTCTTAATATGAAAGCTACAGCTTCCTGGCGCAGGATCGTTTCATTCACAATGGATAGACCCGTTTTTTCCAGTCCAAATAAGATTAACAAATACAGAAAGCTGGGATTTGCCTTGCAATCTTTAATATACCCTCTGTTTAAAACCACGTCTCATTAAACCTCCAGGACAGATGACAAAATAGGTTTATAATCACTTCAATGTATTTGCCCTTTTATCAATAACTGGTTACCGCGTGTGCATTTGGTCAAAATACTGTACAAACGTCAAACACTGCATAGTATTTAAAGCGATAAGGGATCTCAAATTTAATGATGACCAGTGGCCAGTTAAAGTATGACTCATGCTTTATAACGTAACACAAATTATGTGAAATTCAAATAAAACCATAAATCGTCCTTATCCCTTTGAAACAGCATTGTTGAACGTTTTGAATTGTAGGTGCAATAAGTAAATTCAATACCATTTAAATACTTTTCTTTTTTTCTCTAAATAACAACCATTTCGTTTAATTCAATCCGATTTACACAGTGGCACTGAACGACGCACATGATATTATTATTATTTTAAAATGACATCCCTTAAAGCGCAACCCACTACGCTTAAGAGATCAGAAGCAGCCGTGTTGTTATTCTCATAGAGCCAGTGGGGCCCACTGTGACTGTGGTCGATAGGTTGTTTCCCTTTTAAGAGCGTAGTAAATGGACTGAGAGTGGCATTTCGGCAACGGTAGAACCCTAACAATGCTAGCATATAACAGTTGGTCATAAAATCCGTTTTACAAAAAATATATAAATAAAGAAAAATAAAAAAACAAAACCAGCTACCAGAGAAGACGTCAGCCAAACCAGGTTAGTGCACCATTTGTATTCTACAGAGCTGAGGAGACGCACGAGTGAGCTGTTTCATTTTACATTTCATTCTGATGATTTGAAATAGGCTGCAATACCTGCTGCGTTCAATATATTGGAATGCATTTCTGGGGAAAAAAACAAACAAACAAAAAACCGTTTTTTATTTATATTCCAATTTGTGCCCTTGGTATTTGAAGCTAGAGTTTATTTTTTTTAAACAATGTAACCATGAATTTTTAATTTGCGTACGCAGCGGGCAGGGCACGATGTAAAGAAGCTTGTTGAGTATTACAATTAGGAACCGTCAGGGGAGTTAGGGTATTTCATATGATTTTTTTTTTTTATCTGAACGGTTCTCTGGAACTAGAAGGCAACTTCACTTGTCCTGTTATGGCGATAGCTGGTGGACACAGTCCTGAAGTATAAATATTAATGAACTCTTTAAATGACGTAATGCATGGCGGTAGTCTCTAAATGCATGATCGATGGCATTTTGTGAAAAGATCCAGTTCACAGTGGTCCGTATAAAGCAAATGTTACTCAGTATTACAAGGTTGAAAAAAGGTGTGTTTTTTCGTACATTTATACAAACACTGTCTTTTTTTTTTTGGTGGCTTCCACGAGCACAGAGACACGTGCACACGGTGGTTGAAATTCTATCAGTTGCAATGCTGACGCATTTTGGGTTTAAATTTCATAGTTTGAAAAAGAAAAAAAATCTGTGCTAAACCAATAAAACAAGATCTTGAGACTGGAGGGCACAGCTAGGAACATATGGAATGAATGAGCAGCTCAAATGTATAGGCAAGAAGATATGTAGGTCATCAGTGCAGCACCAAAAACCAACGAAGACGTTTCCAAGTGGAATAATGTGCTGTCCAGCCCTAGCTCGAATTAAAGCACAAACTGAAAACACAACAGCGGTAATAGCAAAAATGTGTTTGAACCACTTCTTTCTGTATACTACTGATTTATTTTTTGAAATACATTATATTGCAAGAATCACCATGGATCATGAAGGCTGGGTTATCACATGTTGAGTTTATGCAGATAAGGGTGAGTGTAGGCTTGAGTTGCTGGGAAGTTATTTCCACAGGTTCTTGACTCACCAGGAAAGGATTTGGATCCGCATCTGGTATACTTCGGTAAAAAAAAAAAAAAAAAAAAAAGTACTACTTTGTTTGGATCCTAGAGCATAGTTTTCAGACCCAGAGATTAGATGCGGTTGTTGCAGTTCCTTCTGCCCAACCATGCTGCGTTTTAATACTGCTATGTGGACGGAAGCCAAGCTCATTGAGGTCTGTTGCCCCACTGATATCCTGTAAACAGCAGGACACTCCTTTCTCTCCTCGAACACAGATCAGCAAAAAGCAGCTGCTTCCAATTGCCTAACAGAAGGAGCACTCAACCAGGCAGGGCCTTTTGGGCTGTTTTTATTGAACCCTTAGTTTTAAAAAGACACCAGGAGGTTATGATTCTCTTGGCTGGCTTGTCCTCCTCTCCTGCCCCCAGCCGTTCCCTCCAGTACATATCTGGAAGTGTTAAGTGGTTCTTGTTGCTTAACTTTCACGCAAATTTGATAGACTTTTTTTTCCCCTCTAATAAGTTGACATTTAAACAGAAAAATTGACTTATCGCAGTAGAGATTAGCAAAGAAGGAAACAGAGTTTGCTGAGTGGTTCGACGTTCTTCAAAAATGCTCTCCAGTACCTCTCGCCACTCCAGAGACAGAGCTTCATGCAGCTGTGCCAGATATAGACCTGCCACACCCAGAGACAGCTTCACGCAGCTGTGCCAGATATAGACCTGCCACACCCAGAGACAGAGCTTCTCTTTCTGCTTCTCAATTGATTACACCAGCATAGGCTGAGAGCTTTATTGACTGGGCATTACAGTTTGAAAGCGATAAACCTGTTAAAACATTTCTTAGTTTACTTAGTTTCAATAGATAAAGCGTATAACATTCCAGATAAAGGACAGCCTTGGCTAATTCATCTCTGTACTGCAAAAGGTGCACCTAGGCGCCCATTTATTTTCAATAAACTGAACAATAAGAAAAAAAAAATAAGAAAAAAATACCAGTGCTAAAGCCAAACAATTTAGAAGCTGGTGATATATGCCTAACTAAAAAAAATATTATGAAAGATGGATCTATTTGAGATGCAATAAGTTTTATCAGGGTGCACAACCATCTTGATCACTGTAGTCAATCTGTTGGTCAGAGCTCTGGAAAGAATCTTATATTCAGAGCACAGCAGCGACACAAGCCTCCACTTTTTCACATTACTAAGATCACCCTTCTCAGGGAGGAGCGTGTTGACAACTCTTCTACATCTCAAAGGTAACTTCCCTTTCTCAAAGCTCTCTTCAAACACTTTGAAAAGGCTGTATTGAAACAAAAACATAAAAAAAAATTCTATGGGCAACCCATGGATTCCAGGAGCTTTACCTTGTTTTAAGGGCATCAGTAAGCTCTTCCATCCACAGTGCTCTTCCTAGCTCCTTTTTGCGTCTTCAGGCAGACATGACAAGTCCTGCAGGAAACTCTGCATCTCTTCAGGCTCACTCAGCCTCAGCCTCCACTACGAACAAGCCCAAGTAGAACTCCACAGCGTACCTTGGCAGATTGAGGGTGTGGCTCAGGGTGATTCCTGTCCTCTTTAAAATTCACAGTACAGTCAAAATCCCCTGCTAAAAACAATCTCTCAATCTAAAACCTGCTCTAGTCAAAATCTTAAAAAAAAAACACAAAAAAAAAGACTGCTAGTTCCTTGGCAGATTGAGGGTGTGGCTCAGGGTGATTCCTGTCCTCTTTAAAATTCACAGTACAGTCAAAATCCCCTGCTAAAAACAATCTCTCAATCTAAAACCTGCTCTAAAATCTTAAAAAAAAAAACAAAAAAAAAACCCAGCCTCTTCTATCCTTCATTTGGCGCATAGTTATTACTAAAACAGGAAGACTTACTGTTACAGCTTTTACTTGAATCAAATGACCTTTGACCTCTTCTGTAATAATTATTGACGCAGGTTTAAAATGTAAATGAAAAATGGCTAAAAGCGATTTCCGCTTTCCATTCTTTTTCCCAATCTGACTGAGTTTTCAGATCACAATTCGTTTCCTGCAATAATATTACACCAATCTTTTTTTTGTATCAAATATTCAAAAACGGAGTCTCTCTTAAGATTATCTCCACATCCATTTACATTAAGATTAACTAATAAAAACCATTCTTCATTGGGATAACAGAGAAAACAAAACACAAACAACAAACAATATAAGAAAGTAATATAAAAAGTTTCTTATCGTTAGATTTACTTTTTGTTAAGACTGTTACGAATTTTAGCAACAAAATTCTTTAGATGCCAACATTCTTGCGCCATCAAATTAGACCCAGACACTTTCTTTATTAAGAAAGCCGCAGAATTTAGAAACATTTTTGTATTAGGGAAAAAAAATCCTCTACATCGATTTTTCTTCTCTTATGCTTTGCTCACTATACCCGATTTTTATCAAAGCGGACCAAGATCTGCCTCATCCTCGCGCTCTGATTCTGAGCTGCTGTCCTTCACAGTGCTATCACTCTTACAAGCTTTCTTTGCCACTCATATCCCGGTAGAATCTGCTTTATTTTGCGGTTATTTTTTTTTGTTTTTCCTGGGGGGGGGGGGGTAAAGTCGTCATTTTAATTTACAGACTCATTCATCTCTGCTTCTCCCTCCACATTCGTTTCAGAATCTTGCACTGATCTTCATTTCTACCAGCCTCTGTCTCCTTTATTTTACTCGCACCAACTTTTACTTTTTGCTTCAAGCTCCACGGATTTTATATTATTTTTGTTCACCCCTGCACCAACCCCACCACTCGGCCCGCTGCCTCTCCATCATTCATTTCGGCCCTCTCTGTCAGCGAGCTGATTTTCCGCTCCACCACCAGCACTACTCGGCACTGTAGATTACCAAGGCGCAGACACATCTCTTTCTGCCTCCGCACCATCTCCCTCCTGCTCTTTTGATTTAGAACTAAATGCCCAACAGCCCCACAATTAAAACATTTCATGGTGTCCGTTGTTGCAAAAATCACATAATTAGTGCCTTCTACTTTAAACTTCAGGACAATGTTAAGTTATTCATTTGTTTTATGTAGAACCATAAACAGCTGCCTTCGAAAGGAGACTGCATGCTTTAACAATGGAGATGTACATCTCGGCAGAATTCTTTTTGGGGCTGACACATTCTGCCTGTGCTGTGACAACTCATTCACAGTTAAATCACTTTTTTTTGGAAAAGGTGGAATTTTTGATAGAATCATTTTCTTTGCCAGTACCTCTAGCAGTGAAATGGCAACAATGGAACCATTTATGATAATTCTGTTCTCAACAATTTACCAGATCAGGTTGACTAAAAAAAGACATAACTGAACCACTCAATCTTGAAGCAGGCTTTATATTTTCACATCCAACTACTTTGCCAATCATTAAAACGCACTTCTCTAAAGAAAAAAAAGCTTTCTGTAATTACACCCACACCTCGTTATATCGCCCATCGCTGTACTGCGGGTTCAGATATATCGTGGTCCTGGAGTTGGCTCCCCATTTTTACAGTCTTACTGCACATGCCTTAGCTGCAATATACAAAGGCAAATTCACTTAGAATTACTGTGAGTTTTATTTCATATTGCACATCACAAACAAAAATATACAAAACACTGTTGTGCTGTTGTCACATACACACGCACTGCACAATAACACAAAGCAAATTAAATATCTACTTGCGGAAGTGGTTTTTATTTTAGCCACAAGGTGTTCATTATCTCTAGCAGAAGTTACAAGGTGATGACATCAGCTCCCTAGCAACAAGCCTCCTATGTTGGGAATGGATTCTTTCAATGCAGCGGGTTTGTGGATTTAAGAAAGGAGAGGAAGATGAAATTAATTGGAGACTTAAGTTGATGAGAAGCAATTACCCTCTGCTGTATGAATTAAAACGGTGTGCTGCTTTATACGAATAATGAGAAAAAGTGGGTTGCGTAGAGGATTTATACTGGACCCTGACGCCCCGATAAAACGAGGGAGTGGTTGTACAGTGTTAGTCTATTTGTTTTTCTATAGAGCTCTCGCTATATCTCTGCCCTCGATATATAGCAGATTTAAATTTGACCCTGACACCCACAATATATCGAGGGGGTGGTATACTTTAACTCCATGCTTTCAAAAGGGGAAAAAAATCCTGGCAGCAAAAACTTTCAAACTTATCCAAATTACTTTAAACAAACAAAATATTTACATAGACAAACACATAAAAAAACTAAAAAAGAACGAAAAAGAGAAACTCCTACGATCCACTCTACCTCACTCACTCCACTCTTCCACCATGCATGACAGAACAGATAAATAGATAGATAGATAGATAGATAGATAGATAGATAGATAGATAGATAGATAGATAGATAGAGAAAGTAGGAAGGGCTGTGTTTTTCTGATGCTTGGTATGATTGTGATGGGCTGTAATGCCTGTGTCTCCCAGCGTACCCTTACAAACTAGAAACATGGGTTTTGTGCATATCTGGGGGTGGTGCTGGAATGTTGTCTTCTTATGGCTAAGCTGAGGAAGACAAACTCATTTCACTTGTGACCTAGTCCACTGCACCACCTACAAGATCAAGGACAATGCATGTATAATTTTAGTGTGCAAATCACCATAGCGACATTGTTCAGAAAACTATTGTATAGGTTGCCTAGGTTACCGTACCTCCTGGAATGGCTGCAGATTAAAACATGTTAGTTTGTCATGAGAATTTGTAGTTGAGAAATTCTGGTTATTTTTTTAAATCTAGGACCAGAAGTGCTGTAACTGGGTGGACGTTACACAAAAGCCAAAGGACACCTTTATGAATCATGTTTTTGTATCATTGTATAATTTATAAAATATAACCAAAACAACTTTTGTTTTTAACACTAAACATTGGACAGTTGAGTACAGGCACATAATTGTAGGGGCCCATAATTATAAAGAATTGTCCTTGGAACCTGGTTTATATGGATACAAAATCGAACAGAATATCCAGCATTCTAAGAATTGTATGTGGGATGGGTTTTTTTGGCCATCATCAACAGTTCTAATGATCTGTAAAATACATTTTGATACGATTAACTCAAATTAAGATGAGTACTGATATCAGGACTAAAACATTGCTACCAGTAATTAAAATCTTGATCCATCACTAATTAGAATTAAATGCTAAAACGACCAGGCTTTAAGGTTCTTGCTTCTTTTATTCAGTTTAATAGCTGCAGTGGGAGAGGGGAGGACAGTGAGGCATTAGGAAGTAAACTGACTTGTTCAAGGTCAGGGAGCGGGTCAGTGGCTATACTGGAAGGATACGAGCTAGCCAACTATCGCTGTACAAAACACAACCAAACAATAACTAAAAACACAACCTAAAAAGAGACTCATTTCTAAACTTAGAAAAACAAAAACACTTGGGACTCCTTTATTCTGTTTTACTTAGAAATTGCTGTATACAATGATTATAATCTTGAGTTAAGCCCTGTGTTGCCTAGGGCTGTGCTTATTAAGTGTAATCCTTGGGGGGATGCCTAACAAACCAGAATAGTGTTTCAGTTACATGAAGGCTTTAAATAACTTCTATTTTGAGATGTGCATTGCTACATGATTTAGACAGAAACATTTTTCCATGGACTGTCTTTCTAGTTTGGTATTCATGAATTTACTGCTAAGAAAAGGTATGTTAAAGTGCTTGTTATTGCTAATAGATGGCATAAAAATAAGACTTTTATTGCATAGTCAGACCGCAGTGTATTAGAGTATCCTAGCTGGGAGAGGGACTTTTATTGCATAATGCTTTCATCCATCCTGGATTTATTCTAAGATCAATTACACAAACCATAGAGACCTCAGGCACTGATGTGATTAATTCAGTGAAAAGCCCTCTGGATCAGTCCACCCCAGCGGACCAAATTCTGGGGATTTGTTTCTGCCGTTCGTGATTGATGATACGTGAAGTACATGTAATGGAGGAAACGGGTCCAGGGTAGGTGTTCTGTGCATGCAAAAGAGGAGCTGGGTAGCTTGGTTAAAATGCTGCCTATTTAATTGATCTATGCATTGCCGTATCTAAGTATCACCATCCTTTAAATCACTACATAAGATCCAATGTGTTCAATGTGTCCTGCAGCTTGCAAAAATGTCCAGTTTTAGGTTTTCTTCATCTACGAGACCAATGGTATCATCCTATTTCAAGGGATTTTCACCTATAAAGCTATTAATTGACTAAAGCCATTGATGAAAGGGCTCAAGCAACTCCCCCTTGGTCCGCTTGAACTGACACGACCTCCCTGTAATGGCTCAAACTGCAACTGGAGTTTTCATTTCCGCCTTCGCCTCTGCTTTCTGTTTTGATGCATATCATCCCTAATTCGTGGTCACCCCGGGCTGGCTGTGATGTAACAATCCATAGTCTTAAGAGTGAAATGATAGATATGTAAAGTTATGTAATGCACCATGATCCGGCAATGACTAACCATGGTAAATCAGGTTTGCCACATGGTTTAAAGCATGATAGAAAAGTCTGGGAAGTGTGTTGGGTGTGTTTTAGAGCGAGAGAGAGAGAGCGAGTGAGTGTGGGTAGACGGGAATCGTGCCAAAGTGAAGGAATGCCAAGGATATGGCAGTGAGACAAGAGCTCAGAGTCTAATTATCTCACTACTCATTGCAAACAAACCACACTCCACCTTGGGGTTGTGCCAGGCTGCATGGACCAGCACTGGGTCTGTAAATATGAGTGAGGGACTGGCATGGCCGTCTATAGGTATATCCTAAAACAAGGACAGTACTACCTGGGGGAAGGATTGAACACACACGTGCAAACCTGCTACACAGAAATGTGTATAAAAAGATGGACCCCGCCTACTGTAGCAAAATCCAGTAAAGCACAGGCAAGCACTGTAAAGCATGTTTAAAACTACAGTAAAGCTTGATAAATAAACAGTGTAAGCATAGAAAAACTGCAAAATTACCTCCTCACAGTCTTGGACACATTTAGCTTGTGTGATCTGAATGCACGCTCTGGGAGCAGTTCCAGAAATCAAACATATTGTGTACGGAAGTTTTTTTTTTTTTTTTTGGACTACAATTCATTTTACTACTTCTATGAGTCTGGTTTAAGCATGTGTACCATTGCAGTATCCCCTGTATAACTGTGTACAGACTCACTGCTCTTACAGTGTTTTGTTTGTATGATGTGGACTTTCGTGCTGGATTTTGTTGGGACTATTCCTTCGTTTAAGTATTGTGTTACCCATTTTCTTGTAAGTTTCGTCAAACAGCACAGGCATGCATTAACTGTGTAAGTCTATATCATCCTTGCTTAAATATTGTCTGTATTAAAGCTTTATTAAAAGCCAAAGGGAACACCAAATACTTATCCCTGCCAATTTGGTTTATGTACAATTCTCAGCTGAATATGTTCACGGAATGGTGCCTTATAGTACAGATCACATTGTTTCCTTACTGTAACAAAATAGCATGCTAGTGGACATTACTGATGAACCATGTGTTATCATACACAGCATGATCACATAGGGCTGTATGCATTAATGTAAAAACATAGGACCCCAAAGTTTTCCCAACAATGATCAATTTACTTCTAATGCACTGATGAAATCAAGAGCAGAAGCATTTGTCAATCAAACTTACTTTAGGCAAGAGTTTAACATAACTGATTTTCTGTAGAATTAGAGTGACAGGGGTGACCAATTTATCTCCCAACTCGGCATGACTGCATGACCACCACTGCACTCCGTAATGTAGCGCCTTAACCCCTAAATGAGCCCCTGAGGGTAGGACATTTAACCTACAACAATTGAAAACAGGGTCTCAATGGAGCCAACTAGAGATTGCACTGCATCACGCCCTACTCAGGACCTGCTCTCCATGGAGCGTGTTCAAAGGGTGGGACTGTATGATCAGGAAACTAAGATATTTGCGTGGCACTTATGTTTTGCAGTGATCAAAAAGACAAGGTACTAATCCCATCAAAGAAGCCCTGCTGTGCCTCAGCTGAGTTGAAAACCCATGTCCATGAAGCTGTACCTGAACTAGATACTCATTGAAAACAGCGGCAGTTCCACTAAATGTAATGCTTGTGCAAGGTGTCGATTACCACAATCCTCAACATTGGGGATAAAGCATAATTCTGTAGCATAATTCTTCTTTTAAGCCAAAGTTTAGGTCTTATATGCACATCAAAGGATCCTCATGGCTTGGACACTTACAGATAAGACAAACTCTTTTGCTGCCTCGAATTTAAAGAATCTTTAAAATATTTGGCTGAATATTTAAAGTATATTTAAAAATGTTCGTCCCGGCGCTAGCAATTAAAACACACATTACCATGGTGCAAATCAAGGCAATTCTAGCCATTCGTGTGTAATCAAGCTCTGGGAAATGAAAGGTTGCCATTTTAAAGGGCAATGCAGCACCAGATTTGATGCTGTAATTATGCTCTTTTCATACTCGACAGGAAGGGGGATAATTGATAGGGAGCTTTCATCCTGCGGGGTGACCTTTGACTTTTACTGCAAGCAAGGGGTAAGAATAATAATCCAGGCTTATAGTTTGGGGGAGATTTGCTTTGTACTGCATTTAAAGATACAGTAACCTTTATTTAACTGCCTACCCCCTAACTAGCAAAAACACATACACTCATGGAGCCACATGGAATGGGCATACAGTATAATCTATACACCAATTACACATTGCGAGATGCAGCGTAGGGACTGTAGCGGTTAGTGTTTGAAGGTTTATCGGAGTTTGTTGTGCGTGCCTGACTAGTCATAGCACCTCAGACAGCAGATGTGTCACTGCTCCCCAGCTCTGTATCAACGCCACTTTGCACATCCCCCTGGTAACCGTGCATTGGGGACGTTTGTTGCAAATGGAACAGAAGCAGGCGGCATTGCTGAAAGGAGAATCTGTGGGGATTATCCCTCTTGTAGTGGAAGAGGCTCTGTTTTACAGGGGTTGTGAATAATCCTCCCTTCTCCACCCCATCGAGACTAACACATCCTGTTAAGGTGGTGTCTAGCTATTATGTTTGCTTGTTGAAGCGGTAGCAATTCCATTCTCTTCTGGTCACTGGCCTTTGAAAATGAGTTTGTAATGATTGGGGCTGATTATGCTTTGACAGCATTATGCGATTCAGTTTTGTTTTGTTCGTTCTCATCCTTCTCCTGTCTTTCCTCCTTAAATGTTGCCTTGGCAACCAGGCATTAGTGGCTGTGATGCTTTCGAGCCTCTCTCTATCTGCACAGCAGTGATGCTTCCAAAATGACAGATTGTATCTCTATGGTTGATCTCTACAGCCTGAGCACACCCAGGCTTTGTTATTTATTAATGTCATATGTTGTAAGCACTTCACTGTAAAAGAAAAATCATAATTATAAGGGTAGAAGAAAATGTATTAATTCATTCATTAAACCCAATTTATATAATATATATATATATATATATATAATTATATATATATATATATATATATATATATATATATATATATATATATATATATATATATGCTTGGAAATCTTCTTGTATCCTTCTCCAGCTTTATGACAATAAATCATTTTCTGCCTAATGTCTTCAGATAGCTTTTTACTTTTTCCCCATATTGACTTATTGCTAATGACAGCAATCATCCTACGCCTAGCCCTTTTATACTCTAAGAATGTTCACCTACTATCCAGCATTTTGTAGCCTTTTCTAGAATTAGGTTCTGCATTATCACACTGACATTTCTAGCACCTTGTAGACACTACTATCATAGTATCAATGGGTATGAAAACTTTTGAATTAGCATTTTTGGAGTTTTGCAAAAAAAAAAAATTGCTGAAATAAATAATTGTAGACATTTATTACTTGTAAGTGTCTTTTGCTACAAAATATGTTCCCTAGAATTCTGTGTTTTTTAAAACTATATATAATATATGCATCCTGCTTGTTATTATGTTAGTTCAACACCACCCTTTACTCGTAACTCAACACTTATCACCAGTACTGAAGGGATAAAAACTATTAAAAAGACTAGTGGATAACTCAACACCGTCGTTTCATGTGACTGACCTCTGACTGAAAACGTATCGTTCGTTCATTCATTCGCAGCCTCCAAATGCAGCTGGTTACAGTGTCAGCTCACAATGAGTGAGAAGCGAAAAATTAGTTCTCCTTCAATTGGCTTTGAAGCTCAGGTTATTCGGGATAACAAGGTTGTCAGCAGAACTTTCAAAGCGTGTGTTTTTGCATGCAAAAAATGTTTGATTTCTGTGTGAAACTAAGTTGTTTATTATTGTTTTTGTTCACAGAGTTCATTCTGAATAACGCACATTTGTTATTTAAACCGTCAAATTAGACAGTACAAGCCAGTACATAATAGTCAGCAGTGTGTGGCTGGATTGTTTTTGTAAAAATAACACTGTAGTTATTTTATTAATTCTTATTTCAATCGAACTGTACTAGTTGTACCAAGTTTGTACAGTGCCGTATACTGGAATTGATTCATTCACTGCAGTTCTTTCAACCGTTTTTATATGGACATTTTACTAAAAATAGACTTGCTTTAATACTGTAAACATGTTAATACCATGGCTTGTGTGCACCCATGGTTAACCAGTGGGGTGACGAGTTAACCAGTGATGGGATATAACATATATTATTTATATAGGACGATTCAAGTAAATGTTGTAATTGCCTTTTATATGAAATTCATTTTTTTCATCAGCTGGTCAAATGCCAACACCACTTATAACAGTTGTAGATTTTAAGCGAACAGCGCCACTAGTGGTTAACTGTTGTAATTATAGCATTAGTTTGAAAAGTTAAGTCACACTGGCGGCTATGGGGAAATCCCTGGTCTCTGATCACCTCTAACAAGCACAGTAAGCAATTAATTAAATACACCTTTCTCAGCCAGATGGGGCCCTTGGTAAACGTAATTAATACATTCATTTGGTATCATCCTGCCTAAAGGCTCTGCATTGCTACTCACAACACTGTAATTTTATTTGCTTATGTGAATATTCTTTGCGTCAGATATTGACCTTAAAAGAACAAAAAGCACAACAATAAGAGGAGGGCAGTGTGATGTTTCAAGAGAGGCTGGACAGAGCTAGCGACTTTTCAGGGGTTCTCTAGCGACAAAACTTTGTCAAAGCAACCAGCGACAACCTTTTGTCAAAGCGACTAGTGACAATTCTAGCGACTTTCAGAGAAAGAACTTGACGTCGCCAAACTGTGCCGTCACAGCACAGTACACCTCAGCTCCTCATCCGGTAACGGAAGCACGTTGCATCACGTTAACATGTGATTACATGTTGCCTTGACATGCCTTGATCTGATATTTTGCTATAATTTGCAGTAAGTAATTGGAGCTGTACCTAAAATGGGTATGTCCAAAGTTGAAACACAGCACACTCAGCATTACCGACAGGAGCTGCAGTCAACAGCAGGAGACATATACCAGTGATCAACAGCCATCTACATCCAAAGAAGAAGCATGGGATTGAGTCACATATTTAGATATGCAGGTTTTGATTTGCAGCAATGCACATGTATTAAGAAATTCTGTATCAGTTTATTAGGTGCAACACTTGGTAAATTGACAGCTGAAAGCCTTTTTGAGGTCCATATGGCGACATGCAGGTGTAGAAGAGTGTAAAAGCGTCTTCTGCCTGTTTAGATTGTAGGCAAACAACACATGGGCAAATAAGCAGAAATGCACAGAAAAATGTAAATGTTGTTTGTTGTAGCCTTAACTGCCACTAGGACAAATACCTGCCATGATACGGCTGCTGTTTTGGATGTTAAAGCTTAATTGTTTATAGGCAAAAAGTCAGAACCACATATTCGGGCTTGTGTAGGTGGTGACTGATGTTACCAGGAAAGATGGTGTGGTAATTAACACAGACAGCTCCATCGCCAAGGGGGAGACGGACACTCGTGTGTCAGGAAATTGGAAAGCAACACAAGAGAATGACGAATCAGCTCCAGCACATGATCTCGGTTTTTATTAGCATCAGCTTGCTTGTCTGCATGCCGGGTGGCTGTCAGCTTTCTGTCACTGGGGTGGCAGTGACGTCTAACCAGCTAAAATGAAGAGAGGAGGTGGAGGGGGCACGAAATAGGAAATGCGATCTCATTTACAAATTTAAGTTGTCAGTATGCTAATGAAACCAGAGGAAGATTTAATGCCCAAGAGACATTTAATAGTGCAAATTTCAGATTGGCCTTTGCATTTGCTTTTAGACGTAGGCTAAAAGCAAATGCACCACCGTTCACCTAATTTTCACATTTCGTCCGATCATTGTGGAGTTAAAGCAATCCATTCTTGTAATGAAACTGAGGCTTTAGCAGGACCAACAACTAGCGAATTGCCAAAATTTGAAATATTATGATTATATCTTTTCCTCCTTTTAGCATCTTTCTTATTTAACTGTGATACCTGAAAACAGCTGTGAAACTTGGATTGGTGGTCTCAACTTGGTCTCCTGCTCGCGACTGATAAGTTAATAATATCGACAGCAGCATCAGACCTCTACTTGCCTCACCACTACAGAGCTTGCTCTTTAACTGAATGGTAAGGTGCTTGTCTTTGGGACCATATGAGATGCAGATTCATTACGAGCGTATCCCCCAGTTGACATTAGTGTACGTCACAAAGCTGCACAATGCAGCAGCAGCCTCTGCTTTAGAGAGGCTTGGGACTGGCTAGCAGGCAGGGAGAGTTCAGAGAAGATTAAATGAATTGGAAAACATTGAACAACAGCACCTAATAATCTGTCCTTTTGTCCTCAGCTCAGGTGCTGTGGGTGAAGGTCAAGGATTTTCAGCTGTCGTTGGATTCAGAAATGCCAGTCGCATCTACAAGTTCTGGTTCTGGTAGGCAACGTTCTGCATTTCTGTTCCAATATAGCTGTGCAGCGCATGCATTTATTTCACACTGCTCTGAACATTTTGTCCACCTTCCATACAGTGCCTCTAATAGAGTGTCTAATCACCATGGACACTAATACATGCATTAATTATGCAGATTGGAAACGAGTGTATCAGTGCCTATACACATGGTTCACATACAACTCTGTATATTCCTTAACCAAGAATGTAATAATCATCAGCGATACCAGTGGTGAACTTGCATATCCGCTGCTTCCTGGTACCTAATCCCTTCCTGTGTAGTAGTTGAAACTCGCGTCATTGGTCTAGCTGCAGTCAGACCTATAGCAAAGGTACAGAAAAATACACACTGTTGAAATAGTTGCAAGATACAGAAGTTTATCTACTGTATAGCGTTGAAATATTTGCATATCCTGAATTAACATAAAAATGAACCACAAGATTCTTAGCACAATAAAGGGGGGGACCAGTAAGAAAGTTAATAAGGCTAATAACGTTTAAGACGAACAACCCTCATATTTAGTAGAAAATTATGTTAAATCGACAGATGTTTAAATACAACGGAATACATAGAAATGACAACAGTGTAGAGTATCGATGCAATATTTGGCTTCTTGCCTGCTGGGCTTAGTGAGACGATTGCCTGATGGATCGTAGGGCGATCGGAGACCCTCAGATATATAAATCTAGTAAATATGGAGAAGGCAAGAGCGCTGTTGGCAAACTGGAATATTGGGAATTTACTGTACAGCCTAATGTAACTCGAAGAAAGTGACATGGCGCTGGGTCAACTGAAGTATGCGTAATGACAGCGAGAGAGAGAATCCCTGGGGTCCAGTCAACCATTAACGTAATAGAACTACAAGAGGATTTCAAAACCTGCAGAACAATGTCATCGAGGCTTTTGTCATTATTAAAAGAAATTACTCAAATGAACTCTTGAAGCTATTCAAGTTTCTTTTTCTGGTTAGCCTTGGCAAAGTATCAGCCCTTTAAACATTTGGAGAAGCAGTTCATCTGTAGAGACACATTCACACAGATTTCGTGGGCCAGTAATTTGTGGCAGCTCTATTCATTTTGTGGAGTGCTAATGATTTACGAATAAGGTGGTATGTATGTTCTTGTTTTTGTTGGTTGCTTTTCGGTAGACGGTATGACTTTCTTGTTTCAGTGAATTTACAAAAACTGAAAATAGCCTTTTATATCTCCCAGTGTCTCAATCTACCTGCATGGATCAATTTACTCTGCATTATACTCTGCAATATACTTCTATAAAACTAGAAACTACAAGCTAGAATGCAAATCAGGTATTACAGGTGTGCACGAATCCGGAACATAGAACCTTACCATTTTTGAGGTCTCTGTTGATATTAAACAATAGACAGAGATGAATGGCAATGGATGCATCTATAATTGAAAAAGCCTATCCCACACCATTTCTTAATAGCCCAACTTCACTGTTAGAAACTATTGATCTATTCTAGCTCTCCTGAAACAATAGCAGGTATATAGCTGTAGTTTGTAAACTCTGAAGTGCTGGGCAGTGTGGATTATAGTGTGGTTGTAGATAAAGTTGCACCAGCATTAAACTGTACAGACAAGCAATAGTTTAATACTATGAATCCGTTACTCAGCAAGCATTGTACTGCTTGTCCTACAATATTAATAATTCATACATTCATTTCATAACTGTTACATTCAAATGTGCTACTAGCTATGTTGCATCTGCATTTAGCTCACATGGCAGAGGGTTTGTTCTATGGAATAGAATGAGTCTTCTAATCTTCTTAATTACAGAAGCAAACAAGAAGAAACAAAAACATAGTAATCCAAATTCCCCTTTTCCTGCATTTCTGGAAGCACACAGTAGATGGCAGCAGAGATGGTGTTTCCCCATTTGGTGTCCTTGTTAATTAATATGTACTATTTCACTACACATACAATAAAACCACATTAGGAATTAAAAGTAAATACAGATTTTCACCCTGGGGAATGGCATATGTGCCTACACAATTTTACGCATAAAACATATCAGTACGCATAGGTGCTTAATATTACATAATATCACCGTTAACAGAGAACGACAGATCACAATGAGGGTCAAGGGAGCATTGATCGATTTTGCCACAAAATGCCACAACAAAGGTCCCAGGTTACAAATATATAAGCAAAAGAGAGACTAAAAGATTTTCTTGGACAGATATTTGAAGACCAACTTGTTTTGGTCATTGACAGCTGACCATCTTCCTACACAAATGCAGTAACAAATACAGCTGATGCTGAGCGCAGCAACTCGCTGTATAATCTTGTCCTGTGCGATCGGAGGCGTTCTCTTTCGGAAGACAAACTGAAAGAGCTGGTGTTCCTTTATTTCTTGGTTTCTGCTTAATGGTATGTTTTTTTTTTAAACTTACATGTTAGTATTTTGATATGAGAGAAGAACCCAATACAACTGCCCAATACTTTTGTTATTTGCACATACTTGTACAGAGATACTGCATCATTTTGCATAATTATTTTTCTGTGCATAATGCATGTATCGATTGCACTGCATTATGAAAGCAGACTATATATATCACACAAGTCTTTTTCATCACCAAAAAAGTGGCTCAACGAAATTTAAAAAATGTTTTTTTCAATATAGTGATGCTTAGAGCTGTGTGTAAAATGAATACTTGAATGGACTGAGTGTCATTTTTTATTTATAAATATGAATTAATTATTTTTATGTAGCCCAGACACAAAATTGAATAACCGGCTGTGTTTTTTTTATTTTTATTTTTTTGTTTAATTTGTGCCTTATGCATAATTCACTGGTTTAGAAATCACCAGTATGCAAAAACACAGTCCTTAAAAATAACGTCCATCTGAAAGAAATATAAAATTAATTAAATAAAGCAGGCAGAAACGGCATTGGTTTCGAATTAAGTAGATTGCAAAGGAAGGGAAACTACAGCAAGCAATCGCTCTGGAAAAATACATTTGTAAAAAGTTTAAGATTATTGTAGGATGCAAAGTCAACATGGCCATCATACAGGATACAAACAGGAAACAAGGACAGTAATTGTAGGACATAAAATATGGCACATGTACCATAATGTGTGTTAAAACATGAGTTTATTAGAGTAAATTAACCATAAAAATTTTACATGAAATTGCAAAGACCAGCTTTGTATTGTTAAGAAAAGGGAAATACTATTTTGATTCATTTGATCCGATTGTTAATTGTTTTGATCAGAAACAAAAGGTGTTTTTTTTAACCAATACAGTCGACCTGGATCTAATCCCAGAGAACCCAAGGGGCGAAGGATTTGAAACGAACGTCACTGGGTGTGCATTCAAAAGCTTCCTGTGAGGGTGACTTGTATAGCACTGTCAGAGAGAGAGTGGGGGTTGTGATTTACAACACATTGTTCAGCCAGGCTTATAGGAAAGGCACACCTACTGTAGAAAACACTTGATTGTAATATAGCATGTAGAAACGCTAAAAGAAACTAGTAGCAGGTCTTTGACAAACCTTTCGAAGAGTCTTTTTGTGTCTTACTAAAGTTTTTGGAACTGATGTGTGAGTCAACATTCCTCTTTAGAACCTCATAGTGCTAATAATCCAATCTCTTGTTGCACAGTATGTTGCAATATTAGCACCATTTAAATTACATTGTATTGTATTGTAACATGCATTTGTCTGGATAGGTTCTATTTATATCTAAGTGTGTACAGAATTCGCCGTCTTTTGATCCACACCTTAAGTCATGCAACCAATCAGAATTGAAAGCCTGAGAGTAGGTGGAGCTGGAAGCAATTGCGTTGTGTTATTGGCTGAAGGGTCATGTCACAGTCGCAGGAGGGGGAGGGACTTGGTTTACTATATTTACTACACTGTACTATGTCTCCTATTACTGTTTAGGACTTACAAACTCCACCCACATTCAACCCAAGCAGGCAGAATGTCAGCTTGAATTGGCATTAAAGAGTTAATCACACCCACTCCTCCTTCCCGGCACTTCAGGGAGTTGGGGAGAGGAGTGGTGGTGGGGAGGCTGGTGAGGACTCATACAGCAAAAGCCTTCATTGCAGACGGACAGTTAAAAATCAGCCAACCGAGACTGAGAGAGAGAGAGAGAGAGAGAGAGAGAGAGAGAGAGAGAGAGAGCGACAGCGCATAGACCAAGAGAGCAGCTTTCTCTATTCTTTCTCCCTCTGTCGACATGGCTGACAGCCTCTTGAGGAGATTATCCTTGGAAGAGGGCTCTTTAAATTCGTCAGAGGGCTCCGAGGTGAAGCTGAGCGGGGAAGGTAAGGGGATGGAATGGGGATTTTCTGTGCTGGAGCAATTACAGACTAGGTGCCTTGTTTAATTGAACTTAGGGCTGTGGGAGTACCTGGGGAACAGTTTGCTGCCTGCTCTTTAGTGCTTAGTGCTGCATTGGAAAAGCAAATGAATGACATTCACAGGATAAGGATTAGAGTACAATTAGGAAGGAGTACCTCAGGCGGCAGGTGTGTGGCTTGAGAGCAAAGGTGACGGGGGGGATAGGGGATATTATGTGTGTTGAATCCAAACGAATAGTCACAAAATGCTGGGTGGTGTTTTGTTCAATCATACCGTGTTACAAAATGCTGCAGAAATACTTAGCGATTTTTTTTCTTTTTGGCAAGACGCCTGATTTTAATGGTCTGGAAACCAAGTTGGCTCTCCCTCCCTCTCATGTACATTGGGTTAGGGAGCTTCTATATTTCTTGAAATTGGGGGAAATCAAATACAGTCTGAGGGGATCCAAAGAATGATTCTTCCCAGGCATGGCGCCCTTTTCAGCAACGGGCTGACTCCAATACCATAATCCAATTCAGTCAGCACTCATATATCCAGCCCTGTAAATTTTGGACTTCAGTGACAGTTAAACATGTGTGATGCATGTTGTTAAGAAATATACAGAGTTGTGCATATCTGATTATTTCATTTTGGCACGCTGCAACCCTTGTCTGTTTTTCAGGGAACACAAAAAAGATACAATATCCATATCTGAAAGGACTGTGTTTTAAAATAAGTGTGCTTCCATTCAGATTAACTGTATTGGAGTCGTTGGTGCAGTGCTATATTTTCAACAAAATAAGTATTTTAATTCAGAACGATATGATTCTGAAAATGTCACTTGCCAAAAGAGATGACAAGGACTATTGCAATACCTGCTTTTAAATCTGGTACGTATTGTAGCAGTATGTAAAATTCCCTGTTAATGAACCAACAGCAAAATGAAATAAAAATGTTACCCATGCACAGAACTGCATACAACGTAAAAGGTAATGCCATTTAGCAAAAGATTAAAAAACATCAACAACAGTTTCCAGAATTAAAACAGAATCCAAAGTATTCAAAATTGCAGAATATAGCGCTCGATAAGACACAAAATGCACAAAAACAGCTCGATGAAATAAAATACATCACAGTATCTAAAATTGTTTGATGATTAACTGTTACATTGCCGTAGCTTGTCTGTTCGCTTTGTTTTGGCTGCATTTTCGTCAGGTGAAACTGGTGGAAGCCCTGTGTAACTGCACAATAGCAGACTAAGTATAAAAGTATATGTATAAAAAAAATGCGCACTGTGATGGATAAACAAGTACACTGTAACACTGAATAGATGGGCTTTGTATCAGAAAACTGGTGACTGGCGGAAATCGCGTGTGACGGGTATGTGCAATAATTTGTTACATATATATGATGGGGGTTGCTTTTATTCTTAATACAAGGGCGGTAAAACGTGCATCTGTTATTGATTGTCACAATTGCAATTCACCCTTCATGCCAAGCCATTATTTAAAATAGAATCTTGTTTATAGAATGGATCTTGTTTATCTAGTTGCTGCTGCCATCTTGTCAAGTTAAAGCTCAGCACAGGTGACTGTATAAAACATGCCAATTTGTTAATTGAATTGTGTTTTTCATGTATTCATTTATTTTTACAGGGCAAACAAACCCCGGTTGATTTGTTTTCAACAACTTTAGCATGCCGCCTATTTAAATACCAATCATCACTGTGCTGGAGAACAGTAAAACACATTACTTTGTAAAAATAAATTACTCTACTTAATACAAATAACCAGGGGTGAAATTCTCAAAGTGGAGGTACTCATATGCACAGCCGGGTATAAACATTTATAAAACGGAGACAATTTGAGTGCCAGTGAATAAATTCTTTAAAAACTTATACATATTGGTACACAATTCATTTATAAATACAACATAAGCCTTAAAAAATAACAGATCAATTATAACCAATTCACCGTCTTTTCGAACGGCTATTTATACAGATTCTTAAATCAACTCATTTCGGCAATTGTAGCTCAACTCAAATACCAAACACTGAGTACCTGACATTTTTATGAAATCACATGACTTGAGCTGAGTATTTTGTTATCCCATGGAACAATACTACTCAGACAATCAACAAACCTATCTGCTCACTATTTAAAATGTAAATAACATTATGTGTGTGCCCAATGAGCTATTGATGTAAAACTTAGACTGTTGCATTTTCATTGTAAATCAATATATGTTGTTTGCAATCTGCCCGTTCCCTTATCCTCTGGGGCAACCTTGCAAATTAGATCTCACCCACAATCCTGTAACGGCTAAACTCAATAAAAATTATATTAGAAATCGGGGGAATTAAGGATATCTCTGCTTTCATAAAAAGGTACCAAGTGATTACGGTTATAAAATGAGATGAAAATTACTAAATTTGCCTTTTAAAAAAAAAAGCGACTATGTTGCAAATATAAACATCGATTGAAAGAAACGAGATCCTCGATTTTTCTCTCCATTGATTTTCATTTTTGAATAGCTTCCCTGAGCTACAGAGAAGCTTGAGGCTCACATTATAACCCTGTGCTGCTGCAGTTGCCTCAAGCAATCTCCTTAGTTCCCAGAGTGATGGAGTAGCAACAAATCTTCAGCAAGCATGTCTGCCTGCAGCTGAAACTACCTTTAGGGAGTGGAGACCAGTTGGAAAGCCAGAGAGTGCAGCAGTGGTAGAACAAACTTAACAGTTGCCAATGTCTTTTCCAACACAGTGCAGATGTGCCAGCCGAAGCTATTTCCCACCTCTCATTACTGTCTGATTCAGTCAGCAGTCCTCTTGAGCAGGGTTTCCCAATCCTGGTCCTGGGGACCCCTGTTGATCGTTGTGTACCAATACATCGGAATGCTCTACTTTCCTTTGGGACGAGATATGGGCAGGATGTAAACTTGCAAGACTAATGATTGTGCTTAATAATGTTTTTTTTTAAACAGTTCTTCAAAGCTTCACGAGTTCCAGCTAGTGCTGTATCCCCCAGGAGTTGAGATTAAGGGACACGCTCAGTCATTTGCCTCATCGGAGTTTTGGAGGAAAGTTACAGGAGGAAATTAGGCGAATGCACAAGCACTGAAATGGTTGGGCTTTGCAATGTGGATAAAATATTGATTCCGGGCCAGAGGTGAAAGGGGAACATACTGCCTGTTGAGGTGTTTATGTTGTCAGATAGTACCGTTCACATGTCTGGAGAAAAATGTCCAAGGGACTATTTTAATTTTGATTACTTAAATCAAATACATCTTCACAGTTGTTTTCAAGAGGGTTCATGAGTTCGTTCAGTGTTTCAAAGCATTGTTTATACTAAGAGAATATTTATAAACTAAAAACAGTTCTTAAATCCCTCCTTGGCGTGTTGCTATGAACAGGGAACACTGTCTTCAAACTGCAGCTCATTAGTATGTGCAGTTTTTATAGAACATTAGTTTTTCATCCAAATGAGGCTTTTTCAGACAAAAAAGACTGTCGCACTTATTTTTTTCTGCAGTCCTACAGTGAATTGAAGTGTGCCTCTTTATAGAAAACCCTTTCACGGTAAAACATTTTGAAAAGCAGTTTGAAGAACCACACTTGTTTCTGCGTTATGCTTATTTTATGATTTACCGTTCCTTATGCTCTACTGCAATTGGCTATACTTTTACCATGGTGTATCGCAGTATTTTGCTCGAAGGGTAATTAACACAAGTTGTGGTTGTGGTCTGTAGGGAAGGAAGTGAGGTTATATTGTTGTAGCGTGTTATTTTCAAAGTGAAAATAAAGCCCTGTTTATATCATTAAACTGCTCATTCCTGCTCCGTGATGATTCAGCAGGTGTTAAACTTCCATTTCTACTTCAACCCTTCTGGTTTGTTATTGAAATGTTTCACCAACTTGCATGTTGTTTCACCAACGTTGGTGCAAGATGGACCCAGGCTAGTCAAGACCTTGAAGGTCAGCAGTAAGATCTTAAAGTCAATTCTATATTTAACTGGTAACCAGTGCAGAGATGCTAAAACTGGAGTTATGTGGTCATGCTTTCTTTTTCTTGTTAAAACTCGAGCAGCAGAATTTTGAATGTATTGCAACCTATTAAGAATGGAAACACCCACAAACAAGGCATTACAGTAGACAATTCTTTACTAAATGAATCAGTTTCTCTATATCAGACATTGACATTAACTCCTAGATTGACATTAATACCTAGATTTTTAACTTCAGACGTAGGACTAATCTCAAGCCCATCAATGACCAAACTAAAACCAACTTTACGCAGCTGGTGTGGAGAACCAAATAGCACGACCTTTGTCTTGCTAAGATCTAATTGCAAAAAATTATGTTGCATCCAAGCTTTAATTTCAGTCAGGCAGTTATTAAGTACAGAAACAGCCAAAGCAGAATCAGGTTTAGTCTGCAAGTAGAGTTGCTAGTTGTCAGCGTAGCAATGAAAACTAATGCCACTATTTGACTAAGAGGCAGCATATAGATACTTAATAGTCCTGGGGCAGAGCCCTGAGGGACACTAGCAACCTATATCGGGCTTATATCTTTATATTTGATTATATCACCTACCAGCCCTGACCTCTACCCCTGTGCTCACTACAATATTTTTTTCTTAATGAATGCTGGATTGCTGTTATTTTGCTAAGGATCGCTCATTGAGACGCTCTTAGTGATAATATGGGGTCGGTATTTCCAATTTCATTATTACATGGGTAACATTTCTTCAATGTGATGTGACAGTTTATTTATAGCCTGCTTGAAAGCTAGCGCTCTGATACACCTATTGAATTTAAAACAATCTGCGTGATGCTTTTGTTTCTGTTCAGTAATGGTCAATAATAAAAAAAAGATTCATTTTGATTAGGAGCTTTATTACTGTTTCGCATTTCATGAATTAAAATTCCAGATTAAAACACTGGGCTGAATGTCTATCTTTACTGTAAAGCCTGTTTTTTTTTTCATCTTTTTCATCAGTTAAATCATTGTCTCATGTTAAGAAAACTGTTAAGGAATAGATTTGTTTCTTTTGTTTTGTCTTTTATAGCAACAAAAAAAATACAAGATACACAATCTTTTGTCACGTTTTCAACCAAGATGCACACTCTCACTTTAAGTACATTTATTAGCATCACTTTGTAACTGCAGTTTAACACCAAAAAAGCATTTAAAAAAACACTGCAACAGCAGTTTAACAGTAGCCTGTAATAGAATAATAGGTTTCTTCTTCATGACAGCCTCACTTCACACACACACACTGAAGACTGCCCAGAACAAGCATTTTTGCTTGTTAAATACCTGCCTGCTAATGGCAGGCAGGTGATATCCATTATCATTTGGAGTGAGATGAATCCCATCCTGGCTCCCTCTTGTGGCATTCTGGGAAATGTAGTCTTTTAGAACCCCTCCTGTGCCACTATATATATATATATATATATATATATATATACATACATACATACACTTAATGTGTAAATAAATGTTGAGACTACTTAGTATTGTTGCTTCCAAAACATCAGCATACCATTACTTTACTGCAGTCAAAACAGTCTCACAGTATTACTTGGGGTGACAGTGACTTTTCGTGTCTATCTTCACACATTCTTATTGTCGTCTTACAACATTGTACTTAAATAGCACCTCTCAAAAGCAGCACCTCTCGAAGCAATGAATGATTTTTAGCAGAGCAAAGATGATTGAAAAATAATCTTTTTTTTTTTTTTTTTTTTTTTTTTTTTAAATGAATAAGAAACATTTGAGATACGAGTCCTCTACTTCAAATCAATTCATAACCTTAAGGCAATGTACCAAGAAATGTCTGCCGTAAAAGATATGTTTTTAAATGAGATTTAAAAATAGGGACAGACTCTGCTTGTCTGATCAAAGGTGGTAAGGGATTCCAATGGCTAGGGCTGAGATAAGAGAATGAGCTTTCACTTTTATAGGTTAGGAGCAGGAGCTTAAAATCAGCTCTAAATCATACTAGAAGCCAGTGCAAAGAGGCCACTGCCAGAGTGATCGTTTTTCCTAGAAAGAGTTAACACTCTTGCAACGGATACGAAACTATGCTGTCCCCAAAGTACAGTTTTAGTCTGAAGTTCAGACAAAGCAGTTTGAGGGTTATTTGTTATGATTCTCCCAGTCACAAAGCTTGTATTGCGCTGAGCGATGCCTTGCTTATGGAGATTTACTTTTCAAATTCGGAAATCAGTCAGCTGTATGAGCTAAAGTCTTCCACTGAAATATTTGCCATCAATCTTCAGGAATAGATTCACTATATAATTGGGATTTTTCTTTACAGACTCAATCCCAGGGTGTCTGGTGCTCTACACTTCTCCAGAGCTTAGGGGTTTAGCTAGTCTTTCGTTGTTTTGTTTTGCTATTGCAATTTTATATGTGTGAAGCGCAGGGAATAAAGCCAAATAAATTGTGTTGTTAAGTTTCATTAAGGAAAAGATTGATATACAGAGGCACGTTGGCCCACATCAGATCTCAATTTAGGGATTGTAAAAGTAGACACCTCATTTGGTCTTAGTGCATAGGTAGTGTTACATGTCTGTACCGAGATGTAAGGTAGCTTGGAGCATTTCCAGTGTACACCTTATAAACTAAGCACAAAAATGGGAATAGGTAGGCCAAGGGGTAGGGAGAGATGGGAGGATGCAGAATTGAATACAGGAGGAGGGCACAGTCTAGGAAACAGGAGTAATACTGAGTGAAAGCAAGGTAAAGCACAGGCAATGAAGGGAAACTAGATGAGCATGGGAAAGCTTTGTAAAGAAATACTGGTAGTATGAGAATGAGATTACAACAGAAAACAGGAGTCTAGTGAATCTAGTTTGGCGTTACTATACTAACTTCAGTAAGATCAAACATTTCAATTTTTGTTTTAAAGCTTCATCCACACAGGATGCCAGCGAAGTTGCCAAATGTCAGTCCACACAAGACGATCTAAAAGACTGGAAATAAGTACATGACCCCGCCCGTACATTCCTATTGGGCACGCTAGAGATGGGCTGTCCCATTACAAAACAGGTCTTGTTTTGATAAAAGGTTACCACCTGGCAGCTCCGTTGTAAAATAAAGGTTGGAGTTGTAATTTATTATTATTATTATTATTATTATTATTATTATTATTATTATTATTATTATTATTATTATTATTGTTGTTGTTAAGCACTACATATTAACCATCTGTATTATTATTATTATTATTATTAATAATAATAAAATCTGTGTTATTATGACCAGGTCACCACTTACCTTGTATTTTTATTTACTTTTATTTAGTTTTTCCTTTTAAAACAGTCCGGTGAACTTGACAGAACATGCTTTATAAATTTGCCTCAATCTTCTAAACTCTGTATGATCTTGTTAACGTTGGGATGTGTCACATAGAATACAATCATGTTGATGGCTTTGTTTTACAATGTATAAAACAGTAGGACCCCGATAATATTTGTGTTTGTTTGGTGAATCTACACAAAACTTTGCTTCATGCGTATGTAAAGACCTTGTTCTTGTCACAGATTTGTGCCACAGAAAACTTTAGTGAACAAAACGTTATTTATCATAAAAACAAACAAACCCCAAAAAAAGCCATAGCTTAAAATTAGGTCACATGTTCAAGTTGTGTGAATGTGGGACCATTTTTAAAAGCCAACAAAAGTGCACATTTTTTCATTTAAATGCTGTATATGCACACTACATGTATGCTCCGGTTTATTTTTGCTTATTAATAAACCTATTTTTATGCAACTTGCATAATCAGAAATAAAATGTCTCAGAGCTGCTAAATGCACCACCTCCAAGCCACCCAGGCATTGTCTTTCTTCTGGATGTCTTTGTAGTCGTTCAAGTTACAATCATATAACAATGGATACTGCTGCACCTCATAAATTCCTCATAAAAAGTGTTCAAGCTCCTGAAAAAAACCTGAATCAGACACGAGTTGCCGAGCAATTTGGTGTTTTCTATTCTGGCAAGTTGCTTCACCATTCTGTTAAATAATTTTGTGCATGTCTTGAATATTGCTCCTGTACTTGTATTCATAATTAATCTAGAACTGCTGCTGCTGCATTTTTTCCAGGTGCACTCCACTCATAACAGACTACCAGGGACAATGGAAATCAGTACTTTATAAATGTAGTACACAGTAAACACAATTTGAAATGCTGTATGGCACTGCAGACATAAGTACCATAAATACAAAGAATACAAGAAAGCTTTACTGCCAAAGAACCGGAGCTGCTTATTTATACACAACCCACCCCTGTGGGTCGTACAATGTAATAATTAGTAAGTTTTTATTTTCGCTAATGCAATTAAAATTGTATATAATATGTTTAAACTGTACAACGCATGTGCCAACGAAAACATAGAATAAAAAACAGCAACTGCAACTGTCATTTACTGTCCCGGGTGTGCGTTATCTGCGAAAACTATCTGCATGCACACCAGGAAAACTATACCTCACAGTACTGTATGTATGAAACTATGTATTAAACCTAAAACATCTGCCTGTGGGTATTAGATAAACATTGTAAACAGCTGCGTTTTATGCAGAGTAATATCCCCATTGAATCCCATGGTGTTTGGCAGGGACATGCCCCTCAATACTTTGCAAACAGAACTCCGTTCTAACAGGATATGCTGTAAGTGGAGTGCACCTGTAGTTCGATCTCACCCGATCCACAGTGGAAATCAACGAAGATCGGGCGATCAGAGGAGGAAGTCCCAGCAGGTGTTTGCAGTCTTTGTGTATTGGCACATTTGCAGCAGCATTATTTAATCAGTTAATGTTTTCTATTCAGTGTTTACAGCGGTGTTTATAGACTATTTTTACTTCAACACTGACAACAAAATATAGGTACATGCAACCCTAAAACCCTTTCATATGAGCTTTGTCCTACCAAGCCAGCTTACTCTGGGACATGCTGCTAGAACAGGAAACAGCAAGCTCCTGTGAGAGAGATGTGGAATCTTTTTAAAGACTCCTTTAGTTTAATTTTAGTTTTTTTATTTGTACCTGGCCAGGTTTACTGCAGTTCATTCAGCTGCTGGTGTTACATATCTAGCAGCACTTTGTGTGGCGAGTGCCACAATGTAATGGTATCCCAGTGGTATTTTTACTAAACTATACAAAGGTTTTTCATTGGTGAACTAAATGTGCAGAAAACCCTGCTGTGACCAGCATCCTTACAACACCACCAGGTCTATGAATTATGTATACTTTTAGATGCTGTACTGCACAAGACTTTCATTCCTGCCCTGATCAGTGCTGGCACCTTATCGTCAGTCCACCTGAGTCTACGCTGTGCTGTTGAGTTGACTCCCGTGGTTACTTATCAGCTGCTTGCCTCTGAAGTTGGGGTAGGCAGACCAGTCTGCAATTCCTTTTCTTTCTCCTCAGCTCAGATCTACCACACGCCAGAGAGACGAGCAAACAGAAATCCACTGGGGACGATAATTAACTCGCTGGGATTTTTATCCTGGGTTTTGTATCACCTTTGAGGTGAGAAAAGTTTAGATAGACTTCCAGACAACTGAGTCTTTACAGGGGATAATTTAAAAGTGTTGTTCCTCAAGTTTTCAAATCCATCTTCTCACCTTTGATTGGCTTTTGGGACCATTTTCACGGCCCCCGGTCTTGTCAAAGACTTTGTCTCGTTAGCTCGATGGTCATGCTTTCATTTAAGGGTGATTCTTATGTGCTGTATTAACTGTTAACAACCAACATGTTAACCCCATTTGTGATAGATTAAATAGAATAAAGTTGTTACTGTAGTAATGTTTAGCAAATGAGAAGATGTTTTAATTGATACCTTTTTTATTAGTTAAGATCGTTTATATTAACTAACATATGTATCTAAACATGTTAGTAAGCTTAACCATTGTGATTCTTATATTGAATATATAAGTAACTCAAGCAGACAAAAATTTTGACTGTGTTATAGCAGTGCATATTCCTGTACAGTAAAACCAACACCAAACACCAAACTTACAAAAAGAGCGAGCAACCGATCACTGCCTATCTGGTACTGATATAGTCCCACAGTAACGTTTTACCAGTGTGTATTTGAAAATATGAAAATGTGGTGCTGTTCCCAATTGTTCCTCCACTGGAAGTAATTCAGAGAGTCAGATCTATATGGGCAAACACACTGTGACGAGAAATTGCCCGTAAGGGCATTACACAGTCCAACCTCAACCTGCTCATTGGCTGAAAGGCATTGTTTTCTAAAGTCCAGCGGGAGTGATTGCATGTGGTTGAAATCCTGAATATTGTAACAAAGTGAAAGCCGGAGTCTTTGAAGAGAACTTGATCAATAAGAAGGAGGCTCGATGTAATCATATCTCCGTTCCCAGCCCCCACGGTCAAAGCCAGCAAACCCTGTGATGCTGGTTGTCTCCATGGCAACCATCTCCATTACCATCATGTGGAAGAGCTTAATTAATGAGTGATGAAACAGCTTCTAATGAGGTGTTTGAGCTACCTCAGCTCCAACCTTGTGTGGAGAAAGTAATCCTATCGTGGCCACTCCAATTCGTAGTTGTCCTTTGAATTGCTTATTATTTACATGGTGTTTGCAGGCATTACAAGTGGCTCTGGGTACTGTTCTTTCCAGTTTTCTATGATCATTTTAGCTACTGTGTTGAGGTGTTTTTCTCTAAATCTGCCTTTCAAATCACCTACTATATATAGATATACATATACATATAAACACACAGAGAGTAGGTGGGTTTGGCAGTGTAGCAAGCTTACAAGTCACATGATTTGAACACATTGCATCTGTAATGCTGTTAGTTCTGGTGTTTAGGATTTTCAAAGGCAGATTTAGAGAAAAAAAACAAAACACCATCAAACAGTAAAGAAAATGCAACGAAAGAAAAAAGCAATTCAAATTACAGTTGAAGCTAGTGCGCTTTTAATATAGTGCATTTGGCAAAGCCCTCATTAAATGTTTTTTTAGAAGTGGTAGCTGTTACACTGCTGTGGTTTGAATAGCCAGACTCCCATCCCAGGCCTCGAGATGTAAAAGCGTGTGCCGTCTAGCCTCCTGACCCTCAGAGGTTTTGACAGTGGCGGTTAGTTAGTTGAAAAGAGTGCCCTGCACTCATCACATTCGGCTCCCTGGACTGTCAGGCTGCCTTGCGTTGCCCGAGTAGACGCTACGCAGGGAAGCTGTGCATTGAAATTAATAAACTTCTTGGTAATTTGTCCTATCTAGCCAGGTTGTTCCCATAATTCGCTACAGTGTCTTCAATGAAGATGTTGCAAGCCCTCACCCTTGTTTTTCTTCAGTAGCTGGCTATTGCTCCTTTACTAAACTGGGTATATCTCCCATATTTTTGTATACTTTGTCCTGCTATTAAAGGTATCACTGATTTCTTTTAAACATCTCTCTGTTTTCTAATCCTCTTACATTAAAACCATTGCTGTCCAGTATGTTTTGTGCAAGTTTCAGTGTTAGGATGAAGGCATGCACCAAAAAGTTTTACAGGTTTCATCCTTTTTTTTTTTAAACCTTAATTGTTTCAATATTTCCACATGTCCTGGGGCACTAATCGACTTGAGGATTGCTACTGTAATACTGTAATCTGTAAGGAATGTCAATAAGTTGATACACAGATGGGTAAGAGGGGTTCTTTGGCATTGTGGACCCATGCAAGGGTTCTGCATCAGCTCAGGTGTAAAAAGGCCGGTAAGGTGGCTGAGATGTGTAACATATCATTTTAAGCATCGGCTTAAAACAAATATTCATTTGAAAAGAACAAACAGTATAAAAATTTCAGATCCAGGAATGGGGAGGCCATTACACTAACAGTATTCAAATCTTCTTTCTTTTGTTGGCCCTGTGATATGATTACAACTGGTAATGTAATACTAATGAGTTTAGTCCCCAGTAGGTGGCTAGGACTAGTGCTGTTGTAATGTATTGCTGTCCCAGTGCAAGACTGGACATGATTGCCTCGCACACAATCCTGTTCTTTAGAACTACCTTTCTGAGTTTGTTATAGGCAATTCTTTCTGGAAGTGCAGAGAATGTTGCCAAAAGAATTATAACCCCACTTTATACCACAAGCGTGGGTATATTTAATACGGGATACATTTGAGTTATTCCACTTAAGTGGAATAGCATGCTTACGGGAACTAATTTCGAGTGTGTCTTTGCTAAATTCCAATCGAGTGGTGTGCTGCTGAAATTGACAGACTGAACTTAAGGTTCTCTCTAAAAAGAATGCTGTGAAGAGGCCATAAACAGGGTCAGCCGGGTAAAATAATTCCTGAATTAACTGATTTAATATAAAAAAAATGACAAATTGTATTGCAATGTATTTTAAAATACATACTTGTGGTGTAAACAGAATATTGAATGAATGTTCGCGGCGTGCAGTTTGTTTTCGCCTGTGGTGGCTCGTGGCGAATAAAAACTGTGTACAGTAGCCTCCGCATATAGGAACACCTCCTAAGAGAACACTTTTCCTAAGGGAATTGGTGAAACATTTACCCATTGGAAATGCTCTGGCTAAAGGAACAGGGACTTCGCTTGAAAGAACACCTCCTTGACACCGATAGCGATTCAGATATAGTACTGTTTTGTAACCTGATAGCTCATCACCATCATCAAACTTAAAATAAATGGTTTATTCAGTCTTTTCAGTGATTTGAGCGACACTGATTGGTTTAGTAAATGTTTTACCCCACCTACTGGAGGTAGAACAAATTACATATTGCCTGTTTGAGACCCACAAGTAACTGTGACTGCTGTTCTTTTGCCTCCCCAGCAATGCAACAAGTCCTGGATACCCTGAGTGACACCACAAACTCCACGGGAGCCAATGATTTGGACCTCATCTTCCTGAAGGGGATCATGGAGAGCCCAATAGTAAGATCTCTGACGAAGGTACACTTAGCAGCGGGTCGAACTGGGTTTGAGTTCAGTCCATTTGAAAGGGCAGCATTACTGTCAGTGAAGGAATCCCAGAGGATCCAGAGACATGTTTAACGTATGGACCTGAGCTCAAACGCATTCCCAATGCAAGAGGAAAAATTGTGTTCATGTAGCTTCATTTGAAGGAGGTTTAAATTCCAGGACTCTGCAGTCCTATCTATTATTGCACGGTGCCTCTTTTCACAGTCTACAATGTGTGTTTATAATAGACGCTATAGAAATCAGCTGTCAAAGAAGACACTGTGCCTATTCTTTGAAAGGTCAGTCATGGGCTTCTCTGGAAAAGTTGTGATGAGCTGTGTAGTGGCTTTGTGACTACAGTTATAGACTCCAATAAACTCACAGAAATGTGGTCCTATGTGACCCCAGTGCTGTTTAGGTATCTTTTTAAAGCATTTGCTCTGAAATGCTTTATTAATAATACATAGTATCCTTTTTTAGCATCTTCAGTGTAGGTTTTATGCATTTATCCCAGGTATGGGAGTTGGTTCTGTTGGGTTTTGGTATGTGAATGCACAGTACAAAAAAATCCCTCAAACTGCTATACACCACGCTTCAGCGTTCATTCATCCCTAGACCTCATTTATAAAAAACCCTTCCCAGAATCTGTCAGCCAAATAAAGCTTGGCACTTCAAATGTAGGTATCTCCTATACAGCGCTGCCAGTACACATATATAACACAGTAAATTATTTATGGAGTAACTATTTGGCCCTGTGTTTAAATAATATAGAAGGAAGCACAATGAAAACAGTCTTACTGTAAGCCTGAGCCAGTATAGCTGCTCACAGGAATTCAGAGACCAGGTAAAGTTAACTGGAGTCAACTGAACTTTTGACCGCTGCTTAAAGAACTAGGCTGGATGGGATAACCAGTGCAGCTTAATCTGCTGACATAAAAGGTTCAATCCGCAGCTGCTCTACCTATCTAATTCACGGTAGATTGTTGGTGTATTATTTCTACTATTGTAACAGACAGTTTTTAAAAAATGACTTCACAATTCACATTAGAATGTTTTTTAGAGCAATTTATCTCTCCAGCGTATTGCTTGCTGAGTTTTCACAGCGCTCGAGTAGTTTGCACTCCTGATACTAAAAACCAACCACTGCTTTGAGACATCTAAGAGCAAGGCTCTTGCAGAATGGATGAATAAAAAGCCATTAATGCAAAACATAATTGGGATTGCAATCTTTTTACCCCACAAGGCAGCCGGTTTGATTTTTTTATATATCTCCAGTCTCAGTACAGCCTGCACAGTTAACTATCGGAAGCATGAAAAGATTTTTATCGCCTACCGGCGGCTCAGCTTCAAAGCCGTCATGTGGTTTTTGAACAACAGCAACCAGGGCTGAGACGATTCAGGCAGTTATCTGGGCACACACAAGGAGCCAGACAGACTGCAGCGCGAAGACCGTCTTGTGTTTGTTTTTGTTTGAGGCTGCAGATTCAGATTCGAGCTTTTGAAAGCGAGTGTGACCTGTAGGTATTCTGTGCGTTTGTGAGGGATGAGGAGAATGGAGGCTGTCAGGTCCATCACATCAATCGCTAATTTAGAGCAGATATCACAGTATTAATGGCCCTTGGATTGTTCCAGCTGGCTCTTAAGTTTAGTTACAAAATAAAGGGGTACAAACGTTGTAGTATGGGCAAGCCGAATGTCTGACTATATCATGGCTTACGGTAAATGCCTAAAGGCTGCAAAAGGCTTTTTGCAGGTACATTTATCATTAATTAGTAAAACTCATATATTGAGCTACAGTACGTGGTATAGTGCCAGTCTGTCTGGGTTTGTTTTCAGCTCCAGTGAGTTTGGAGATCTCTGTTTAATTTCTGAGAGATGCCACAAAGCCACGCCACAATTCAGCACTACCGGCTGTCCCAGCTTGAGAAGACCCAAGACAGAGGGATGATTAGGTCAGGACTGAGCTGGTTCCAGTCATGAGGAAATATCTTATTATTAACTGGCTTGCTGTTCATACCTTCTTGTCGGCGTTATTGTTAAAAGCATCTAATCAGTGATGATGTTCCTGTCTGGCTCCTGTTGGCCAGTAAGCAGGTGGCAGGGATTTGACAACTGAATCATGCATTGCAAATTGGAATGGAGATACAGGAAAGTGGAAAATGAATTTGCTTGGTGCTTGCTGCTGGGCTGCTCAGGGCCCTGTTCTGCCTGGGCAGAGAAGCATCTGGTGCTTAAGCCCTGTTGAGAATTTAGCTGCTGCCTTCAGTCTCTGTTGCGTCAGCCTGGAACACTGCCTGGCCTTGGATGGGTAAAGAAAGTTATTCTGCCATAAAAGATCTAATGGGTCTTGTATGACATTTATCAGGGTTGTTCCTATTCTGTCTAATGGTTTATTAACTTGGGATGATGGGGCAGTTTACAATTGCTGTACATGTGATGTCTCTGTTTGCTACGTAAAATTCTTAACTTACAATATGCGCTAGGAATGTGAAGCAATGGAGACACTTGTAAGGATGTACATGTACTCAGTGATGTAGTGCTATATTTAGAAGTGAGGAGTCACTATTATCTATCCTTATCGACCCCCCCCCTCCCGTCCCGGATAAACACTATAAATATAAACACCAAAATTGAGTTCCCATTGAAATGAAGTGACAATAAGGCAGGAGTATATGAGAAATAAACAGAAACTTATTTACACAGAATCCACACACATGGGGCTTCCAAGGGTGCCCATAGACATAAAAACAAAAGCAATACTTTTGGTTGCTTCGGTACAATACGGTGAACTGGAATTTCCAGGAGTGTTTACCATAAACAAAAGAGAGAAGGCATCACTGCGGTCTGCTGCAAAATGCACAATACCCCCCCCCAAAAAAAAGAAACCCTAACAAAAACAACGATTGGCGCAATATTCCTATGGAGAGTCTGGCGCACAAAGCTATAAACACTTACTGGCTCCCCCTCCAACTTCACAAACGCTTCATCTGATTTACTTCATTCTTGTAAGCCTACTACATTTGGATTATACATGTGTACATCTATCTCCATATATTAATAGGAGTAAAATAGTTCAATATTCTACATGGGAAGTACGGTGGTCTCCCTGCCCCAGAAGTGCCGACCCTGCAGGACTGCACCCCTGCATGTACTGCATACATGTACTATAAGTCTTTAGTCTAATACTTACATTTTAAACTCCTATAGTCTTGAAATTTTAACTCAGCATTTTCTATCTGAGAGATTTAAAAGCAGGCCTCCAGAAAAGTTAAATACTGATGCTCATAAAACATGTCATATGTAATTGAAAGATTGGTTTCATCTGGACATTGCTACCACTGCCTACAACTTATAGGTGAAAGTGGTAATACCCTTATACAAGTTTACCCATTAAAAGTATAACAAAGGATAATAAAGCATAGGTAAGCATAGTAAGGAATGGGTATGGTAAAGCATATTAGTAAACATGGCAAAACAGGGTAAACTATGCTAAATGCAGAGCATTGGAATTTTTGTACCCTGGCTTTACCAGTGAATTGCAGGTAAACGTGTACAAACAGAACACTTACACGCCTCTTGGCATTCATTTAAAGCGTCTCCTTGTTGATTTAAACCAGGTTTCTGTGTTTTCCTGGCCCCCAGGCCCATGAGAAGCTGGAGGAGACGAAGCTGGAAGCAGCGGTGCGAGACAACAATCTGGAGCTGGTCCAGGAAATCTTGCAGGACATCTCCCCGCTGGTGGGAAAGAACACCTCTGCCTCGGAGCTGGCACGCATCCTGAAGGAACCGCACTTCCAGGTACAGCTGCTCAAACCCACTCAGCCATCGCTCCTTTAATATCCAGCTGTGGCTTATCCCAACGGGGTATAGGCTGACAAACTGCTTGTGCCTTAGCAATTACATTGCAGAGGGCACCATCAGAAACGATTGTTTTACCTTTATCTATTTACAGCATTGAAAAATCACAGCATCAGTACTTCTAGTCAACCAAATAGTTCTTAAATAATGAATCCAAGAACTTAATAGATAGTTGGTATAGCCTGCAATAAATCTGTTTAGGGTTTGTTTCGTTTTATTATCAGGGTCATCACAGGTTATATCATATGGTGACCTAAGTGTATTGTCACGCTTCTGGTTCATATACTTGTGTGTTTTATTGACAGTCTCTCTTGGAAACTCACGACACTGTGGCCTCTAAAAACTTCGAGACCCCGCCCCCTAGCCCCTGTGCCTTCTTGGACACAGCCCTCAACAACCAGCCCGTCCCACCTGACGCGGTGCGCATGGTGGGCATTCGCAAAGTGGCCGGGGAGCACCTGGTAAGGGCATTCTCTACTAACTGAACTTTTAAACCATAGCCCAACCCATTAAAGATACAACCCATTAGAGATACAATCGATATTCTCTGAATGTTCATTACCTTAGCTGTTATGTGTGTTCCGTATTCTCTGTTGATGTTTTGACAGATCCTTATTTACCAGGATTACAAACGAAAATTCTGATCCCTCAGAGTGTTGAGGTTACTGTTATTAAATGCAAGATAGGCGTATAAAAATGACAGACATTTTTAATACCCACTGACTGTAGACTACAGCAAGTAAGCTTGGTAAATAGTGACCCAAGCAAAAAGAGCAATAGAAAATTATACAAAAAAAAAATAAAACACATTATAGGGTATTAAACAAATAAGCATTGAAATCTTCAGAAAACGTACAGCAGACGGCATAAAACATTCCTTTAAGATCTTTTCACAGGGAATCCTGGAAGACAAACAGCTCCAGTTTTCCTTGAGCAACATATTCTCACCATTAAACCGATATTCTCCCACAGTGTTTACAAACTGTCAGCCCTCCTTTAGACGCAGCTGCAGTTTGCTTGCCTGTGTGCCTGACACTGTGCCAGGGACACAGGGGAGACTGTGCCATCTGCCTCGGAATAGAGACCTGGCAGAGAGGGAGCCAGCAGGCAGCCACAGCCTGGCAGTGAAGACAGGAACAGGGCAGAGTGCAGAGAGAAAAACATCACTCTGCCACTGTCCATAAAATAAATAAAAAAAGCCTCTCTCAAGAATGCCATTCACATTTTCTCTGTGCTAAAAATGCTGTCGGTTAATTTTGATTTGAACGTGTGAACTTTTGGAGGGCTAGGGATTTGTATTGAAATTACTTGCGGTGGCAGCAATACCCAAAGTTGATTAGTGACTATAAGTCAGTGTGACGCAACAGTGCTGTTGACCATTTTAATACTGGATTAGCCTGCAAGTGTAAAGTGTGTATTTAGCAATACTTAGAGACCAGTAAATGCCAATGGGTGTTTATCAATATCTTTAACAGTATATGTTCTTATAGCATATGGGGTTAGTTGTTGGTTGTTGGTGTGAAATCTCTTAATGGTACTATTGAAGCTAAACATACAGTACAGTGTTGGTCTGACACTACTGACGGGGTCATACAAAATCAGAGGCACTTGTCCACGCACGCCCCACACTGAAGTTTTTATAATTTATGTTGAGATTATTATATGTTGTTTATTTAAATACAAAACTGTAGTTTTTTTTACTCAATAAGATATTAGTACATACCTGAGGTTCTAAATTTGCAGGACCTGTGTTTTTTTTGAAGTGCTGTGACAACTACATACAGAAATATAAGTCCTCTCTTTCATGAAAATGCTCTGATTGGCTTTTTTTTTTTTTTTTTTTTTTTTTTTTTACACATCATCGTGTGCATCTGATTTTAAATGTAGTTTGCCAATCTTCCTGTGACCACTGGCATCACGTTTCTGCAAAATGTCTGTTCTGGAGAGATCAATCTCATCTCTGACAGCGCAGCAAGACCACAAAGCCCATCTTCATTCAGCTCGTTATTCTCTGGAGTAGAAAGAAGGCAGTTAATCAGCCCATTTAACTCTTTAATACAAATACATCTGTCAAAAATAAAACACAACAGATAGAAACCCTGGATATAATTTAAATACCGACATGAAATTGAAATACAGGCAGTGCTAAACACATCAATCAAAGCAACCATCTATACACACTACCTGCCACTCACAAAAGCAGAGAAGTGGAGGCTATACAAAGACACCACATTAGTAAATAGACACAATTTAAGCCTCCAGTATGTCGAGCTACAAACTGCTTCACTCAACATGAAACAACCATTTATACACCTGATTTGCACAGTGTATCGGCCTATTCACAGAGCCCAATGCTTGGGTCTCGGCTCAGCTGTGGTGACACCACAGAGTGCCCTACATGTAAAAGTCACTCATACTCTTGGCTGTTTCAAAGCCATTCGAATACGTTTAACTCACAGCTCTGGTGTATGAAGTGAGCCATATGGTGGCGCTGTAGACTGCAGTGACAGTAAAAGATGTTGAAGAACACAGAGACTAGACATCAGTGGGACTTTTAATGCATGCACACAGCGAAGGATAAAATGCATTTTATTTTGCTGCAAGCAAAGTGTAAAAGAGCTTACATAAATGAATTATTAGTATGAGGTCCGTGCCTCGGGTGCCTCATAGCTGGCTATACCTTGCTGTTGCAGGTGGGAATAGGTCAATTATCGCTAGCTGTAGGCAGAGGAAAGATAAAGGCTTCAGTAAAGTTAGATAGATCAGGTCAACAGGTGAGCAAACATTTTTTAATTGAATCCTCTTGGATATTGCCATGTAACTAAACATGCAGTCATATCTGGGTTATAAGAAGCCACTACTGTATAAGCTCCCCCTGTCTGTGGTTCCAGGGAGTGACATTCCGCGTGGAGAGCAGCGAGCTGGTGATCGCCCGCATCCTGCACGGAGGAATGATCGACCAGCAGGCTCTGCTGCACGTGGGTGATATCATCAAGGAGGTGAACGGGAAGGAGGTGGGCAACGACCCCAAGGTGCTGCAGGAGATGCTGAAGGAGGCCAGTGGCAGCGTGGTGCTCAAGATCCTGCCCAGCTACCAGGAGCCTCACCCCCCACGCCAGGTACCAGCTCACAATGCTTTACAGCACCTCACACTATCAAGAGGGTGTAGCCAGGACATCACAGCATTGATTTAACAGGCGTCTGCAAGGTGACTAGACTGGTCAGGAGGGAAAACTTGATCAACTTCAAATACTTACAACTGGTTTGAATCTTTGACTTCAAATCGTAAAACATACACCTGAGTTATCGTAGACCCTGATTAGTTTTAGGGGTAAAGTTTGTTTGTTTAATCCAGCTTTTGAGTTCTGCTGCGTTCCAAGCATATAGTGTTGCAACCCGGGTGACCACACCCCCAGTTGAAATTTAAGATCTTGAAAACTATGGGTCTCTGGTCGCTTAATGAAGGCAAGCAAGTGTAAAATTCATTTTCATGACAGCTTGCCGGACTGCAGTATATGAACTGGCTTTGACCGGCTTTGAGAAGCTTTGATCAAGCCCGTTGTTCCTCTGGGCTTGTTTTCTCAGACACTCCTTCAGCTTTCCCTGTGCCCTGCAGATCAGGTGAAGCCTCAGTGTGGCTTCCCTCATGTCCAGCTGAGACCTTCAGTGCTGCCTGAGCAAGTGGAATAATTTAATGACATTCCCCAGGCTGCAATTGCAAGGGAGCGGGTGTCAGGCAATTTATAAAAACGTACCCTTATTGGGCTGCCACATTATTTAACAGTATTGTAACCTATCTGTGCTTACTGTGCATGCCTACGCTTAACCATGCTTTCTAAGGGGTTTAGCGATTACTAAAACAGGGGTACAAATAGTTTTTAAAATTGGTGCGTAACTGTTTTGAAAGTTTAGCACCAGAGAGGCTACCTAAATTATCAACCCCACCCCTCCCCCCAGCTCTTCAACGAGTTTTCAGTAAAAAACCATATTCGACACAATCGTGTGCTGTATATTTATATGTATAATCGAATAAGTCAAAAATTGCAATATTAAGAAACCGAAGACGACAAACCTGAGTAGCCCAAACGTTCGACATTTTAACGAAATTCAGCTGCACTCGATAGTTCGAAAGAAAGATATGGATATTGATGATGAATTGTATTAACGAATCAGATTTGTCATTAGCTGCAACAACCGGTTTGGTTTTAACTTAAATCCGTAATTATATTCAACTGTTTAAACCGTGATGGTTTTTTTTTTTTTATTCAACAAAATATGTTTAACTTTTGCGGTAAAATGAAGAGGCTTGTGAACACAAAACATTATTTTACAATATCTGAAAACCGAAAAAAAAATAAACATTTATCTTTACCTGTTAAGTATACTGTTTGCCACATACCTTTTTGACGTGCCGGTTTAATTGACAATTAGGTAAAAACGCGCCTCAGAGACGCGTCTGCGACCAGTTTCAACTTCCCACACGACAGACCTCCTCTCCTGTGTATGGGGATGAGTGTGGGTGGATCGTGTGAGTAGTCCACACCTAGTGAGAAACTATCTTCATCTATGGTTGCTAAGGAATTAAAAAAAATTAAACACCTCTACTGGTGCCATAATTTAATGTTGCTGTCACTGGAATTTAGTTCCATTGCGGTAAAATTGAACACGTGTTTGATCATCCAATAGTGTGGTGTGATGCACAACTGTATTAATAATGCTGACCCCTGCTGGTAAGACAAGGGAATGCGATAGGTGCTACAAACGGTCTGTGCAAACAAGTCCTTTTTACCGCAGTTTTGAGCAAATTAAGGACCATGAAGTTGGAAAGAACACAAAGAGGGCAACACACAGGGTAACTTACCACTGCTGTTTCACAGCACCTTGCAATTCAGTTTCTAAAGCACATAGCTGAATGTTAGCACTAGAATGTTAACACTAGAGTTTCTCAGTGTAGCTAGTGCTACTGATTTCAAGAAGTTTGCTTGAGTTGTCCAGTTAAACAGGACAACAGCGTGGGTCACTCAGGTGCATTCCAGGGATCTTAGTTATAAAGGATTGTTAGATTTGTACTGCCTTGCATAGATCTTGATGAGGTAGATAGATCTTTACTGGGGAGTGGACAGAGCATCAGTCGGCACAACCAGCAGAAACGCCCCAGTTCATTTCAGACCTGGCCTTTTTTCAGTCAATGGCCCCTTCAGAGTTCTCCTTTATCCCCTCCCCTCTCCCCTTAAAATATGTAGATTTGGATGTTAGACACTTTTGCCCTACTCTCCTGCAGAGAAAGACGAACCTTGTCAGGATAATTAAGTCTGCCACACTGAGCGAGTCTAGCCAGAGGTCCCTTTAACTGTAACAGACTTTTGAATTTTTTGTCCGTGACTGCGGCGTCTCCTGTGAGAATTCATTGAACTTATTTTCTTAAACATGATGGGGGCCCCTGAAGGCTACAACATTGTCGGCTGACAGCCTGGCACGGTTTAAAGAGATGCATGTGGCGATAACAGAGTCTGAATTCTCATTGCGCTTGGTTAAACGTGTAGTAAAATGATTCCCTGTCATTTTCACTGCCCCCCTTATTATATAGTCAAACTGTTCTAATACGTATTCTCTGAATGTTACCTGTTAAGTGTGCTTCGTGCTTTCTGTCTAGTTGAAACAGCAGCCATGATGCTTAACAATGCTGTGTTCTTTATTAAACTGTGGGACAAGTGAATGTCACAGGGGTTAATTTAATTGATCTAAACATGCAGTCTAATTTAAATTAGGAGTGTTCTACTTGAGAAACATAAATTGGGGGGGGGGGGGGGGGGTCATGTTTGATGTTAATTCAGTGGAAATTAGCTAAATTTCAAGCAGGGCTCTGATTAGCTGGTGATTTACAATACTGCCAAACAAGTAATCTAGTAGGAGCCTAGCGGAATACAGAGCACAAATGTATGAGCTATTGTGCGATTCAAGACTATAACTACTGCAGGGAAATCGCTCTACCTCTGGAGGTTGTAGTAAATGCCAGTTTGTTTAGAAAAACAGAAAAACTAATTAGTACTGCAACGGTTGTTGCTCAGAGCAGAGGGAGCCTCCGGCGTATCAGTCCACACCAATCGGCATGAAAGGGAATGTGCTGGCTCCTTAAAGCACAGAGGAATGTTTCTCGCAGACAGCTTTGGTGCTTGAATTCTGATGTTTTAAACCCAGACCGCAGTTTGCATATGGGAAAGAGTCAAGTCATGTTCCATTAAGAAAGTGCTTCAATTACCAGCCCCCCTGCCACCGAAGGGATTCATCAATAGAAAGTAGCATTGGTGCATGAGCTCTGCACAGGATGCCTCCAGCGCGGTCGGCCGATGTTTTGTTTTAATCAGTGTGTGATGCGCAGTGCTGGTTGTCATGGTTACTGGCCTTCGCAGCCTATTTGTCTTTTATTTCCCCCTCCCCTTTCTCCTCCAGACTGGAATGGTAGAAGTTCTGTGAATGTAACGCCGTCATGCACTGCCACTACCCCCTGAACGCAGAGAGACGTCATTGGTTGAGTGTGTCTCGGAGACGTACGTGAAATACTTGTGATCAATGTAGAGCTGGAGAACGGTTTGAGAACAGATAATCACCAGAAGCTTGCACACACAGCTTCCCTAGACGGTTTTAGGATAGTCCAGTCCCCATGTGCCTCCAGTCCTTGGGCTACCTGTTTGAAATGTTTACCCTTATTAACAAATATTCAGCCTAGTTAAAGTAGCTGTACGACAGTGATGTCATACCTCCTTTCAAAACCCTGAGCGTTCCTCTTTCTGGGCACATCCTGCTTTGATCAGGAGGAAGTGAAGGGGTGAGATCTGATGTCATGAGTGTTGGTCTCTCTGTCCCCCCCCCCCCCCCCCCCCCCCCCCCCCGGCTCAGGTGTTCGTGAAGAGCCACTTCGACTATGACCCCGCCCATGACAGCCTGATCCCCTGTAAGGAGGCGGGGCTAAAGTTCAACTGCGGAGATATCCTGCAGATTGTCAACCAGGAGGACCCCAACTGGTGGCAGGTGGGAAATGCAATCTTTTCCTAACAGCAGATTACAAATGCATCAAATGAAAATCGACTGCACAACATACATTTGTAAAGCCTGTTATTCTGTTTTCTTGTCATCCTGTAAAGGCGTGCCATGTTGAAGGAGGGAGTGCTGGCCTCATCCCCAGCCAGCTACTGGAAGAAAAGAGAAAAGCGTTTGTGAAACGAGACCTTGAGCTCACAGCTACAACAGGTAGCAATCCTAGAACTAGCAAGGAAACCACTCACAGATCCACTGCCTTGTTGGAACGTGTTACTAAAAGCAATCAAGAAACTACTCTGAATTTCTCCTGCTTAGCAAAGGAGTTGTCCAACCAGGAATAAAGTCTCACCACAGTAGGTCATTAAATGATTACCAACAGTAAGGTGAAAACAGTTTACCTTAACCAGTGGTGTGCCTGATTACCTGAATTGTTAGCACCTGATCACTTTCATATGCTGTATCAGCACTGTTTCCATTATGCAATGGTTCCCTTGCTTTCATTTTTTAACAATATAATATCTAGATCTAAAAAGCTGGACTGGGCACAGAGGAAGATCATTTTTCCAGCCGAATGCTAATTTAACGGCCCCTACCATAGATTTTTTTTGTTGTTTTTTTTAATATATGTAGTGCATTTGTAATTTCTTCTCTCACACTGGATTATTTGCCTTCTTGACGATATTACTATAATGTAATATCACCATCTAGTGGACTCGATTAGTAGTGCAATTTAATTTTAAACAGTAAAGGGATTTGTCTTTTTTAAAGTGTTTTTATTTAAACAGGTGCGTTGTGTGGAGGAATTAGCAGCAAAAGGAAGAAGAAAATGATGTACCTCACAACTAAGAATGCAGGTAGAGTATTGATTATCCTCCCCTGGGATAAACAGTAGTGGATGCACATGTACGCACACCCAGTATGCGTGACACACTTTGAATGTTTTCTGTACCATGAGAACCATTCAAATGTGATGGAACTTGGTACGGTCATTCTTTAGTTCAATTCTTCTACCAGGTTTTTAAACCAGGTCACCTACTTTGAGTTCTGCACAGTTGGGCTACTATAAGGCTAACCCTAAAATCAAAATCAAAATCATGAGCACACCTCCAAATGAATAAAACTGTTGAGAATCTGTCCCCCTCCCTCTCTCCTCAGAGTTTGACCGCCACGAGTTGCTGATCTATGAAGAGGTGGCCAAGATGCCACCATTCCGCCGGAAAACTGTGGTCCTGATCGGAGCCCAGGGGGTGGGCCGTCGCAGCATGAAAAATAAGCTGATGGTGTCGGACCCCGCCCGATATGGGACCACCATCCCCTGTGAGTAATACTGAGGAGCAGACGCCACCGTTACCCCTAAATACAAATCCTTTGATACCACACAACTGCATCTTGAACGGTTTTTTTTTTGCATAAAGGCATTGTGATTGGGCTTCATGCCAATTAAAAAGTCCACCAGGCTGCAGAGTTTGAATGAATTTGCAACTGTATATATTATCCAGTTTATTAAAAAAAAAATGTAAACTGTACTAACTACAAAGTTTGAGGAAGAAAGACTTTTTTATTACATGCAAGCAAACCTGTCTCTAGGTAATTTTAAGTGACACAATAGCATGCCATTTACAAGGTTTATAGCACCTGCCACTTATATTAATATACATAGCTAACAGGTTTGTCTTGTCTCTTATGATTCTACCTGAAATGGTTGCTATGGAAGCCATTCAAATGAAACGACTAATCTGACTTGTCTGTGACATCTGATATTGTTTTCTTACAAAACTAGAACCGCACAACTTAGTAATAGAACTCAAGGTCTGCTAAGTACTCTCAAGTTGCTTGCTGCTCGGTTTGTTTCATTGGCATTGATTTTTTTTTTCTCCTTTCGAGTGAAATGCAGACTAGAATAAACACTTTGATAACGCGCGGCTCGTCTGCGGGTTTCGAAGTGCTTTGCTGAGCGCGTTTTCGAACTGCCCCGCAGACACGTCTCGGAGGGCCAAGGATGACGAGACGGATGGGCAGATGTACTCGTTTGCCTCGCGCAGCGAGATGGAGCAGGACATCAAGAACGGCCGTTACCTCGAGCATGGAGAATATGACGGGAATCTCTACGGCACCAAGATCGACTCCATCCATGAGGTGATCGAAGCAGGCAAGATCTGCACCCTGGACGTCAACCCCCAGGTCAGAATCTCCGCAGTACCAGATACATGGGCTTAATGGATACTTTAACATTTTCAAAGTATTGAACCTGTTATCTAGCCCATGCAGAGTGCACATAGTAACCCATAGGGAACACAATAAGTCAATTAATACAAATTCCCTATTTGGCCAACTGTTCAAGTCCATGTGTGCATATCACATGGTTAAATAAGAAAAAGCTACAAAGCCATCTCTTTGAGACTTGAGTTCATTCACTTAGGAGCACATCATGTGATATATGCACATAAAGAATACAACAGCGCCCTCTATGGGCAATTTTTTTTCAGTTTGTTTTTCCTTAGTGTAAGCTTGTCAAAACCAAAAAGTCAAGGTTAAGCTTACGCACGTGTTGTGCTAATATTGTGAGCGCTGAATCCTCTTTGTAGGCTCTGAAAGTGCTCCGAACATCCGAGTTCCTGCCCTATGTGGTTTTCATTCAGGCTCCGGATCTTGAAGTTCTCCGCACCATGAACAAGGCAGCCATCGAAGCCGGCGTGGTGACCAAGCAACTTACGGTAAGGAACAGTGTGATACGGTAAGCTGAGGAGTAGCTTCATACTGTCTGCTGTCTGTTTCTTTTTACTGAGATTCCAAAAGCGCCACTTACACGGCTTTAAGAAATATTCAACACCCTTGTAGAAATGACCTTCAAAATACTCCCAGTGGAAAATAAGCAGGAAAGGTCATCCACTGGTCACGATGACTTATTCCTTCATTTTAACCTGATGTCTTGCAGCACAATGCTAATTATTACTCACAAAGACAGACTTAGCACTGAATTCATTCTCGCTTTTCTCTAATTTAATTTTCCGCCATCAGTTCAAGCCCCGGTCATCTTGCGTTATCAAGTGGTTTAAACTGTAAGGGAAAGGTATCAGGTCCCTTTGAGCACAAGGAACCTCGTCAGGTTTTGAGACAAAAATCCAGAGGCAGGACTGAGCTTCAGGTTTTGTCCCCTGACAGGAAGCCGAGCTGAAGAGGACCATAGATGAGAGTGGCAGAGTCCAACGTGCTTATGGCCACTACTTCGACCTGACCATCGTCAACGATAACCTAGAGAGCTCCTTCCGTAGCCTGCAGGGGGCGCTGGAGCAGCTCAACAAAGAGCCTCAGTGGGTCCCTGTCAGCTGGGTGTTCTAAGGCAGCCGGGGGCGGGGGGACTGGGGGAGGGGCAGGCTCAGGCCGAGGTTATAGGGACCTACTCCTGATTGGCTGGGCTAATGCAGCATTGTAAAACAGCGGCAGTTTTGTGAATTTTGCTGGTATACCGTGTCAGTTTGCATCGCTACACACTAGGAGTGATAACACACACACCAGGTATGTCAGTACAACTCCATAGGAACCACGGCGATTTCTCTCGTATAACGTTCTACGCAAGCATAGAACAAGGTAATTTATATAGTTTAGCATAGAGCACAGTGACAGCGTCCATGTTCTTCCTTATATTTACTGTAAATACGAGAGGTCATGTTTACATGTTGATTCTAGTCTGAACTCGTCATTCCAGTAACTACTGGTAGCAGTGTCACAAGCAGCACAATACCAGTTCACTTGAATGCATTTCCCCTGTGCATGGAAAACACCCTATGCAGATTGATTATGGAAGACAATGCGGCTGGCATTGAATCTTCTAATTATAGCACGAAATAAAACAAAAAGAGAAATAACTGTGTTCTGAAATAAAAATAAAAATTGGTAGAAGGACAGCGGTACAATATTGAAAATACGTAATTTTAAATGGTAATTATAGACAAGCCACTGTGCCTCTAGCAATGTATTAGGTCAATGCACCGATTGTCCAAAAAAATGCCTTTGACTGTCAGTGATGAAAACTTGCCATGGTCACTTTGACTCACACTTACCAGCTGTACCTGTTAGAATTACATCACTGCCATGCCAAAACCAATGAGAAAACACTTCCCCCTGGTGGTCGGAGACTGAATACCCCCACTCCCCACCCCTCCCACCCAACTGACTTTCGCTAATTTTTTACAAATTCCTTTTTAAAACTTTGTTTTTATTGTATTTTTAACTTTGTAAAAAAAATAAAATAATAAAATAAAAAAAAAAGAAAGAGTTCTCTATATCTGTATCTTGTAAAAGATGTACCAGAGTAAAATAAGGGGGTGTGGGTGTGGGTGTGGGTGTTGGTGTGGGGGCGGGGTTGTAATTTATCTCTTGAGTAGATTACTCTGCAAAGGGTGCGTATCCGGAACAAGGCCAAACCATGGACCTCAAGTAATGCCTTTGTGTCACAGATTTGAATTGACGTTTTCTTGATGTACATGTCTCGGTTAAAGTTAAGAAGTCAGTTCATGAAGAGTGCAAGGTAGTAGAATTGTATATTATCTTGTTGTCTTACATATTCTAGCAAATTTTGTCACGTACATTTGTCAAACACTTGTCACATTTTGAGAGACCATCAGCCAAGAGTACTTAAAGACGTCTGTACAGTTTTAAGTGTTTTTTACGTTTCAAACTAGAACTTTGTTTAAATGTTGCACATACCAACCGAAAAAAGGCATCCATCCCTCTCTTCATATTTCTGAGCTTTAACAAATATGTGATTCATACATATGTATATATGTATAAAGAGAGAGAGAGAGACTTGTTACAAGATTACATTCCCAAAACCAGGTTAAGACAGATTTACAGAAAAAAGGTGAGAAATCAGTATTGTATCAACAGAACCCAGAGCCCCTCTGAACAATTAACAACAGCATAAAATAGAGTACGAAGGGAAATGTAAGATTTTTATATTTGATTATTTCTATATATCTAAGTGTAATCCATTTTCGTTTATGGTTCGCGGTCTAAGAAGCTTTTGATATGGTTTGTGTTAAATATAGTAATCGAGGGGTACTTTTACAGTGTGTGTGCGTGTGTGCCTACAGTATCAAATGACACAGTAATTAAACTATAACAATGCGGTTTTCTGAGGTAAGCCAATTTTGGTTGGGCTTCAGAACACAACCTGATTAAGTTCATTAATAATTCATTCATTCATAAATTATGAGTAGGATGGTGATTCAAACCTTGGAATTTCATGTGGTATAAACAGAGTATCATTTAAAAATTAAACAAAAACATTATTAATTATCCCAAGTGTGAGTTCAATCAAAAAATACAGTGCTGATATATGACCCACACTGACATGTGAAACTAAACAGCCCTTTAACTGTGACCTGCAAATATTAAAGCCTATAGTCTCCACTGTGGGAAAACTGCAGACAAATTGCTCGCTCCATAGGAAATGAATGACGTTGGCAATTAGCCGATAGTGGACCTGCCATGAAAGAGCTTAAAATTGTTTTATATGTGGTTGAACGAGGTTGAGGTTTTTTTAACAACCAGCAGTAGCCCTTTCAGTGTACCTGGCAGGTCATTTTGCAGATGTCTTCTTTAGTTTCACCTGCATGCCTTCCACCTTGTGCTGGATCTTTGTTTCAAACAGTGAAAATTCAACATTTTGGAGGCGAGGTTGTGGAAGCTGATAGTTATTAAAAATGGTTAGTGGCTGCAAAGATGTTTTTTGTGTCATTTCAGTTTATGAAAACCGTGCATATTGAAAAATTAACTTGATGGCAGCTATGACCGCCACATAGGAAAGAAAACAAAAAAACAAAAAAAGAAATATATATATATATAAGGCATTTTTATATAATTATTTCAAACATTTTCTTTTTTTTCAGTTTGTTCTCTGTAAAGAAGATTAGACTAGACTCAGATACTGTTGTGATGCTCTATCTGTGTATATTTGATGATGTTAAACAAAAATATATAATAAAAATGTACAAATGATAATCTCAGCCTGTCTTCTTAATGCGTTGATAATCCTACTGTATGTAAATGCATATACTGTGTGTCGTTCAATGTGTCCCAGTAGCTACACTCCACTGAACTAATGAAGAACCACCACCCTCCCTCCCCATCTCATGAGGCAGATCCAGTGTAACTAATATGCCTGCACTCGGAGGGGCGAAGTGCGGGCAAAAACGAAGCCCAAGTCAGGATAATGAGGACTTAGAGAGCATGTATTCTTATCATTGCGGAAATTCACCTGAGAACACTGTTATAGATCAATGCACACAGAGGTTCACTGATAGCGATAGTCTGTTTTATGTTACAGTACTGGTTTAGGGTTGGTAGCGTTATGGCAGATAGTGGCTCTATGGTCTGTAGAGTTAGTGAGAAGGCTGAACAGAAATCAACAGCAGCCATCAACCTTTGTACTAAGAGTCCTTCCTCAATAATTCTTATAGGGCGAGAGGACAGAATGTTAGGCCTAAATGTGTATACAAACTACAGTTAACTATGTTTGAGTGTAAGCCCATAGTTATCAAGCACAATGCAAAAATTGCAGACGTACATGGCTGTATTGCCCTTGAAAATTTTGAACCAGTTCTTAACACCCCAAAAGAAGTTTTAAGACATTTCCGGGAAAAGTGTCAAGCCGAGCACACTGTCCATGTACCAAAGCCAGTCTGCCAGAGAGAGAGAGATATGAACCGTAACAACAAGGATGTGAGTACTACCCCCTGTAGGACCTTAACATTACAGTGTGTGAGGTGAGCGATCACTGGAAGAAGAAACCCGTCGATCCTGATACAAGTGGATCTTCTCTCGAGGCAAGCTGGGCTGCGGAGAAGCAGCCGGATTCATACATAGGATAAGGCTGGAAAATGACCATTCAGACTTCCATACAGGAGAGTACTGCCTGCTCACAAGTATTGAGCCTTTAATTTCCAGCAAGCTATCTTGCAGTGGGAAAAGGGAGATATTTCCAGGGCTAATTATGTTTTTTCAACCCTCAACCAACCCACATGATTACCCTCTCTGCATCATACAGTGGCACCACCCACACTCACGGTTCATGCTGTGCTAATAACTCACCACCTCACAAACACAAAAAATAAATCAACAAGGGGGAACAGGATCGATCTCTGATGTGCAATTTGGTGAAAATTCACAAACTTGTTCCACATTACATATACATAATTAAAAAACGCTCAATAGTGCTTGTGGTAGGGTGTGGTAGGTGCAATAAGTCTAGTCTATACAGAATCCCATATTTAAGTGCAACACAATAATATTCTTACTAGTGACGCGCACACGTGTATTTACAAAGTTCACAACCCTATTTACACTGCCACGGTGTCTCTTGCCGCTCCTTCTTGGCTGCTCGGTTTTCCCTCCCAGGCACTAGAATCGTTCCCTGGCAGTACTCCAAACCTTAGTTTTCCACTCCTGGCAACTTTTAATCCTCCTGGGTGGTAAGTGGCAATTGTAAGGCACCCATGGTTTGTTTACTTTTTGGCTCAAGTAAACCAAACCATGGGTAAAAACTATTAAAAGAAACACATAAAAGAAAGAAACTAAACCTGACTTCTTCAGGTGAAAGTAGGCAAGAGAGATTGATGTTTACGTTCAAAGGTGGCATCAGAACTTTAATAAGAAGAACCCATTTTGAATCACTGTGATTCTAATGATTCTAGTTCGCTAATTATTATTTAGTTAGTCTCTTTGTCTATCTTCTCTGAACTGACACGACCACCATTTCATCTATCAACAACTATGGAAAATACCAAAACCTTGTTTTTTTTTTGTTTTTTTTTAGTATTTCTACCTTTTGACAGTTTCAAATTATTTAATTCAGTTCCATTCTAATGCAGCAGTATTGAACACTCTTACGCAAAAATATTGTACTGCTTTATCTTAATTGCGCTGCATGGAAATTGATCGATGTACTTCGGTCACATAAACATGAGGGTATATTTGTTTATGACAGGGCAGAGAATTTTCAATGTCAATTTATAGTTAATATTTGATAAGAACCATATTCTGTTTTTCGTCAACCAGGCATGTTTCACATATATTCTGAGATAATGTAATTAATTTACTGTGCCCCTCACACATTTCTGATAAGGTTTCAAGGTTTAAACAAAAAAAATGAAGCATGCATTAAAATATCCCACTTTCTGTTTTGAGTTTTTTAAAACATGTTGTAGGGAAATCCCCTTTGAAATGTAAACAGTCACTGTTACTCATCTTGCAGCACTGTTTCTAATTCAATATATTTTATATAACATGCTTTGTTGAAATTCAATGGTCCTGTAGCTGTTCATACTTTAAATAACTGCATAATTGCTCCTTACGGAATACTATACAATACAAAATGCAAGTCATTGCACTGTGAGGTCTGGACATGCAATACATGACAATTAATGTATTATTATACTGTATAAATCTCATTATTTCTCTTTGGAAGCCCAACAAGAGCCGAGTGACCTTCGACGCAGATGCCTCCCCACACCAAAAGCTCCTCCAAATCAGTCCCATTCAACGATGTTGGATTGAGCAAATCGTACTCCTTGGCCGTTCCAACCTGGAACATGTTGATTATAAGAGGGGGTGGATGAAAACATGATTCATCATTGAACAAAACAGGGGCTCAATGACTGAGCTGTCAGTCTCTTCTGTGCTGTGGGGTCAATTGAGGATAAATAGCTGGTATTCTTGACTTCAAACCAGACTCCTGCAATCTGTTTCTCTCAGTTTGGTGACTCCAGTTGCTGTCCTGAAGTGGATATTGAGTCCGTAGATAACAGTCATTGTGTGGTGTGGTTGAACAGCTACACCTCTTTGTGTGTGTCTCTCTTATCAGCTCATCTGAGGAATGTGCAGCAGAGTTTTGGGGGTTGTAGAGTGTATCTATTGTGGGCTGGGGTAAGGTTTGTGGGTTTATGTATTGCTGAGAAGCTGGTACAAAATGTAATTCAACAGCTGTCACATTTTATTGAAGAGCATGGAAATTGATCAATACACTTCGGTCACATAATCTAATGTTTGTCTTTGGTTTATGACAGAGCATAAAGATTTTTCAATTTGTCTTTGCAGCATATCTGATAAGGGTTGTATCTGGTTTTTCAATGACCATGCATAACTGTACTGTATACCCTAATGAATTGTGTGCCATATTCATATATATTCTAAGATAATGTAATTAATTTACTGGAACCTTCAAACACTTTTCTGATAAGAAATGTCTGTTTTTCGTCATTGATAAAAAAGAATAAAAAAAAAATACAGTTCGCAAGGTGTAAATAAAAAATGAAGTGTAAATTAAAATGAATTGAGGCAGGAAGGCTTGACAGGTTTTGTATACAACGTCTTTTGTACAGCGCTATCGGCGCTATGCTTTAGTGCGAGAGGTCCCGGGTTCGCACCCGCCCTCTGCCTGTGTGTGGCTTGCCTCGCCCAGTGTGATGCGCCTGCCTGTGTTAACTGAGATCACTACAATATTACCTCAAAACACAATAATTAAGTTAATAAAAGATACAGGGACAGGACGCCAGTCAATTGCAGGGCACCACACACACAGAGGGCAATTTAGAGTGACCAATCAACTTGAACAGCATGTCTTTGGACTGTGGGAGGAAACCAGAGTACCTGGAGAAAACCCACACAGACGCTGGGAGGACATGCAAACTCCACACAGACTGATTCCCTAGACCAGATTCGAACCCAGGATGCTGGCGTTGTTGCAGCAGCAGTGCTAACCTCCAAGCCACTGTGACACAAATATTGTAACATCTTGCTGTCAAATAAAGGCACACACACAGGGGCCACACCCCCTGACTGCTGCTATGCTCTGTCTGTCTGCGTTCTTTATTTCTTGTTATAAACACTTTAATCCTCTGTTACCAGCCCCAGTACTTCCTTATCAGGTCTTGTAATAAACAGGTTCCACTGCCCTCTCTCTCTCTCTCTCACACACACACACACACACACACACACACTTGCTCTCTCCAGTAACTCTTCCAGTATCTTCCCTTGAATCTCTCTTGAAGATGTGGCTGCTCTTGATTCTTGCTGGCTGTGTCTTGCTTGCTTCTCTGACCTATTTCAAAATATTCAAAGGCAGTCCCTTCTCCAAGGATTCGGTGAGGGAACCTAAACCCCTGGTACTGGACCAGAAAGCCAGAGACAAAGTTCTGAAACATGGTGAGTATACTGCCAGGGGTAAAAGCAACCAGAATTATAAAACACTTCAAAAACTCCAAATTATATATCTTGAAAAATATGATTTTATTGTAGAAGATACTTAACCCTTTCAGTACATGTTTGCTATTTCAGGTCATATTTTCAATTCATATACTCTATTAATGCCTGTTAATGCTTGTACTGTGTCAGCCACAGATACACAAATGTTTGTCATTCTTTAAAGGCAGGTGACAAAATCGGTATTGATAATTGTGACACAATATGATGTTTAGACAAATATAAATTAAGTGCAGTGTGTTTATTTATGGACCTTGTCTACCGCTCATGTTGCTAAAAGGAAAGTCTAGTGTACCCTAAATAGTATTCTCCTCCCTTTCTAAACGGAACCATTGAGGCTGAAGGATGGTATTGTGTTCTAGAGTGGGGCTGAAGTTTTCATCATGTCTGAAACTGTAACGTGACATAAGATCTGATTTCACACTGGACTCTTTTTTTTTCAACAGGGATTTAAATGCAATATTTTGTAGGTTACTTCCAAACAATTTTCTTACTTGATGAAGGAGGCTTACAATATAGATAAAAATGTTCATGGTTGCTTTCATTTGGCGATCATACGGTAATATCTTGGTATCCCTGAATACATAACCCTATTGAAGAATACGATTCCTTATCACGTTCTTAAAATCCAAAATCCTCTGAGAATCGTACTGTGGTGTCCACATTTAGCAGTAAACTCAGTATCACTGCCAATATCACCCCCACCCCCACCCCCACCCCCCCAGAGCCAGAGTTACAGCTGCATGAAGTAATAAAACATATTCTTCTTGGTGCTCTGGGTAGGGTTTGCCACTGATTGTATCCCAGTGAATCTGGACGCTATTGTGATTGGAAGTGGGATTGGAGGGCTGACGGCTGCAGCGGTTCTATCCAAAGCTGGTAGACGGGTTTTGGTGTTGGAGCAACATGACCAGGCAGGAGGCTGCTGCCACACCTTTATGGACAAGGGCTTTGAGTTTGACGTTGGTAAGGATAGAAATGTCATCTATAAAGAACCATCTGCAATAACTGTTACTAGCTGACAATAATATTGATATACTGTCCTCTATAGGTTCGAAATGGACTGATTTAGTATATTTCACGAGACCAGGGACACAACTGCAAGGGTGAACCATCTTCAGCCAAAGTTCAAAAAGACCTCTACCTCCCTCCATCCACTTGCCTATCCTCAGTTTAGTACATTTACACAGAATAATGTTTGCTCTACATTTGAAGAGGTATCTCCAGTGCTTTTTTTGGATGTTCCTTTGAAAGTGCTACAGCTTGCAGGATGTTTTCACCCAAGCCTTGTCAATGTTTCAGGGCTCCATTACCTTGGTCAGCTGCATGAGAATGGGATGCTGCGTGTGATCCTGGATCAGATCTCAGAAGGGCAGCTGGACTTTGTGCCTCTGGAGCAGCCCTACGACACCATCATCATCGGAGAGGAGGCGGACACCCGCCGCTATCACATGCACAGCGGGAAGACCGAGTTTGCAGAAGCTCTCCAGAGGCAGTTCCCCCAGGAGACCCAGGCCATTGACAAGTTCATGAAGCTGATGAAGGTAAACATGGTTCCACAGTCACCACTCTCGATCCAAATCAGTGGTGTGGGTTAAACTCTCCAACATATTAGTGAGGGACCAAGGATTTGATTACCAAGGTGTGAGTAGTATTGTTGGTTGTTGTTATTTTTAAATGGATGACAGTGGTATTTTGGGGTTCCAATTATTATTAGAATATCGCATTTATTATAAGATATTAGCCATTAATATTAATAAACTCATAACTACTTCATCTACAGGTCATAAATTGTTTGTGTTACACAAGTGAAAATGTACTTGGAATGTATTCAAAACAATGGCACTTATTAAACATGCAATCACACAATACATTGCCTTTATCAGGTATGTGTCTGTCTCCGTGGAGGTGTTACTGTAAGATACGATTCACCAGACTATGCTTCTATGTCTCTGCACAGGGGTTTTACTTTATTAGTTCCAGCAATGTATATATATTATATATATATATATATATATATATATATATATATATATATATATATATATATATATATATATATATATATATATAAATGGGGTGTTGTTCTAGATCAAAACAAATTCTCATGCAGCTTCTCGGTTCCCCAATCATTCCTGTGCTGTCATGTGGTTTAATTGTTGATAGATTAGAATGAAATAGACATAGCCTGGTTTCAAACAAGCATCCAGCAATTTATAATCTGTGAAAGGCGATTGTTAATTGATTAATCAAGCACTCTTCCATCTTCACTCGGATTCCTGCTATGCAGTCCCCTTGCATGTGTCTTGAATGAGGTTTCTCATTTACGGTTGATCAGTGTGCTATCTCTCCCACAGCACGTGGCTCAAAAGGTCCATATTTATGCCATGCTGAAGATCATCCCGCTGTGGATAGCCATGTTCCTGATCAAAACGGGCCTCATTTACTGGATCTCCTCGATCTTCAAGCTGGCGATCACCAGCCACACCGCTGTCCTCAACCAGCTCACACAAAACAAGGACCTCCACACTGTCTTCTCTTATTTGTTCTATGGTGAGGGGATCCCTGAGAGTTCAGATGCAGGAGCTAGAGGGGGTTGAAATTCAAAAGGACTCATACTATCTAGCTGTAGCAAGCCAAGCATAATAAATATACCCTAATTAATTATTGATTATTCTGCTTATCAACCAATACAGACTTTAATTTACAGAGTTAAAAACCTCTATATGACAGTTATTATTATTATTATTATTATTATTTATTATTATTATTATTATTATTATTATTATTATTATTATTCTTTCTTTCTTTCTTTCTTGGTAGATGCCCTTATCCAAGGCGACTTATAATTGTTACAAAATATAACAATACAAATTATCACATTACAGATAAGAGCAGTTTTAAAACACAATAAAATCAGTAGCAAAAGATCAAATTTAAATAAGAGCAAAAAATCGAGAATATAGAAAAAAATTACATGTAAGAGCTGGTTCGACTAAGAGCAGTAAACTTATTATTAAAAATTAAATATATGAGTAAAGTCCAGTATGAGCAAATAATAAGTACAATGAATGGATGAGAATGATTACTTTCAATTACAAAAAACATGAGGGTGACACTGAGGTTCTTGGTGGATAAGGAGGGAAAGAGGATGGTGGATTCAAGAGGAATAGCGCTAGAGAGATCAGTGGTGGGGGAGGAAGAAAAGGACTTGGAGAGGATGAGTTTGAGATCATGCAAGTGCATCTAGGAGGAGATGACCAGAGGCAGGTCGAGATATGGGAGGAAACGTTCGGGGTCAGAGGGGAGAGAGGAGAGATCTGGGCACCATCAGTGTAGAAATGATACGAGAAGCCATGGGAGGAGATTCGGGGACCCAGGGAGTGGGTGTAGATGGAAAACAGGAGGGGTCCCAGGACTGAGGCTTGGGGGACACCTGACGAAAGAGAGCAAGGCAGAGGGTGAGCCACGCCAGGACGCCTGGTAAGAGTGATCAGAGAGGTAAGAGGAGAACCAGGCAAGAGCAGTAACAGAGAGTATCAGGTCAGCAAGGGAGGACAGGAAAATAGAGTGGTCAGTCAAATTATATATGATAATTACATATTAATTACATATAATATGATAATTACATATTATCAGTCATGTTAATGTGGTCAGGTTAACTGTTTTGGTTCACCAACTTCTGGATGATAGACAGCAAATTATTTCAGATATTGGCTTGAAATTTGATACACAAACAAAATATTCTCAAACATTTGATAAAGGGCTATAAAAATAACCCAGTACTAGAGACGTGTGCCACCAGCTGTACATCTCTATTATACAGAGAGCTAAGCTTTCAATTCCTGCAGCTTGTTTTAGTTCAGCTGTATTTTGTTTTCCTTCCAGGCGTCGCCCCAAAAGACTGTAGTTTTGTTATAAATGCCTTGCTGTTGCATCACTACAAGCTGGGGGCATGGTACCCCAGGGGTGGGGCCAGTGAGATTGCCTTCAACATCATCCCGGTCATCCAGAAGGCAGGTGGTGCTGTTCTGGTCAGGGCTCCTGTCCAACGTATACTAGTGAACAAAGATGGGTCGGCTTGTGGTAAGTGAGACTTACTATCACTGCTGTGGAACTGTGCTGGATTTGTGGGGTGCTTGTTTTTTTTTCCTGTCTGCTGAGGGATGTGCTTGTGCCACCACTTGATCTCTTTGTACCGGTAATTCCTTGGTTCTGGTGATGATCTCACTTCCTGTTGTTTCAGGCGTGGCAGTGAAGAAAGGTCAGGAGGAGGTCAATGTTTTTGCCCCTGTGGTAATTTCCAATGCAGGGATATTCAACACCTTTGAAAAGTTCCTACCACCTGAGCTACAGGCAAAACCTGGTGAGTCCTTTGTTTTCTTTATTTATTTTAAAATGTACACACACCAGGAAAACTTCAAAGTTGGACCTAGTGCCTATTGTAGAACAAGGGTTAATAAGACATGTATTATTATATAAATAGTTATTTAATGGAAATAGTTTGTTTAAAATTGCTTTATAAAGTATGTTACAGTTCTATAGCATAGAATAAGTCCATAAAACAAGAATGGTTGATTAGGGGATCACTTTAAGTAGGATCAGTTGAATATGGATTGATGGATTAGTAAACTTTTGCGGTGAAAGCGAGTGTAAATTTCTTATTCAAAGTGTTCTGTTCATGCATAAGGATACAATAACAATGAAGTGATTTGTTTTGCAGAGATTCAGTCCCAGCTCAGCATGGTTAAAAGCTCAATGGGTTCATTTCTGGTGTTTGTGGGTCTGGATGGAACAAAAGAAGAACTGGGGATTAAATCAACCAACTTCTGGATGTATAAGCACAACAACCTGGATGAAATGTATGTCCCTTGTTTGGTTATTGCTCTTTTACTTGAGCTGTAAGTGCAAACAACTCTGGTGCTACTGGACTAAAGCCAGTTGTCACAGTCAGACTTGGTATTTGGTACTTCTAAGTAATCAGAAGCCCAGCTGATCTTGCCTAAGAAAGAATGCAATGTGATTCCAGGATGGACCGCTATTCTTCTCTGAGCAAAGAAGAGGTGGCTGAGAACATTCCCATGATGTTCATCACATTCCCATCAGCCAAGGACCCCACTTTCAACACGAGACACCCAGGTAGAAATTCAAACTGGAAAATGAACAACAATTGCTAAACTATTGCTGTCTTTTAATCTACGTTTTTAATTGTTAGACAGCAGCATCTTTGGATTTGTATTAAAATCAAAGTGTCATCTATTCTTTTTAAACCACTCTATAAAAATATATATATATATATATATATATATATATAATATATCTATATATAGTATATATATATATATATATTATATAATATGCGACTATTATATGTTAGAATCTTTCAGAATAAGGATTTTTAAAAGTAGTTCATCAAACTTGTTATTTCGTGTTTAATTAATGGCACAATACAGATTTATGGAATAAGATACTAGTCGCGAGAAAATTGATTCATAAGATTAAGAAAATTGATCTCCAAGGGCACGTTATTCTATCGTCATGATGAGTGAAGTTTTCTGACGGTAAGTGACGTCACCCGATGAAATACTGGCGTGTTAAACACTATTACTGGCAAGATAAAGGAGACAGTAAGTTTTATGAATATGGGCCAATATCTCGGCCAATATCAGCCCGTAGTTTTGTAAATCATGTTTTAAATACTGCCCGATAATCTTTTTTGCTGGACAGAAATTACCGCCATCTTTTATGAATATAGGCCAGAGTGTTAATGGTTACACTGTGGCATACTTGCTGAACTTAGAGAGGTGGCATGTTTGAGGCAATAGGGTTGCTTTCATCTTCACAAATGACATGCAAAGTCATTCTAAACAACAAAAAACATGCACAAGTTAACTGTGATATTTCAGATAGCTAGATCTTTACCCTGTGCTCCCCCAGGGAAGTCGTGCATGACACTGCTGACGATGGCTCGGTACGAGTGGTTTGAGGAGTGGCAAGACAGACAGGTGAAGAAGAGGGGCGAGGAATACGAGAGCTACAAGACATCCATCGCTAATGTGCTGATCGGCTGGGCAACAGAAATCTTCCCCCAGCTAAAGGACAAGGTACAGTAATTATTGAAAATCTACCCCATCCACAGTCATCAATCTTCTGTTCAACACTTATTGATAGCTAACTTCTCTGGAGCTTATATAATATACACTTTACAGTTTACACCCTTTGCATAAGATTGTCATATTGTGTATTTATTTGTATTTTTATGATAGCTCCTGTGAAAGCAAGATTAATGGTTTGATTCTTCAAGGAAAGCCAGTATCTTTGATATTTTTTGACAGTAATAGTGCTTCAGTGAAGTCTTAGGATTGATCATCATCTCTTCTCTTCCCTGTAGATTGAGTTTGTGGAGGCAGCCACCCCCCTCTCCAATCAGTACTACCTGGGAGCTCCACGGGGGGAGATGTACGGGGCGGAACACGACCTGGAACGCTTCAGCTCTGACGTCATGGCAAAAATGAGGTCACAAACACCCATCAAGAACCTTTACCTCACAGGTAGTAAGATGCATACCAGAGCTGGCAAGGGATTCTTTCACACAATAGAAACTAAGACAACATCTACAAAAGCAATGCAGACAGTGGCACGACCACAAGTACTAAAAGAAAAACTTATTTTTATTTTTCTAAAAACAAAAGGTATTTTTCACTGTTGGAATGGGTTTTGATTCATAGGCTTATATCACTGGACTAGTCTCTCCTATTGTGTCTTTTTTTAGTTTTTTCTAAATTGTACTAAAATAGGTAATGGTAACACACAGGCAGCTTATAATCCAAGCCACTGGCATGCCTACAGTTCAAGGCTAATATCCTGGTATCCCTAAGAGATTTTTTTAACTGTAATGTAACATCTCATTTGCTCAAGCTGCCATGTAAGTCTCATTGGAGATATTATACAATCTCAGCAGTTTCTGTCATGTTTGTTTTGCTATTTAAAGCAGCGCAGGTCCTTCGTGTGTTGCAGGGCAGGACGTGTTTTGCAATGGTGTAGCAGGAGCTTTGCACGGAGGTCTTCTCTGTGCCTCGGCAGTCCTCAATTGCAACCTCTACATCTACCTCTTCCTGCTCAAGAAACAACTCAAGAGGGAAAGAGCCAAGAAGCAAGCCTGAGGAGACAGCGCCCTCTGCTGGCACGGATGTTAAGATATAACAGTGCTCTAATTGTCATATTAATTAGCACTTAATAGTACTGTACATGCCCCTATGCACAGTACTCTATTCACAATTGCTTAACCTTCAACATCACACCCAGCCTGAGGTGGCAAAGCCCTCACAATGTGCGCTAATATACAGGAAAAGAAGGGTGTGTGTGTATTTACTTGTGCCACTCTGCAATCTACTTTATGTTGAAGAGAAATGCTCAAGCTTTAAAATGATACCCTGCTTGAGGTGGCACATCCAGACTATCTGTGTGATTTCCCCCTTAGAATGTGAGCAAATATACAATGTATAATTGTGCAAATACTTAACTAACTTCAGCCTCGAATCAGGAATAAATTCAGCCCGGTCCTTCTGTAAAGCTCGGAGCCCCCATCCAGAACTCATTGTCTGAGTGTCAGTTTTGGGTTCCAACTAAAGTTAGCTGTGATTGGCTGAATGTGTCGGTAGACAGCAAGACCAAAACTCGATTTCCTCGATGGAAGTAGACGAGGCTGAGGGGACAGAAAAATAAATATCTTGCACCCTCTTGCGTAAATTGAACTGCCATTTAAGGGAAGTAAATTGAATTTTGATTTAAGGTATGCTGTTTTGTTGTTAGTAGACTCATTATTTTTGTTGTTGTTGGTGATGATGATGATGATGAAGATGATGCATTTGGTTTTGTTGATGATGAGTTTGCATTATATTATTAACTTTTTGTTCCTTTCACCGCTCATACTTTGCAACACTTCACAGTGATTGCACAAGTTTTCCTGTACTTTACTTCACTAGTATTGATCCTGCTTTTGCTCACTCAATCTGAAGGTACCGGAAACGCCACTGAAATATTGATTTTTCTTAAACAAGATTTATTGTATCAATTAACATTTTATTTGTATACTGAACTTCTAGTAACACGTATAATAGGCAATGCGTTTATCTAATTTCTACACACAGTCGTATTCGTCAGCATTTAAAGTAGTTCGTAAGGACTGCTGACTGAGTCGGACAGTTGTGGGTCATGTGACTTAGCTTGTCTATTAATTATGCGAGTTCCAACTCAACCACACCACTGCTGCCTATAGAACATAGAATGTTCCGGCACGTTCAAGCCCGGCTAATAAAATAACTACCGGAGCAGAGGTTATTATCCAATTTATTTGGGAATTACTTTTGGTTTGCATGTTTTTTTTCATGTATTGTATAAAATTACATTGTTGTCCTCGTAGTGTAATTAACTGTATTATTGGTACATATTGTATGTGCAATGCAAAGCTATGTGTAACATAATTGTCATTAATTTAATAAATTGTGTATAGAATAGTATTTATACTTGTATAGCATATAGGTCAATAAGAGAAGTAAATGCTGTAAACAGGCACAGGAGAGCAGGGAAATTATCCCATTTATGAGTCCTGATCCCAGAGACACAGTATCATCAATAAAACTGCTTCATGCCAAGGAGTTTGATCTGTAAGCCAAAGAATGCCTTGGGTTTTATCAGTAAAGGGAAGTGAACGCACAAACCACCATATCCCATCTTCCCTACCCATGGTGAGGAATAATGTTACAGTGATGAAAGTGTTACAGAACACCTTGCATTGCAGACAGGAAGAGTGTCATTTACCTTTATTATATCCTGAGTTGTCCATGATGTAGCGCAGCGATATATTTTTATTGCATCCAGATCATGCTCCCCCCCTGAAACCACACTAGTTTGCTGTTCTCGCAACACTCCAGTCATTTTAGAGCGCCAGCAACAATCTGATTTATTAATGGATTTTCTCTCTGATTGTATCACAGGATACAGTAAAAGCGAAGTGGAGTTTAACTAAGGCACCCTGATTTATTTTACTCGCTTGTTTGGTTTTACTCTTTGTAAAATGATTGGATATTTTCATCCTTCTGACAAGTTTGTAAATTCCACTCTGGATACCTTACAGTGACAGTTATAGTCTGGATTGCATGCATTTAAAACTATATAACACACTGATTCACTCAAAAACAAGCCTAATTTTACACCTATGAAAACTTAAAACACAACATAAACAGTATAAGGATTATTTTTCGATTATACAGTGTGTTGTTAAACAACTTTTTAAATCTAAATTCACATAACTACCTTGTACAATATGATTGTAAAACACTGTATTTACACTAGAGCACAGCAATCTTCATATTACTAGGGTGTGTATTTCCATTATTACAGTATTACACACATTATTACATACATCCTCCCCTTATCCAAAACGCTTGCCAGGAATATGTTACAAACAGCTGACAACGACCTCCTGAATTTGAACCATTTTTTAAAGAATATATTCACAATTTAGTGTTCTGTTTAATCAAATTGATTTTGACTGATTTGATGATGCAGATTGATGATTGATTGATGATTGAATTGATGCAGATCAGGACTAGGAAATGGTTCCCTTGATATTGCTTAATATCACTTCATCGTGCCTTTGCGGTTTCATTGGAAGTAATGTCGCTAGCTCATTGGGAAGTGGGAAAAGTGAAACTTTTTCTACATTTTTATTGAAAAAAAAAATCTCTTAAATGTGTGATTTAGAGAATATTCTCAATCAATCGTTCTCTGATGCATTACAAACTCTTCCGTTCAACCTCACAGGAAATTGGCTTATGCCCCGCAAGTCTTGGGCTTTACCAATGAAAGTGCTTGCTACATTCTGAAGGTGCAGTTTTATTACTGTAAACATGGTTTTGCTCACAGAATTATTAAGAATGACCTTTGATGACCCAATGTCTTAGAGGTAACCATCCCCAAAGTTACCCAGTCCCTCTCTCAAAACGCCAACGACGCTTCAAGGAAAGTTGGGTGAATTTGCTCGTAATGTGCATTTCCAAGCAGTAGTCCCTCTCTTTCTCCTTTAAGGTAATAGTTTAAGTGCTTGACTGCAACTGGGATGAAGCACAAGGCTCCACATTTGAGGTGAAGGGAAGGTCAATGGAGCTGTAAGGGGGTGGGAGGTCATCTGGGAGAGGGAACAAATGTGGCTTCAGTGTAGCCTACAAATAATAGAGGAAGAGAAACATGTTAGATGGTGCTGGACTGCAAATTGCCATCGGGATTAGTTGTGTTTTGTCCTGAAGAAAGCTTAGTGGAGCTATCGGCAGAGCACAAAATTACCAGCGATGGCAACACAAGGGAATAAATAACTGCATGGGATGATCTAGAACTGCATGGGATGATCTAGAACTACAGGGGTGATCTAGAACTGCATGGGATGATCTAGAACAGCAGGGGGTGATCTAGAACTGCAGGGGGTGCCAGTGCAAAACAAATTCTGTTTTTTTTTTCTTTCTTAGACATGCAGAATAAATCCCACAGTATTCTGTCAATTCACCTCACTGTAGGGTGGTGGGTTCCCAAAATCCGGTGTTGATTGCGGCCTGGTGGTGGTGACGTAGGGTGCCCCTTCTTCAACGTTCTCTTCTTGAAAGCATTGTATTTTGCAGCAAGCCCTCCACAATGCAAAAATGCAGAATAGGAAGATACCAACGGAAAACAGGGGGATTATTACCCTGGAAAACAAGATGATTTTCAATCCCACTTGTCCAGATCAGTAACACCAAATCAGAAACAAGATCAGTAACATATAGTGTCAGTACTTTGTAAAAGATATCATGACTTATTAGATCAAGTGGAATACAATCTCATGTATAAATATTCACACAGTGTTTAATAGAATCATAATTATATATATATATATATATATATAATAGAATAATATATATATATATATAATATATATATATATATATATATATATATTATATATAATGACTATATATAAGAGTAACTTATTTTAGTTAGTTATTTCCCCAACCAAAAAAAAAAAAAAAAACCTTTAATATTCCCACAGTAGACCTTCCTCATGGGCATCTCAATAGGACAATAAACATAATTCTCATAATTACAATATGATTCAGAATTTTACAATAGTTATATGACAGTATACTGTAGGATTCTTACTAATGATAGCTACCATTCTGTGTATATTATAAATTGATGCAAATACTGACCAGGAAACTCAAGCTGTACTGCAGTAAAAGGAATAGTTCAGAGTGTACGTACTGAAACACTGTTATTGACTCGGCTGCCATCGTTCTAGTGCAGCAGTCAAAACCCCAGGAACACCTGCTTCAAACACAATGACATCGTCAGGATCGACCCCTTGCCTAGCAGCGAGCTGCCCACTGTGAGAAAGCAAGGCCATGCTTTTAAACTTCATTTTAATTGGAATATCATGAGAAAGCAAGGCCATGCTTTTAAACTTCATTTCAATTGGAATATCATGAGAATACAAGGCCATGCTTTTAAACTTCATTTCAATTGGAATATCGTGAGAAAGCAAGGCCATGCTTTTAAACTTCATTTCAATTGGAATATCATGAGAATACAAGGCCATGCTTTTAATCTTCATTTCAATTGGAATATCATGAGAAAGCAAGGCCATGCTTTTAAACTTCATTTCAATTGGAATATCATGAGAAATCAAGGCCATGCTTTTAAACTTCATTTCAATTGGAATATCATGAGAAATCAAGGCCATGCTTTTAAACTTCATTTCAATTGGAATATCATGAGAAATCAAGGCCATGCTTTTAAACTTCATCTCAATTAGAATAGCATGAGAAAAGCCTCCAAACAGCATACACAGTAGTTGTCCTTTTTCCTTAACACTTTACAAAGAAGCGGAGGGAATAAATTACCTACCATAAAACTTTGCCCTGGAACAAATGGTCTTTGTCCTCAAACATTGTGTCAGATTCAATGTATTTCTATTTCTATGCCCTACCTTACAAATGTGGAAGTCTGCCAGTCTTGATGAACGTACTTTTGTCCGCTTGGCAACATTTTATAGATTGGAAGTTATGGATGATACAGTATATTTGACCGTACTTGCCGCGTTCGTTAAGCTATGTTTCCATAGATAACACACAGGTAGTTTATTTCAAAGACTTTTGACCATCAACAAGCAAGCAAGGCTTATGATAATGTACTGTGACTTTAATCTTGGCCTAAGATACATTTAATATTATAAAGGTTTTGTGTATAAATGTATTTAAAAAGCAGATTTCTAGAAGCAATTGCTTGGCTGTAGTGGTGCCAGAGTTCACTTAATATAACTCGATCCTCCGACCGCACTCCAGACTCTAAAGCTATTGTACAGATAGTGACCCATCTAACACCAATACAGTACAGTGCTGTAGGACATATAGCATCTATTAATTGGTTAACCTTTTTAAACCTGTCATTATATTGCACTTCTGGCATATGAGTTACTGCTGAACAAGTGCGATTGCATGGGTAAACAGACTCACACGGTTTCTAGTACAGTACTGAAATGCTAGAAATTGCTTACCTGAACCACCTTCCCAATGAAGAACGCAAGTCGAAGGCAATTCTTAAGCAGAGTTAACTCAGTGTTGTGATTCCTGCAGTACTGGGAATCCCTAGCTAGCTGGTTCTCTCTGTCTGTTTGCCCCACTTTCTCTTGGTTGCTCTTTGGCTCAATCTCTTATCTCTCCAAGCGCTAGTATGACGACGGGCATTCAACACTGGGGTCAAAGAATACTTTTATGTGAATGATGGGCAGCTTAAAGGTACAATACTTCCTGGAAAGATCTAACACCCACAAGGTACAAGTAAATGGCTGTGAACAGCATTAGATTGCAGTTTGAATAGATTATTGTTCAGCAACATTTCATTAATGACACCACACACAGTATCTAACCCAGCACATTACTCAACAATCATACTCTCTCAGTGTTAGTAGAATTCCTAGGGCAACTACGTAAATCCATAATTACTTGATCGGAAAGCAAATTGTATTCCATTTGTTTAGACTTTAAAACCTACCTGCCTGCCAGTACGGTATTTGAATAGGCATGCTTGTGTTAGAGATGCAGCAGCAGGAGGTTATGAGACACCTTTTTTTTCTGATTCTGAAAACATTTTTAAGAGACGCTATACTCTTATGATCACACTTCTAATTATGTAATCATGTGAAAGACAAACATGTAGCTTTTCTACATACAATACGTTATGTTCCAACATCATCAAAACAAGTTCATGATCACAATGGTTTCATTTTCCATCAGACTAACATGTAATGACTGTGCGGTTTAATAAAACTGTGTGTTTAGGGTTACTGTCAATCACCAGCACAATTTAAAATAATAAGTTGGCCAACTGCCTAAAAGGCATTTGTCTGGTTTGATAGAATGACTCAAAGGTGATATATTAATCTAAAGGAGTGTAAGACAAAACTTTCAGACTGCAATTCAACTTGTGATTTAAATATAGTTTATATCCATGTTCTATTGGCTGTTGGAAAACTATAGAAGATAATTAAAGATAATATTTTTTGTGTAATGTTGTGCGAAATACTTTTATAGTAAAACAATTCAACAAAATACTGGTTAAATGTGCTAGTCTAGATTAAAGGCACAACTGGATTTCTCATTGGTGGTGCTGAGTGCAGTAATCTGGAGTTAGTAGTTTTTGTGTTACAGCTAATAGGATCCTCCTGAGCTGAAGACAATGCACATTGAAGTAGGGTCAGGTAGGATTCTGCTATCTGCAACACCAGAAATGAATGGGGACTTCCATTTTGTAACAGACGTCAGGGAATTGCCAACAGCAAAACAAAAAGGGGTTTGTAAGGAAAAAAAGTATTTTTTTTTATACATTTGCTTAAAAGGACCGTGGTACATCACAGCAGAGATGTCACTAGAGGAGATTTAATGACAGCTCACAGAAATACCTGAAGACCACGCTCAGAGAGAGACACCACCCTAATGTGTGTTTATACTGGGATTTATTCCTCAGTTACTTTGAATTATATTTAATCTCTCTATGAGAACCATGGATTGGTGATTGCTGAGTGCTGTTAAATGCTCTGTTGGTTTAGCCTAGTGATGCTAAATTACTTTTCAACCGAAATAAATAAAGAAACCAAAAACAAATGTACTACAGTAGAATTTTTATTATTTGTAATGTATGAGCCCATTACTTTTTTCTGTAATTGCCTGTTGCATGTAATGGGTTACAAAATGAATGAATCATATATTTAAAAAGCAGAACATTTTAATCTCAAGTTCCCTTTAAATAAACTCTGAATGTCTTTAATTTACAGCCACCAGGGGGTGCTAAGTGCATTAATCCATTAATGTTAACGTCCTATTCAAACAATTTAAAATACATATGACATATTAAATGGTATTAATAACATATTGTTATCGGCTCTGCTTCTCAACAACAAAAGTTTTACAAAATGAAAGAAATGAATCCAGTCAAACGGTCTCACAGTTCCTTGTCTATCCTTTGATTTATATGTTAGTCCCAAAGTAAATCGCGTGACAATAAAATGAATACTGCACAGAGGAAATGCATTGCATGTTCAATAGTTAATAAGCAACTAATAAATAGTTACCCCTTGGCAGAATGTAGCAAAATAGGAAAGAAAATAATGTTATCACCCCAAAAGCAAATAGTAACTGGACAGAATTTGCTACATATTGAACACCATTCCTTATTACTCATTTAGTAATTAACACAAACATTAATAACAGTTTGCTCCTTTCTTCTCTGATGGTACTGCTTGCCTACATAACTTAATGACCTTTTTTAAAAAAAAAAAAAACAAACAAAACATAATTCATAGTATAAGTTCATAACAACAAATAAAATATATTGGAAAAGTCCAGTTTTACTTATGCAAAGTTTTTTTTTTTTTTTTTTTTTTGTACAAAAAGTTTTTTAAGCTATGGCTTTGCACAGTGATATAAATTCTTACGACTAGTTTCACAAACCCTGGTTAGCACTAAGCATGAAGTACCCTGTGTTATTTTAGGTAAAGTAAACCAAGAATAATCCTGGTCTGTGAAACCAGCAGTTGGTGTACTGACTACATTCTTTCGCAGTCTAGTTTTATATGCTTAATCGAGCTGCGGGATTTGTTGACTGCTCAGTTTGTTTGCCATTCTCCAGCAGGTCAGTTCCCTTGCCCTGCTGTGGGTCTCCAAGCTGCGCTGTTAACTAGTCTGCACCACGTAGTTTTCAGGGAAGAACCCTTCCACGCCGTGCAGGACTCCTTCGTACCAGCCATCGGCGTTCTTCCTGATGACGTAAATAATCTCCCCCGCTTCAAATGAGAGCTCGTCAGCCTTGTCTGTGTTGTAGGCGTACAGCGCAACCACTACAATGCACACGACAAAACAAGACCTTGTATAATAATGATCAAATCAGAAGAAACATCAGTTCCCGGGCAGAGTGGCTGCTGGCAACGAAATAGTGCACTATAAAGAGGAGGGTATCATTTGCTTAGATGACTGACCTGATTCATGTTATTATTTCTAAATAAAGTTCTTGTCGTAAAAGATTTACCTTTATAATACTAATGCCATACTCTGGAAAACCCTTAGCAGAATCTTATACTACAGCGTGTGTAGCAACAGCAATACAACAGATTTGAATGCATTACCAGTGTGCAGTTTATCTTCTATTGCGGTACCATTCAATCAATGACAGCCTTGTCCCACTGCAGCAGCCCTTGTTCTTTCACTGCCCCTGACCCCTTATTTGTATTACTACTGCCATAGCATGATAATAAATGACAATGCAGTGAATAGCCACTAGGTGGCACTTACCATCTTTTAAATGTCATCAAGTGGTAATGCCTGTGACAGTGGATTTTCTTGCTAACATACAAGACCTAATACCAAAAAAGAGAGTGTACCCTTTTCCATGTAATTGGGAGGAGCCCCATCATCATAATCCACTGGGGGAGGGGGGGGCGGACTGCAGTCATCAAACTCGGAGTACATCTCTGGGGGTGGGGGAGGAGCTTGGAAATCCACCTCTGAAATGGGAATGAGAATACAGAACTAGATACTCTACACAACCACAGACCCATCTGTCCGACGACTGCAGACTACACCCCTGTTCGAAATCAGCCAGCAGAAGAGCTGGTCCTAGGAGGGTCGATAGCCTCCAGTTCATTTGTGTCAATGCAATCTAACTATGCCCGGCGCTCAGTGGCACAAGGCAATTTCACCGTTGCTTTCACACAGGAGATGACTAGGGGTTTTTGCTAGGAGCTACACTTCTCTGGGTACTTACCAATTTGTTGAAAGTGGGTGGCGAACCCAGTGACCAAAGAGACTCCCCCCTCGCCCGATCTCCCCCTCCCATCCCTCCACCCCCACCTTACTAGTGAAATGATCACTTTGGGGGACCACACATACCCCCCCCCCCCCCCCCTCCCACCCTCCCCGGGTTGTAAAAGCACATAAATAAGAATCAATACTGATTCCGAAGTAGAGGTAAACGTTTGATTATTTACAGTGTTCTAACTTATTAATCCACTACAGTCCCCAAATACTGAAATATATGTTTTCTAGTCAGCTCTGCCTTGTGCATCACGTGATTACCACTTCATACATATTAGATGTGGTTCCATGGTATTGCAATGTATTACTAGTGCCCATTTTCTGCATTTTCTGTTACTTGTTCTACATAACTGGTATATGGCAACCCTAGACATACTGCACAGAAGCAGACAAAGAAGCAGAAACCCAGAGAAAGAAGCCTTACATGCGCGTGGGGAGATGAGGGAAAGGGTGTGCCCCTGGAGGTGCAGTGAGCGCAGGGAGAGACCTAGGTGCCCCAAACGGGCTTGGCGGGAGATGGTAGAGTAGCGATGCCCTCTCAGCCTTTTAGAGTGGAGCTGAAAGCATTGAGGAGAGGAGGCTGGGAGCAGCAGGGTTGAGAGGAGAGGCACAGAGAGACACAGGCAAACACATTATAAAAACATACAGAACAGCCACTCCACTAACTTCACTGCCTTACCACGTGACTTCGTGTACGTTAGGACAGTCTGAGACAGCTCAGGCTTTTCAACTTGCACCCCAATGCATTCTGGTAAGTGTAGTCCTGCTGTGACAGGTACCTGAGACAGGCCAAATGTACCAGAATGCATTGCAATGTGAGTTGAAAAGCCTGAACCAAACTGCCCTAGTGTATTTGGAGTCACATGGTAACCCCAGCAGCTACTGCTAGTAAAACATGAAGTTCCTTTAGAAATCTTAGTTTGGTCATCTACACTCACTACTAGTTTTTCTAATTGGGAACCCAATATCATGGTCCTTTCTGATTGGCTTCAAGCCTTTTTACTACAATTGGCCTACTTTTAGTAGGTGATGTATACAGCACAGTCGATCACGTGACACGTCACATGGTGTTTATATGTCACCGCAAAGAGGTCATTTCTACCTGAACTGAGCCCATTGGACGGGAGAGGGGGCGGTGCTGGTAGGCCATCAGCCATTGGAGGTGGGAGAAAGTCTGACATCACAGGTGAAGGGAAATTATGCTCTCCTGAAATTATAGAAAAAAGCCAACTTAAGTTTCACAATTGTCAGTCTGTACAGAGATATCATTAGCAAATGAATGACATTTTATTGCTGCTATTGTCATCAATTGCTTCTATCTGTTCCGATTTCAGGCTTTGCTTCATGATTTTGCACCTTTACGCCTGCTTTTCCCGTGGTTATACAAAAAAATTATCATGGTTTGTCATGCTTTCACTATGCTTTATTACACTTCATGCACTTTTGCTTTGGCAAGCTCATATAAGGGAAAACACATACTGTAAAATTATTATATATCTAATGCAAAGGCTAGTTGTTTATACTGTGTTTCCATGTATAACCAGTATTGTAGATGAAATGGCAGTTGTTTTTTTTTAACTACATGTAGATTAACTGACCACAAAATAGTTAATTTACTGTACATATTTCAATTCAATTTGTGGAACCTTAAAAAAAAACGTTAACTAAACTCAGGAGGCAGCCTAGTTAACTTTGCTTTTATAAAAATAATCTTTTATGTGAGCCAGTTCTCAGACTACAAAAGCAGCTTTAGTTGGCTTGTTTAATGAATGCAAGATACATACGATTGCAAGGCAAATTACTCCTTTGAGCCAAGAGGGACAGCCCTAAACTGCACTGTGAAAGAAATTTGACATTAATTATGCAAAACTGTGTGACGAATGTCATTTTGCCGGCAATTGGTCATTTTTAATGTGCTTTTCCCAAAATGAGGGCCATTAAAATAACCAAGAGCGTCAATCTATCAAAGCTTGTGTTTTTTTTTTTTTCCAGACTGTAAAAAAAAAAAGTTATGAATTTTTATTAAGCAGTGCATGGACATATTCTGTGAGAGGAATAAAACATTTGCAACGCTGCAAAACCAGCAAGAAAAAAAAATAAAGCTTTAATGCAGAAAGGAGGTTTTCAATTACTGAGTGCATAGTAACAGTTATTCAACAGCACAACATTTCTGTAAAGTGTAGCAGGACTAGAACTGAACAAGCCCAGTGTTTATAGACATGGAAAAGCAAAGCTCTCTCAATAGACATATTAAATGAAAGAGACAATGGAGATTTAAAAACGTACCTATTAAGAGTGGCGGAGCTGGAGGAAGAGGTGCTGGGGCAAGGACTGATGGGATAGTGGGGGCTGGCGGAGGTGGTGGCGGGATATAAGTCCCCACCAGGGGCTGGGGGAGGGAGGGGCATATCCAGGGGAGGGGGCAGCGGACACTCCTCCAGGACAGGTGGCGGGATGTCCGGCACAATGAAGGCAGGCACTGAAGGCGAGGGCACGGCGATCCCAAAACTGGAACTGAAGAACAAAAGAAATGATTTTCCTGCCCCCGCCCAATCGCACACTTTCAAATAATGGCCACAAATTCATTTGAATTTCTGATGGATTGCCTATTATTCCCATGATTCAAAATGAAGCTGTGACCAGGGCTAAACATTTATTACACAATAACAACAAAATCGTTTTGGCGTACGACTCCATGAAATCATATGAAATTCAATTGAAATAGTTGCCAATCCCAATCCCAACTGTTGCCCATTTTATCCTACTGTGGCACCAGTCATTTAATGCCAGAGAATGGTATGCTGTCATTGCTGTGATTGACTGCTGCAAGACAAAGTATAGTTCACCAAACAAACTGTATATGATTACAATTAGCTGCTCACCAGTTAAAGTCACACTCATTGGCTAAATTGTGAAAAATGGTATTAAAAAGAACTTGAAGGGCCAAACACAGTACGTCGCACCCCTTTCAGATGGCGTTTCCTTGTTCTCTGAGCTAAAATAATTAGCAAATGCCCGTGCAAGCCCAGTACACGGTGTCCACGTACCACAAAATAACACCGCACCAGTTCTACATGTGTTCACGTGTCCCTATACTTGCTGGAAGGCAGTGTGTACAACAGGACCACTGAGATGATTCCTTACCCAGTCGAACGGTCATTGAGGGAGGACATGGACGGTCCGCGGGAAAGAGACGGAACGACAGGACACTGGACAGGTTCAGGGGCTCGAGAACTCCTCCTATAGGAAGACATGAATTCAATAAGCAAGTGCCTAATAATGTCTGTATATGTAGCATTGATATCAATTCTCAGGCAAACTAGCCTGTGTATAGTGATTATGAATCCCTGCTGGTATTTTATTTAAACTTCCACAAGGGATTCCACAATCTGTTTGATTTTGCAATATTCCAATGCTGGTGAACAGTGATACCTGGTACACAGTTGAATTACACTACCATTGCATTGTAAGCAATAGGACTGCTAATATATTATAATGGCCCTAAAATATATGCAAATATAAGCACCTGAATTGTTATTTATTGTTATTGTTTTACTATTTCAAACTTCATAATGGAAAACCATAGGTAATTCAATTGCGTGTTGGATCATTCTCTATGGTACTGTATGAAGACATTATATTGTGTAACATGTAGGTCAGGTTAAACTTGTAAGAATCTAAATCAACGTTTTTGCTAAGTGTAGTCTAGATGACGGAGGCTGGTAATAATTCCCAATGCTAATGTTTTCACTGGAAACCTACATTCCCCTCTCCCCCATGAAGTAAATCTGTCAGATTTTTTACTCTCTTGAAACAAGGTTCTCATTTCTCTGCCTCTGGCTGCTGTACCCTACCCCAGTGTTCCCTGGGCCTCTCTGCTGTTTATTGACTGCTTCTTGTTCATGGTGCCAGTTCTGCCCAGTTGCTTTCCCGTGCCCTGTTGAGGAGTAAATAAAAGTCCACTACTTAAACTATTTCAAAAACAAACATCCTTTCAAGTTTTTTTTTTCACCTCTGAAAAAACTATTGTAATTTCCTAAGGCTTTTGAAAATCAGCCCTGATATTAAGGAACACAAAAAAAAAAATCCAAATTAAATTGATTTGACATCATATGAATACATAAAAAAGCATTCCCTGTGTACTGAAATGAATACATTTTAAACTGTTTCTTGCGATCACTGTAGTCGCCCAGCTTCTTTTATGAAAGGTTACCTCCCTTATATAGATTTTTCTTTTGTAATTGGGTAATTAGGCAGTGCATTTGTCACACATTGGCGTGCTTCTGCCACACTTTAGCATGCTTCTCTCTGCCTTCTTGTGATTGGCTGTGTGATTTAGAACACATTAACCTCTTACCTTCACGCCATGCCCGACGGTGTCCAGTGATGAGTAGGTTATGGGATTCCGGATGTACCTGCCTCTTGGCTCCTGGCTAGTGGGCGGAATGATTTTCTGGTTCCGATGCACTTTCTTGGAGGTGGTGAATGCACCAATTTCCCGCCGGGACACCTTTTCCCGGTGCATATCCACTATCTGCAGAACGCAAGAAAGATTGGGCATAGAATCTTGAGGAAGCACTTTGGAATCATATGACATCATCAGAATTGATAGTTTCATAGTGTTGATAGTTTCATAGTGGTCTGGCCAGGCGCCTGCAGGCCTGCCTGTAAGTTGCATGGTCCTCTGAATGCCGGGCTGGCAGAGCGAAAAGAAGCAGGCGGTTGACGGCACACATTTCGAAGGATGCGTGTGGTCATCTTCGTCACTCCCGAGTCAGCACTGGGGTTGCAGTGGTGAGCCAGACTTAAAAATTGGGCATTTCAAATTGGGAAGAAAATGGGGCAGAAAAAAAATAAATATTGGCGATTCCAAATTTAAAAAAAAAAGTCAAGCAAGGTAGGATAGCAAATACAACTTTATGTATTTTGTTTAAATATAGCTGATACAGCACACGTAAATAAATAAATAACAGAACATGTTTTTTAAGTTCATACCACATAGTTATCAAAGTTTTTCACGATCTCCACCTGGTTGGCTGACTGCTGCATAATCCAATTTATATCTTGTCCATCATATTTGTTTTCGTTGCGTTGAATTTGTTTGAATTTTGTTTTTGTTTGGAACATCTTTTTGTGGTATGTTTTGTAATTAATTTTCTGGTAAGTCACAGAATCAGTGTTCAGCCATTTTCTCTTGTTGTGAGGAGTGCAGGGGAGAAAGGCGTTCCTTTGAAAAGGGGCAGGACTGACAATGATGTCAACCAATCACATGACAGAGGGAGACTATTGCCCGGTGGTGTAAGGATCTTAGAGCAGTAGTTAAATCTATTTTTGCCCCTATTATGACGTTTTAACCAATCACAGGCCAGAACTTCCAACAACTGATTCATAGTTATATGTGTGTGTGTGTGTGTGTATATATATATATATATATATATATATATATATATATATATATATATATATATATATATATATATATATATATATATATATATATATATATAGCATTATTATGTTATAATTAGAATACAAAGTTTAAAACAAAGACAGCACTATTTGTGTCACCCATTTTGACAAGTTCAAGAGTTTCAAAAAGTTTCATAGCTTCTTTGTAACATCCTCAAAAATAACGCTTGCAGTATCCTCGAATGATACACGTTTAAATATGGTTCACAGCTCTACAGTGTGAAGTCTAAGATTAGGTTGTACCATTCTAAAAATTTTAACACCTACTTAAAAGATACACCCTTAAATAGTGCAGTGTTTGAGACCTCATAGGTGTTGTTGGCTAAAGCTGATATGCTAACCAAGTGAGAGAACTGCGTTTTTTTCTTTCGATAACATTTGAGCAATATAGCAGTGCTCTTCATCGAAATAGTAACATTATTTGAAAATGCATGGGGTTTTAAACTCAGATAGTTGTCAAACTGCAGGATGACTCATATATTTTTTGTACCACAGGTAACTGCAGTGAATCATTTGTATAGAGCTGGGTGAGGAAAGTGAATCATTTGTATAGAGCTGGGTGAGGAAAGTGAATCATTTGTATAGAGCTGGGTGAGGAAAGTGAATCATTTGTATAGAGCTGGGTGAGGAAAGTAAATCATTTGTATAGAGCTGGGTGAGGAAAGTGAATCATTTGTATAGAGCTGGGTGAGGAAAGTGAATCATTTGTATAGAGCTGGGTGAGGAAAGTGAATCATTTGTATAGAGCTGGGTGAGGAAAGTCTACCCTAACTTACCTTCATTTCCTGTTTTCCACTTCTTTGAGTACAATTCCAGTAACAACTTTTCGCACAGATATACCCCCTCCAAGATAAAGTATGAGAAACAGCTAGCATCAGGAAAATAACTCCTGATCTCAGTCTCGTATTTTAATTTTAGTGAATTAAGTTGGGTGTCAATGCATTGATGGATATTATCAGCAAGATTAATATAAACAGATTTTTTAACTCATTTAGACTCATTTAAATGTTTCAGCTTTAACATATTGGGAATGTTTGTTACCGATCAGCAAAGCCACCACAGTAAACCCCCTATCACCTTTTCATCAATTTTAATTTGTGTATAAGACTGATGTTTGCAGCATGTAATTTTGCATGTGCAAAAGACTACGAAGATGTATTGCATATGAATTAAACTAGCTTATGTTGTAAACGTACAATTATGTTATCATTAGAGCAACACCTATATTTGCCCTGAACATTTCTGACAATGTGAAACACACAGCCAAAATGCTGAACTCTTTTAAACTCATTCAAACTCTATACAACTACAACCCCTTTTCATGTGGTTGATACACGTCTCATGCCCCTTGTACAACAGAATCTTCATAAGACCCAGCAATGCCAGGGACTGCAGGTTTAAGGGTCACCCAGGAAACCTACAGCTGAGGTGCTGGTTTGGAATGCCAGGCACGGAGCAGGCTGGAATATCAGCTAGTAAAGAGTCTTGGTCTGACGTCTGGGAAGCCTGCAAACGCATTGCATTGACCCCAAAAGCTATTCACTCTCTCAGCGCCAGGCAGGGACCTAACAATAGATCCTGGATGCCATCCCAGTGAGACTAACACACTGATCACCGCCACAGAGAGCACCGGAGGAGGGGGAGGAAGGGTTAGTAATCCTCGGAGCAGGTTTTAGCACTGCCAGTGAGACAGAGTTGAAAGAAAGCTTCTTCCAAAGTGAACTGCATCGACTTTGAATTGTTTTTTCTTTTTTACAGTGTATAAGAAACTTGAACATCAATTTTAGCGATCAAGAACAAACTACTCTTGTATTGTGCAATGCACAGCATCCATTTAAATTAGCAGTTGAATGGGCAGATCAAAATGAGCTCAAATGAATGGCTAACAAATAACTAGGAACATACCCATTGAGAATCCTGGTGCCCATAGAATCTGTTTCATTTTGTACAATACTGTATTGTATTTCGAGGTTAGAAATTATCTATTACAAAATGGAGCAGAATACTATAAATACCATTTTATTAGCTTCTGTCTCTGTCCGGTTAATCGCTAACTTAAAAGGCATCCAGCTGTGTCAAATAATGTATGCTATACAACACTAATCACTAAGAAAGAGGCCTAGAGAGAAGGGGTTCTGCTGTATAAAGCTAACTTGTCCAGCGGTCACATCCATTTTCTTCTGGTTTCATGCTGGGTTGTATGGTGCCTGTGTTTGTGTACGTGGGAGGCACACACTGAATCCCACTGACCTGCGTGACGAGGTTCACAGAGGACTCCATCCTGCTCAGCTCGTCAGTCTGTACATCCAGCAGTTTGAGCACACTGGTGGCCAGGGTGCTGATCTGGTACGCCACGCTGGCCAGGGATTGGGTGGTGAAGGCTTTCGTCTCCTCCAGGGCCTTTGCCTGGTCTTCCCCCTGAGGCAGGTACCACAAAAAAAAATACACAGTCACTACCTCCTGTATGTACTATGATGGTGCCTTTACACTATTCACAGAGTGTTTTTAGAGACATGTTTTCAGAATCTGGTTAAAGCCAACAGTTTAATGATTCTTTAAGATCTGCCTAGACAATGTTTTGGGATCAGTTAGCTTCTAGGAATGGGAATAGCACTGATGGGCCAAATGGCCTCTCGTTAGTCAATTTTCTTACATTCTTATGCTTTTATGGTTATGTATAATAAGATATATTTAATTCATCAAAACAATGTAATGATTCTGAATATGGGTCCTTGATATAAGAACATAAACAATGGTCATAAACCGCTTTTCAAAGAAAGAATTAATCTTACCAACTTTTGACTTTTTCTTAGAATGGAGTCCTTTACATTAACCGTAAATCTGTGTTGTCTGAGGCTTTATAGGACACGCCTCAGTTTCATTTCGTTAGAAATTAAAGAAACCAGCATACTTCCCACAAGCTCATGAGTAAATGCAGTTACAGTTCTGCACTTAAGTGCACTTTTCAGTAAACTGCTGTCTTCTGCTTTCACAATGAATCACTCTATCACATTTACTCCTGACTTCTGCAAAGGTAATATCTTACAATAACCTCGGATTAGCTTTATGGTAACCTTTCATCCATCTATCTATCTATCTATCTATCTATCTATCTATCTATCTATCTATCTATCTATCTATCTATCTATCTGTCTATCTCACTTCAGAGAGACTGAGCATAAATGGTGACAGTATGCAGAGTTGACTTTATAAGGAGTTTACAGATAACATGGCGTTCGATATTAAAACATCACACTGCACAAAAGAAGAGATGTTCTTTATGCTATCTTGTGCTACAGTGCTTATTTAGCTTCATGACTTGAAAAATGAAAATATGTTACTGGAGGCTTTGCTTTTAATTTCTGCAAGAGCTTTTGAACATTTGTTGTAGTCTTTTTTGCCGAATTATTGTTATTTATGGAATTTCTGAAACTGTTCTAAAAAAAAAAAAAAAAAAAAGTTTTGGGAATATCAAATGGCATTTGATTGGTCAAACCAGCGTGTGAACGTGGTCTTCTGTTGCAAACCACAGCTTAGTCTTATCCTCAAAGAATGACCATGGCTCATTTGATATTGTCCTTGTCTTGCATGTTTTTAAATATAGTTTTGTTCCTTCCTCTTTCTAATCTAATTATTTCACTTGATATTTTTATCATTTTTGTGATATCATTGGTGGGAGGTTCAATACTGTATATTACTGAATGGCATCAAAAAAGACCAAAATATTACAAAAAAGTAATATTGATCAATATCACCCATTCCAACCCTAACCCTTACCCAACCTAATTTGAAGGACTGCTTCCAGCCTTCTTATTGCACTCTTAGAATTGTGTTACCCATAATCTGCTGGCACTGGGGGCTATGCATAGTGCCAGCCATGTTCATAGTATAGCTTGGACTAGGAAAAGTAAGACTTACTGTACACTGGCTTAGAGCCATCCTAAAAGTGTACAGTAAATGTGATATCATATTTTCTGAGAGGAGATTGCTGGTATTAATATTCATCACTGTTAAGATCATTAGACTCCTTAATCAAATGAATTCAGTTGATCTAATCGATCTCATTAAAAGAAGGGGTCATCTATACAAGTGCATCTTTTTAACTATTTAAACAACGGCAGTATTTATTTCTGAACAGACTCCACTGTAAAGACTCATCCTTTCTCACGTTCTGGTGGTTCACAGCCCTTTCACCCACCCCTCGCTCGAAGAAAGCTTTACAGTAACAAGATCCAGGGAAATCAGCAGCGTGCATGCAGTAGCACCTGTGAGGTGACTCTTGCTGCCTGCACTGCAATAGTCTAGGCTACAAAAGCAAATGTGAAAGTTAAAAAAAAAAAAAAAAAAAAAAAACAGTCAATTATTCTCCAAGTGTCAGAAAAAGCCACAGCTTCTTAAAACTAGGTCTCTCACACAGCTACAGCCTGGGGGAGGGGAGCTGGGACCTTTGAAGCTCTAGCATCCAACGCACGCTATTGAGCAGCCTGAACTACTAATCTGCACAGGAGGAAGAACAATGCGACAACCACAGGTTCCGTACATTGTTAGCGTGTCTGGTGGTGAGCTGGTTCAAAGCAAACCACATGCCGGTACACAGAGTTTCCTTGCATTTGAAAAATTGTGCAATAATTCATGGCTGTCCACATCTACTCTAAGATTCTGATGTTGCACAATTTAGATATATAATGTTAGTAAAACTATTAATCGTTTAGAAAGCATAATACAATGTGTGTGTACATCTATGTACTGTACATACTGGACTGTAAACTTTAGATGGGTAGGGAATCTACATAGATATGGAATAATTAACATATTTTATATCCAGTACAATAGCATTAGAGAAGGTCCAAGCACAGCACATAGCCTTCTTAAAAATCAAGTCATTGAGTACATAAGAGGAACAAGCCTCAATCAAGGTGACAGATTACCTCATACAGATTATTCACTACACTAGATAAGATTTTAAAAAGCAAGAGGAATGTGATTACTGACATTCTGGTTCCATAAAGCACTGTGCAATTGTAAAATCACAGCATGTTTGCAATGTAAAATGTGTCATAATGTTAGATTGGAAAAGAGAAGCTGCTACCTCTAGCAATCTTGATCTGGTCCAAAAAAAAAAAGGGATCCACTTTTTTGATTTCATCTTGCTTCCTATGCTAATAAAGTTCAAAGTTATAGCGTCTAAAGTATTTAGAGTATTTATTTAGAGTCTAAACAATTTAACAACATCCAACTGTTAAGTGTTTTAGAATTGTGCCATACGTTCTGTAAAGCTATACAGTGTATTTATTTAATATTCAGTATTTATTCATAGTCCATAAACAGATTAGGGAAATTCAACAGAATCTATGACCCCTACTGTTAAACAGTGTGTATATGAATGAGTGGCACAGTGGACAGAAGGTCTGTATGTGTAAACAAATGGGACAGTAAACAAGGTCTGCTCTAATCAAGTAGAGTAATGTAAAGAAATATAAACTGACTGTCAGTATAGTGACATTATATGCATTTACCTGTAAGTAGTTGCTCTCACAGTACTCGGCTACCTTGTGCAGGTTGTTGTAGTTGTCCAGGAGAGACTGTCTGGCTGCAGGGGCCTCTTGAAATATCCTCTGCATCTCCTCAGTGTTGTTCTGGTCATTCATGTTGTCCAGGCCTGTGCTGTGCAACGTGTGAGCATCGGAAACAAAACAAACCAACAAGAAAACAGACGGAGCACAGCTCAACCCGCTGGGCCTCAAACTGAATAAAAGAGAAGCAGCTACAAGCTTGGTATTCAGTGTGAAAAAAAACCAACCTCTTTTTAAACTGGGTCTTTAGTCTCCGCCTCAAGAGGCAAGTTATTTTTAAAGGAACAGTCTCATTCTTAATTTGTTAGCTGAGGTTTCACATCGCCCACACTCACAGACACACACACACACACACACACACACATGCACGCAAAACTTTTAAAACTCCAATGTGCATTAGAAAAGGGTAGTACTGTATGTTATAAAACTCATATAAATAACTCAAAAGGCTAACTGTCTCTAACTTCAGTTTCTTTCATCAGTAATGATGAAACTTGCCATGCACATTCTTAAGTACACATTCTTGTTTCAGGTTCTTACTAGTCTTGTAAGCATGTGACATGTCAGAATGCTGTTGTGCTAGGAAGACCTAGGCTTAGCTATTATGTAATGCTTTAAAACTAAAATGTGTTAAGATGCCTTGACCTAATTCATAATAGATTTATCAGCTTTCTAAAGATGCTGCTAAATGTAGTTTTTTTTTTCTTTGTACAATACACATGCTCACTGAAGTGGATAGGATTTTTTACTTCAATTATAATTCTGTCTTGAATTCAATTTGTTTAGGCTTCAGATGACAAATTATGTTACCCTGGCCCATTAAAAGATTTTTTAAACACTGAATGAATGTTTGCAGTTCAGACAACATTGCATCCATAATACTGGACTTTAGGCTGTGCCATTAAAATAAAAACAATAATAACGATGTGATACATTATAATATGATTGTGGGGAGCAGCCAAGTGTTTCTTAGAAAATTATATTATTCTGGGTGGAGATCCCATTAATCACAGACTTTTGGTAATATAATATAAAGTGATGCTGTAATGTTTATCCTTACCTCTCACATCCATGCATATCACCAATTTGGATAGCTCCAAAAAAAAAACTGTCAGATTTTGCCAGGACGGGGTTTAAAAAGCA